>NW_022882924.1:10000000-10600000 GCF_011952255.1 Bombus vosnesenskii
TATATCATTATAAGTTTATAATTGTGCTTATAGTTACTTAAAATTATAAATCTCATTACAATTATGTTCATAATATATTTACATGTAACTCTTTTTTAATATAAATTTTACATTTTATACAAATAAGGGTACTATTTCAGTAACATTTAATGTTGTAGAATATCAAGAAGAACTGGAAGCAAGGATTTCCAAAAAAGGCAAAATAATTTGGACATGGTATATTATTTCTATGTTCCTCATACCAGAGTGTTTCACAATACTTTATGCAATATGGTATTTTCTTTTCAAAAAGAAAGAAAAATTGCCTCCAAAAGAAGCTATTATAATTCTTTTTGTTTTGGAAACAATTCAGTCAATTGGTGTTGCATCATTAATTTTCTATAGTCTTCCACAGCTTAATTCTGTGGATGTCGCTGCAATCTGTAGTTGTATTTGTTTTATTCCTACCATTTTAAGTAAGTAAATCTATTTGTAAATTAGTTATGAAAAATATAGTTAACAAATTTATACTATTATTACAGATTTATTTATACAATATCACAAATACATAAGAGCAACTAAGATATTTATAGTAGTCCTAGCATCCAATGTTTTAGCAGTAATTGCTCAAGGTTCAGGAACAGTTTTATATTCCTTTCTGAATTATATACAACATCCTCTAACATGGATTCTTCCTATATCACTTCTGTTATCTTCTTCTCGTTGGTGGTATAATTATGTGACACACAATAGTTATTGTGGTAAAATTTGTACATAATTTAAATCTATTATATCTTCTGACATGTTTTTTCTAATTTACAACTTTTTAAAAAAATATAATTTTTTATTTAGGTTTCATAAATTTATTAGCAAAAAATAAGATAGATTTATCAAATAATTGCAATGTATTACAAGGATATATAGCATTATGGAGATGTTTAATCTTTATTTCAAGTACTATAGTGATTTCAACTTTTAAAGAAATCCATATACAAGAATTTTTTGAATTTTTGGGACAGAATGAATATAACATAGAATTAATCAAACTATCAAATAAAGATAATATTATAGATACTATTATAGATACTACTTCTGCACCCCTGTATACCTTTTTATTACAAATATTTTGTGCTTTTGTCATATATCAAGTAGGTAAGGTATACATTTTTATTATAAATATGATAATAATAAATTATATATTGTAATAATTTTTTTTATTTTATCTTGTATAATTCTAAAAATTGTTTAATACCTTTACAGCAATAATTGCATATAAAACTCAAATGCATAAGTTTGGCTTTGCCCTGCCAATAAGTTTAATTACTCCAGGGACGATCTTATTAATAATGATATTTTGTGTATCAAGAGAAGAAGATTCGTGTGCATTTCATAATTTAATACCAGATTATTTATTCTTAAATACACCTAAATATAATAGTATGACAGAGTTTCTTTTAAACTGGCATATCTGGTGCTGGATAATATGGTGGTTATCACAGATTTGGATTACAGTACAAATCTGGTTAGGTGAAAAGGAAAGACTTGCACCTATAGAGAAAATTTTCTATCATCCTAGTTATGATGCATTCCTAATTGATCAATTCTTAGGATTAAATAAGAGGAGACATGAAAATTATCATGTTGTTGAAGAAGTAGAAGAATCTTCAGACTCTATTACAGAATTTGAGGTTTTACTTTGTTTAGTATTTCAAAATGAAAGTTTGTTTAACTGCTGCTTTCTAGCTGAAACTTTTATTTCAGAGTAGCAATTCAAACGAAATATGTGATTTTAGTAATCCTAATTCCACACTTTCTAAAAACACTATAAGTAACAAAAGAAATGCTTATGTCCCTGTAATTTATGTTTGTGCAACTATGTGGCACGAAAATAAAAAAGAAATGAACGAATTGATTGGAAGTATTTTAAGATTAGATAAAGATCACTGTGCCATGAAAGTTACACAGAAGTATTATAAGATTTCTATTAATGACTACTATGAACTTGAAAGTAAATAACATACTTATAATTAATTATGCAAGATATGTAGTATATTTCAATTAAAATCTTTAAAGTATTAAATAAAAATGACATATGAACTGTTTCAGCACATGTAATGTTTGATGATGCATTTTGTTGTATGCATGGTTGTATTGGATCTTGTAACCATAAAGATAGTGAAGTATGCATAAATGAATATGTAGCAACATTTGTGGAATCAATGCAGGAAAACATAAAAAATCTTGGTATACTTGATTTACCACCAACTAAATATCCAACTCCTTATGGTGGTCAACTAGTTTGGAATTTACCAGGAAAAACACGTTTAACAGTACATCTTAAAGATAAAAATAAAATCAGACACAGAAAACGATGGAGTCAGGTGTACTTAATCATATTACTTTTAATATGAGACAAAATTATATTTCTATAAATTTAATTCAAATAGGTTCTTTCTTAAATACATAAATTATATCTTTTTATTTTGTACTAATTACTGATATATTTTAGGTCATGTATATGTATTATCTTCTTGGTTATTGTTTCATGAACTCATCAACAGATTTTGACACTAAAGAATTAATAGCAGAAAATACTTACATTCTAACACTAGATGGAGATGTTGATTTTCGACCAACAGCTGTTAAAGCATTGCTAGATTTGATGAAGAAAAATAAGGAATTAGGTGCAGCTTGTGGAAGAATACATCCCATAGGAAAAGGTACCTCCATAGATATCTAAGTTTGACATAAAAATTTAACATATGAAATATATTCTTATTTCTCCTAAATTTATTTTAAAATTTATTAAAAATTAATAAATTAAAGTATTTTGTAATATAGTTTTAAAAATATATTTTCATATGTAGGTCCCATGATTTGGTTGCAGAAATTTGAATATGCTATTGGGCATTGGCTTCAGAAGTCAACAGAACACACAATAGGCTCTGTTCTTTGCAGTCCAGGTTGTTTTTCTCTGTTCAGAGCAAAAGCTTTAATGCAACATAATGTTATAGCTAAATATGCAATAAGGTCAACTGAACCAAAACATTATATTCAGTATGATCAAGGAGAAGATCGATGGCTTTGTACACTAATTTTACAAGCTGGTTGTAAAGTAAGAAAATGTATATTTATACCTACATTATACTTCAAATCATAATTTAAAAAAAATTAATTATTTTTCTAAAAAATAAGGAATTAGATTTAAAAAATGCTTTATTAATTTATTATAAATACCTTTCTTCATTTGTTTCATTCAATTAGGTGGAATATTGTGCAGCTAGTGACGCTTATACACATGCTCCAGAATCATTTGAAGAGTTTTATATTCAACGTCGGCGATGGATTCCATCAACCATGGCTAACATTTTTGATTTACTAAATACATCAAGGGAAACCAGGAAACTAAATAATAATATTTCATGGCTTTATGTAACTTACCAATGGATTTTAACAGGTAATTTGGTTCTATAAATATGTATAATTAATAAATGCAGAAATAGTTATTCATATATTATGTATTAAAAATATATATGTATATCTATTATTTATTTATTTATTATATTACTTTATGTAGGTAGTACAATTATAGGGCCATCTTTCATTTACTTAATGATGGTTGGGGCATTTGTAACTTCCTTTGAATTAAATAATTGGATAAGTTTCTGGTGTAATTCAATTCCAATTGTCATTTTTGCTTTAATCAGTTTTTTTGGTGATGTACACAAACAGGTAATAATCTAAATTATCCATATACAATGTAAATATAACCAATTTAAAGCTGATAATTATTAATAGAATTAATTTACAAGTTTTTATTAATGTTATTACAGCTTATAGCAGCAGAAACTATTTCTGTCTTATATGGTGTAGTAATGATGGTTGTATTAATTGGCATAGTATTACAAATAGCAGCAGATGGACTCCTTGCACCCAATGCTCTTTTATTTCTTATTGTAATCGGTCAGTTCGTAGCAACAGGTTTTTTGCATCCTCAGGAACTATCATGTTTACCTTACGCAATCATTTATTATATTACTGTGCCATCTATGTACATGTTACTCATTATTTTTTCCATCTTCAATCTACATAATATTACATGGGGGACCAGAGAATCCAAATTGCACAGACAAGTATAACTTTATAAAAAAAATTATCTTAGTATTAGTTACTAGTAAATTAATTTAGTAAATTATTTTAGTATTGCTTCTCATACATTATGAATTATAATTTTTATAGGCATTAGAACAACAAAATAGGAAGCTAAAGAAATCTGAACAAGAGGGAACTGTTACTAATAAATGCCTGAAATCTTTTTTAAACAATTTGTGTAAATGTAGATTTTATACTCATAAAAATTCGAAGAAATCAGAAGAATACTTAGAATTTATCTATAATTCTATAAATGAAATTAATATTCGTTTAAAGCATATAGAAAGGTATTAAACTAATGAAAACTCAGAAATGCTATAATAAATATATTATATGTAAATTCACTAAAATTTTTAGTACCTTAGAGTTCAATAACATATTAAAAGGCAATATAGAAGAAAAAAGCAACGATCAAAGTAAAATATACGATGAAGTAAAATTAGAAGTGTCTGAACATTTAAACACAGATACAGAATCAGAAACTTCAGAATGTATCTTTACTAATAACAATCAAGAAGATCCAAATTACGTAATAAATCCTTATTGGATACAAGATGAACATTTGAAAAATGGAAAAATAGATTTTCTATCATATGCAGAAGAAGAATTTTGGAGGCAATTAATTAAAAAATATTTACATCCTATTGAAATTGATGTGGAAAGGCAGGTAAGTATGATTTTTACAAGAAAATAAATAATTAAAATTGAAAAATTAATAAAAACTTTTATGGAAAATTAAATTTTGTTGCAGCAAAAAATTTCAGAGGGGTTAATAGACATACGTAATAAATGTCTTTTCAAATTTTTTATGATAAATACATTATTTATAGTGGCAATATTCTTGTTGCAAATAAACAAAGATGTTTTGCATGTCCAATGGCCATTTGCTGTTAAATATAACATTACTTTTATTAATGACACACATGAAGTAAGTCTTATGTTCTCAATGTGCTATGAATATCATTTCTGACTGATTTTAATCTCATTATAAGTGAAAAAATTTTTCAGATACATATACTCAGAAACTATATGCATTTGGAACCAATTGGATGTCTCTTTATTATTGCATTTGTTTTCATTTTGTTCATCCAATTCTTAGCTATGTTAAGTCATAGATTCACTACGTTTATCCATGTGCTTGCTAATGTGAAATTGAGTTTAGCATGCTTTAACAAGGTAATATTATAAAAATTATTGTCAAATATAATTTAATTTAATTGATTTAACTTTCATATTTCTTTCCAGAAAGAAAATTTACCAAATGAATTAGTTACTAGTACTCATGCAAAAAATATAGCTGATGGTCTCCAAAGTACAGTAGAATATCAAACAATACATAATAACAGGTCTGAAACCTCTTCAAGAAAACATAAAACTGTTAGAGAATTGGCGGAAGAATCTCAAAATCCTACGAAGCGACCTTCCAACTTTGAAGTAGTTTTCAATATAAAATTAAGGAACCCTGATATATCTGGTATTTAATTTTAGTATAATATATTTAATAAATTATATTTTAATAATAATATTTAAAAGTAATATTTTATGATATATAATATTATTATAATGATAAAATATAACAAAAATAATAATTATGCTTTAAAATAATCTTATATTAAATGTATTATTTCAGGATTTAGAAAAACAATATCTTTAAACACACCAAAAGGTGTACTAGAAGCTTTTGAACAACATCGTTCAAATATTTTAGCAGAACATGAGTTGCAGTCTCAAAATAATGCAGCTAATGAGAAAGAAATATACCCAAAAAATAAAAATTCAAAAGGGCCTGTATATGATAACCCAACATTTTTAAATGACAATAATGAATAAATTTAATTGATAGTATTACTATATGATTTTATACATTTATTTTATATATGTTTATTATATTGAACAATAAGATCTTCTACTTTGTACAATCACTACAAACATCTGTAAATTATGGATCCAAAATAAATTTGTTAAAATAAAGATAGAATTTGTTTAATTTGTTCACTTATTTTCATAAAGTAATAAGAAATGTTTTAAAAAATGTGTACTTGGCAACATTTACCTTGTGCTTACTTGCACACTTGCAGTTTATTTGTTTAAAATTTATTTTCGTCTAACATTTTAATAAACAATGAAAAACAATATATATAAGTTCAAGAATCACTTGCAAGCACAATCAATAATTGAACACTTACACTATAAGTAATATTATAATGTAAACAGCTATAGTACTGTCATAAAATATACATATAATATATATGAATATATGAATGCATGGTGGCGCCTCTATCACTTAAAAATTTTGCTTCTTCATAGTACTACAATTTCCACTCTAATAATATCAGCCTACACCCAGTGAAATCAGAAAATAGTGGGTCTATGTGAAAAAATAAGAAAAAGATGTAGTATAATATTTTTTCATCCGAGATTTTGTTTCCGAGAAAATCGAATTTAAGAATTTGACAAGGATATATAAACTTGCCTAATTCCAGACTGGACAAGAATAAATAATCGACAGAAGTTTAAACTATATGTGAAAATAAATCGAAAAGAATAAAATAATATTTTTTCATAAGATACTTACGTTTTTTCGAGGAAAATAGATTTGAAAATGATTATTGAAATTGAGATATCATGCGCGTGTATCAAACTATTTCGTAATTAAACATGTTTAAACTTTAGTTTCTTGAAAATGAGATTTTACAATGAATAGAAAAATATTATTGAATATTTTTGACTTATTTTCATATGTATATTAACTAATATGTATATTAACCTCGTGCTCGATGTTTATTCATACCTAGTTGGTACTTAGCCAAGTTAAAGTATATTTGACGAATTTTTAAACTCAAATGTTTCGAAAAAAGCGACATATGAAAAAATTTTACTGCATATCTTCGACATATTTTTTCACGTAGAATCATCCTCTGTCCGGTTGTTCTATGATTACCGTCTCACCCTATATATCTATTTTAGTTATCAAAAAATGGACACGTCCGAAAAATAATAGTATGTCTAAAGAAATATTATATAAAGAAATATAAAAATAATATGTGTAAATAAATATTGTTACATTAAATTGAGATACTTTTTAAAAAAATGAATGTACAATTAATCAATTACATAAGTTGCATTTATAACATGCAGGGCGACCACGCATCGATATTTTAGAATCTGGAAGAAGTATAATATATTATAGGAGTTAATATATTAGAAGAGTTAATTATATAACTTCAATTTATATAAATTAAAATAAATGTATGTATGGATATACATTACTTAAGTCTGTGACATGTAGAATTAGTCTGACCGTAAAACGTCGACATTCTTTCTGGAAAAAGACGAACTTGTTATTAATTAAAATAATTAACAATTTATCACTTGAAATATTTAATATATTATTTACTTTTTACATAGATAATTAAGAGTAATAAACAAAAATGAAAAGAATAACATTTTGCTTTTTGGAAAACGCAATTTTCTATTTCAATTGTAGTTCCAAGCATTTGTAAAGTTTCATCTCTGTGTTAAAAATATTTAATACATATAAAAATATGCATTTTTTTATTTATTCAAATATACAAATTTATTTTTTACGTTTTTTAAATAAAGATATTATAGAACAATTAATTATTATATTAATATAATAAATGATATTAATAAAAACACTTTACTGTTTATCATTGTTTGACATAAATTGCGATTGCAGCGTTCTACAATAAGCGGCCGACTTGTAAAGCGCATCTGTGACATTAGAGCGCCTCATCCCCATCATGAGAGTTACTAAATTTGTGACTGTCTTTACAGTCTACTATGATGTGTTACTATTAGTACGATTCTGACATCTTCTGACTGACGAACAGTAAATAAGTACTTACTTATAGTTTTAACCTTCTTTGCTAATGATATTAACATTTTTAAAATGATAAATTCTCCTGAGTCCGAAAAAAATAAACCGATAGATTCTGAGCAAAGTTCTTCAGAAAGTTCTGAAGAAAATAAAGATGACAATGAATCTGAAAAATCGTTGAAAACAAGAGGTTTGTCAATTACAAAGGATAAACAATCAATGTATTTAGAATTAAGATTTAAAATAAATTAAATACTGTTTATATACATTATTACATTGCAGACAGTGTAAAATCAAGTGATAGTGATGGAGAAGCAAGCCCAGCTCCTAAAGAAAATAATAGTGGTTCTGCTTCAGAAGCAGACAATGAAACAAAAAAGTCAAAACCGCTAATAGATTCTGATTCAGAAAGTGAGGCAGGAGATAAACAAACTTTAGCTCCAACAGCAGACGCCCTTTTTGGAGATGCTAGTGATATTAGTACAGATGATGAAAAGGACAAAGAAGATGAGAAGAAAGAAAAGAGCAAAAGTAGAAGTAGAAGTAGCAGAAGCAGAAGCAGAAGCAGAAGCAGAAGTAGAATAGAAGTAGTAGAAGAAGTAGTAGGCAGCGTTAAAAGTAGGAGCAGAAGTAGAAGCCCAGAGATCTGGAAGGTGAAGGCCTATCAGGAAGATGAAGATGTATATATAAAATAAGTTATTTATAATTAAAAGATTCTTCACAAGCAAAAGATATTTACAATTCATTATTTTTAGGATGTAGATAAAGAAAAAGAAGAAGAACCAGAACCTCCACCAGAGACAAGAATTGATGTAGAAATCCCAAAAATCAGTACAGATTTAGGTCGTGAAATACATTTTGTAAAACTTCCAAATTTCCTTTCAGTAGAAACACGACCATTTGATACAGAAACATATGAAGATGAAATTGATGAAGAAGAAACTTTAGATGAGGAAGGTCGAGCCAGGTTGAAATTAAAAGTAGAAAATACTCTTCGTTGGAAAGAAACTTTTGATGAACAGGGTAAAGTTATCAAAGAAAGTAATGCCAGGTTTGTAAAATGGTCTGATGGCAGCATGTCTCTACACCTTGGCTCTGAGATTTTTGATGTATATAAACAACCACTTCAGGGTGATCATAATCACCTCTATATTCGACAAGGAACTGGTCTTCAAGGACAAGCAGTGTTTAGAACAAAATTGACATTCCGTCCACATTCTACAGAATCCTTCACTCATAGAAAAATGACAATGTCTTTAGCAGATAGATCACAAAAAACTTCTGGTATAAAAGTATTATCTCAAGTAGGAACCAATCCAGATCAAAATAGATATGAAATGATTAAGGTAAATTATGTTTGTTTAATTCCATTTTATCATGAAATTTGTGTATAACACAGCACTTAGGTCTATTATTATACAGAAAGAGGAAGAGAAATTGCGAATGGCAATGCGAGTTCAAAGTAAAACAAAGAAAAGTACTGCAGGTAGAGGAACTACTGGAAGATCTGTTGGTGGATATGGAGCTGATGCTTATCATGATGATGGTTCAGATGACGAGGGTGCTATTTCTCTTGCAGCAATTAAGAATAAATATAAGAAAGGAATGAATATTCCTGTTAAAGGTAAGTTATACTTGACTTACTTAAATAAAATAAATAAATTACTTAAAAGACATTGATTAAAAAGTACTTGTTTATTTTTATATTTTTAGCATCAAATATATATTCATCAGATGAAGAAGGTTCAGACTTTGAAACATTGAGACCAAAAAAAAATATCAAAGGAAAGGTTCTCAAAGATTCAGATGAAGAATCGAATTCTAGGAGCGCCTCAGAAAGTGGAAGAGAAGATGATAACCAGGCTGATAATGCCAGTGATTAAAATATTACTATTTTACTAAGGTATACATATATGCTTTATAATATAAATGTAATACTTTGTAATATAAATGAATAAATTAATATTTTTTTTGACATAAACAAACATTTAAACATTTTCAAACGACATTATAAACAAACATTCAAACATTTTCAAACGACATTATAAACAAACATTCAAACATTTTCAAACGACATTATAAACAAACATTCAAACATTTTCAAACGACATTTTTTCGTCTCCGACAGATATAAATAAGTGTAGCGACTCAGAGAAATCAGTAAGAATATTTACCTTTCGCCTATCGAGTATATTAGTTACCATTCGTCTATCAAATATTATGAATTAATTACCGTTCGTCAATCGAATAATTACCATTCGAAGACTTAGTTATCATTTAGTCAACAGAAGAATTTTATATCCGTCAGTCTGTCAGACAATTGTCAATATCGAAATCGAGTAAGATTTGAATAAATCATTACATATTGTTAATTTACTTTTTGAACAACTTTAATCCTCTCCCATGCCAGTATAGCACATAGCAGGTTAGCAGAAACTGCAACTTATTGCCAGTTGTATTAAACGTCAGTTAACGCTACCTTCTCGTCGGCAACTAAATAGAACGTAACATTTTAATTTTGTCAATTTGAATTTCAATTGGTAAATTTTGAGAAATTCCTAAAATTCTCTAAATTGCAGAGTGAGGGAAAACCATTGATTTGTTTCAGGATCTGTATTTCTATAACTGTAACACATAATTTTATAAAATATTAGATTTATACTAAAAATATTGCAAATGTTTTAATACCATCTCAGCTTTTCGTTAAATTATATTATAAATTTCAATGTGCAGATTTGAAACGGTGTAAAAGTTTATCTACATAAACAATTGGTAGCACTGATTGGAACACAGTGTAATATAACGACCTGTATTGCAAAAGCATTTTTATCGTATAAATTACTGGTCTTGTGATTGAGAGTTATTATTGTAAGTGTAATTTGTGAGTATAATTCTTGTTTTGATTAATGGTATTATCTAATCATGTGATGTACACTTTTAAATACCTATATATAAATATATAAAAACTAATGAGTTTCATTTAAGAAGTATTATTTTTTACAAATAAATTTTAGAGTAATGGCATGAGTTCTATTAATTATATTTCTGTGTCATTATATATATAATTTTACCCTTAGGTTACTTGACCATGTGATTTTATATATATTAAGTATTTTCACATAATTTTTGCAGCTTACATTCATTTAATTATTAATATGAATATAAGATGTAAAAATTAATTTATATAATGTTTGCTTATTAATATTAAAAAGTTAATATTAACTCTTTGTTGTTGTAAAGAAGTTTTAGATGCAATTACAAAATTTTTATTTCAACAAAAAATGATTTGAAATATAATTTTAATGATTTTAATATTATAACAATTGAAACTTATTTAAAAAAAAATTGGCCTACTTATATATTGTTAACGAAGTTAATCATTTCATTACTTATAATTGAACTATTGGTTTAAGGCAATTTAACTTATTTTCTACTATGCGTGATGTAGTATAACCTTAAAACTTCTCTATTTTCCAGGAGGAATTTAAAATATTTTCTACAAATTCTTTTATGTTTATTCAATTTAAGGATTTGTACAGGAATTGTGATTTTCTTCATTTTACAGTCATTTTATATTAATATACAGGTATTAAAAAATCTTTTTCTAATATTTGGTATTAATTAAGTTTGTTGTGTATTAAAAGAGATAAAAGTATATTCTATGATAAATACTAAGTTACAGAATATCTCATTTTAATTTAATATTTTATTTATGTAGCTTTCTTGAATAAATTTTATATTAAATTATGTGTAATATTCAATTAATAACTATTAATAAATAAATAATAAGCAATAAAAATGATTTTAGGTTTTTATACAATGGTTGCCCACACTGTGCTTCTTGACTTTACAGTACCATCAAATGTAATAGTAGATGTGGAGAAACGATCCAATCTAAAAATAGCAATTGCTAATGTCCTTCAAGAACATTTTAATAGTCTGAAGCCATTAACTGAATCAAGCATTGATGGAAGCTTTTTAGTTTTATATACAGGTCCCAAAGGTAGTCTAATTACAGTTCGAGGATATACTGAAGGCTTAATCACTGTTAACATTGAATATTATAAGAGAGATGAAGAAGAAGCACTTTTGGATTTTGAGGTACAGTCCTTTATATTAATTATAGTAATTGTTTTGCAATACATAGTTGCAAATTTCATAATATTTAATTGCCTCTCATGAATATCAAGTACAAAATCAGCTTTTGTATCTCTCAAACATGGGGTCATTACAAGGTACATCTTGTTACATATGATATATCATAATAATGACTGTGCTAAAGATGTCCTCAAAAAGATTTGTTCAATATGAAAAACGTGAAGATTTTTGCATTCGTTAAACCGTGATTTTTCGTTTGCCGATTTTTGCCGCTGAACGCTAAAATTGCAAGATAAACGTATTGTAAAATCATCTCGTTTGACGAATAGTATTATAGAAATAAGTAAAAATTTTACTATATGCGGAAGAAACACGCATAACAAAGAAGACCTTGTAGCAGTGGCGATACCTGGAAGCGGACGTTGCGATGGCTCTGAACAGCCAACGCAGTAAGCGCCTGCCACCAGTAAGGCGAGGAACCATATATGACCTCTATCTGACACTATCAGGTAGAAACCACTCCCCAATTAGTTCCTATTAGTTTATCTATAGCACTTTAAAAATGTGCGAATCGTTTCCGTTGCACTCTAAAGACAACAGCTTCGGTCGATTACTTTTTTTCCGGTCAACGTGTATTTTCCTCCCGCCCCACCCCCTCGGTATTACTTTTTAGTTTTTCCGCAAAGGGAAAATGACTTGATTCATACGTAAAAAAGAGAGTTGTTACGATTGGTGTAACAAGATAGTTTCTGTTTTTTTTTATTCGTCGGTTCGCTTGTCGCGGCCACCTTTAGTTGGCCAGAGAATTGGAGACGGCGTTGCAGGCGGCAGTAGCCTCTACGCGTTCGCACTCGCTTACACCGATTAAACGCGGCGGACCTTTTGAGAGATACTTTCCTACCGCCGGTGAGTTTTTTATTTATTATTCTGTTTACGGTATAAGCGGAGCATTTTATCCGCAAGATTTTTCATTTCATCATGCGTCGTTAACGAAAAATGCTTTCGATTCATTTCCTCGGTTCTGTGTAATTTACTTTCCTATACTAATCATTCTTTTCATTATTCATCGTGCGGAAGTAATATCGATTACTTAATTGTTATTCATTTATTACCAACAAGTATTTTCATTTCTATATACATCTTTTATTTCCTTTCTTCAATAAAAAACACATTTAAACTATTTTATCTTTGGTTGATCAGTTTCTTTGTTACAGTTTATATCTAAACATAATGAGTTGTTTAAAAAAAGACAGCAAATATCAAAAATCAATTTTGTGATCTTAAATGATTTTAACAGCTATAATTTTGTGGGACTTTATATTTTTATAAATATGTTAAGTAAACAGTATTCTTTATTTCTTCAATTTACATGCTATATCAAATATACATGAGACTAATAAACATAAATAATATGATAAATTTAGTAATCCACATGTGACACTCCTAAATCTTCAATATTTTCATTCTTTTTAATTTTAGTTTTGATATAAGAATCTTTGTTCTATGAGATTTATGCTTTGCATTGCATGCATCTATTAAATGCTTTCTTATGCAATTACTTATATTCTGTAAGTTTTCAGTATGGTAATAAAATTATTTCCTTTTTTAAGATGACAGACTACTTGAATATGACATTGACAAACTGGTTTTTGAAGCACGTTCTCCCTATCAAAAAGTACAAATTGTTCATTCAAAATCACTGGGAAATCTATTGGTTCTTGATGAATTACAAAGTAAGAGCAAATCCTATATTTTCAAAGCAATTTGAAATTATATTTAAAGTCAGAACATTCTTAAAATTAAATCTCGCAATTTTTAGATATATCTGAAGCAGATCTGATATATACAGAAACTTTGATGCAACGTGGTAAAGAAAATTACACAGGGAAAGAAATAGTTATTTTAGGAGGAGGAGATGGTGGTTTACTTTGGGAATTGCTTAAGGAGAAACCAAAATTCGTAACCATGTTAGAGGTATGACAGACTAAAATTGCAGAAGTTGTATTATTACATGTATTAGTAAATTGCTTTACCAAATAGAATTAATTTTCTTTTATTAGATTGATGATGTTGTAATAAAAGCCTGCAGTCAACACATGAGAAGCATATGTGGAAACTGTTTGGATAAAAGAAAGGGAGAAAATTATGAGGTAAATTTTATAAAGGCAAGATTCATTTCTTCAGCTACAAGTAAAATTACTAGAATTTTTTATGGAAGATTGAAAACTTGTAGATTATTGTTGGAGATTGTGTAAAAACTCTAGCACACATGATTGAGGAAGGCCGACAATTTGATTACGTTTTCGGTGATCTCACAGACATACCAATTAGCCCAACCCCACATGGGGATGCATGGGATTTTATTAGACTAATCTTAAACTCTTCAATGAAAGTTCTAAAGTCTACAGGAAAATTTATGACTCATGTACGTATAAACATGTTAAATAATTTACATTTCTGCAATAAAAATCAACACTTATCTATATAAGTAATCTTCTATTTTATTCTTTAGGGAAATGGAGCATCTTGTCCAGAATCACTAGAAATGTATGAACAAGTTCTTTCACAGCTCTGTGTACCCATAGCTTTTACCAAAGATAGTGCTTTTGTACCCTCTTTCTTCGAAGATTGGGTCTTCTATCAAGTATCGTTAAAATGATGGATTAAACCTATTGTATTGAGGTTTCAAGTGAGGTATTTTTACAATCCATTTTCTCTCTTATGACCCAAATTCGACCCTAGTCGCAAATCTTCTGTTAACAAATCGGTTCCTGGAAGAGATGATCCTGATGCTGGACATGAAATCCCAATTAACACTACTACGCTGGCGTCTGTACATACAAAAGGTGGTGGTTATCTGTATTTATTTGTTTGTTTAGTAATTAATAAACTATACAACGGTGCTCAATTATTTTTTCTACTAACTGTCAATAATCAAACTAAATTACCCAATAGTTTATTACAAACAAATTCAAAAGCAATACAAACACATTACTGTACAAATAACTTTAATAAAACAGAGATGAAATTACATGAAATTTTAATGACACATATATAAACATACTTTTTATTAACACGTCTTGAATGTTTTTAAAATTCTAAGGTTGTATTTATTGATATGTACTAAGTAAATAATATTTTGTAGATGTACATAAAAACACGAAATACTGCATGAGGTATAATATGCATCAGTAATAAAAAGTTAAGGAATATACATAGAGCTACCATCTAGCTAGAAAACTGATTTTATTTTATATTAATTATTTTTAAACTAAAAATATCATGTTATGTTCTGCAAAATTTTTAATAAAAACGTAATTATATATATAATAAATTAATAAAATATTTAATAATAATATTTAATTTTAATATTTGGTAGATAGAGATATAAATTATAACTATAAATATTGATTATAAGTTGATAAATAGTATTAATCTAAAAAATTATTTTCTTATTAATGTTACATTAATAACATACCCACATATTTGACATTATTTTAATATCACTATTTATGTATGTTATGTATGTAAAATAATATTAAAATATTCCTTTGCTTCCTTTATTAATGATAAAATTATAATTAATAATTAAAAATATTT
Organism: Bombus vosnesenskii; assembly: GCF_011952255.1. NCBI lineage: Eukaryota > Metazoa > Arthropoda > Insecta > Hymenoptera > Apidae > Bombus > Bombus vosnesenskii. The sequence goes on from NW_022882924.1 coordinate 10,015,671, forward strand.
ATAACTAGTAGCCCCTCAATATTAATGAAAGTACGAACTTATTTACTAATAGTATTACCGATCTTTAGCTACCAAAGAGAACATCTTGTAATTAATTATTATCCAACTTACTAGCCGAAACATTCAAATCATTATCTAACAAAAATTTTGACAACCGGGAATCCCCATCTGTTTCACTCTCACATATTACATCCACATGACCATTCTCTCCTAAAACCGTCCATAATAAATGAACAGTCTTGTCATACCTACATCCATCCGAGTACGCCTCAGTCACAAAAGCCTTACCATCAATTACACCATGAACACACATATTACATTTAAACACACGAGAATACACACGCAAGCAATTAGTTTTCCCTAAACCACTATCAGACCCATCGAACACATTTATAAACGGCATTTCCGATTTTTCTTCTTCCGTGCACGAATCTCATAATTTCCTTCTCACATCCAAAGCAATTAACCCAAAGAAATATCCTAATGACCAAAACAAACAATGTCCATCACCAGGCATCTTCAACACAGCACTCGTAAAAGCTTCCTTCCGCGCATTCGCTAATTCTTTAGAGCTGACATACGATCTAGTTGCTACAACCTTATGAAAATTATACACACTTTCTTTCCGCTTCTTCTTCGACATCACCAATTCCACATCAGCGACCTCATCACCTTCGTACCTCTCTACACGAGGCATTAAATTAACATCCTTTTCCACTTCCAAGCGCAAATTCTTCTCTCTAATAACATTTTCATCTTCCTTACTCATGTACTTACAATAGTGTATAATAGCGTATAATTAACAATAGTGTCGAGAAAACCCTCACGCATTTGCACATCGACAGTGTCAGTATTTACACTATTCACTATCTCATTCTCAGTTTCATATCTTCCCTCTACAGTAACAAACTCTTCTATCTCAATACATTTGATGCTCTCAAAAAATTCTGCATCTAAAGAAGACCGAGCCCTAGTCTGAGACAAACAATCTACCATCTGGTTCCAACACTCCTTAAACGCATCCAAAACAGAGATACACATAAACATACGCGCCAAACATCGCATAACATCTGAAAAACCAATCCTTCGTAAGACACGCTTCTCCTTCTCATCACTCACAAACCGTTCAATCTTTTTTCCAATCGCGTATCTCTCCCTATACGCAATACAATACACTGCTACAATCACATCCATCAAATCGGTTGAAGGTACCCTATTCAGAGTACGAATATCATTTCCATTAATAGTCATTCGAGTGTTAAAGGTTAACGCGTCTGAAAAAATTTCATTTAAATTAAAACCAGAACGTAAACAATTACCATATAACAAATCAAAAAACTTATTATCAATTTCAATATATTTCCGAGTAAAACTAACAGGATTCTCACGAGTTTTAAATTTACTTTCTGCAAAAAAGGAATCAGAATAATCCCAGGTCGCGATAACCGTGACATTCGAATTTCCAGACCAATAATCGAAATGCGTGCTTAATTGTTTCGTCATAGGTGGAACACTGCAATATGTAAATTTAATAGATATATTACCGCATCGTATATTTTTCCTCTCAATAAAATAAACACGACCCTTCGGCGTCACGACCACCTGCTCCGTTAAGATACGCATATAATCATCCAAACTATGAGAGTAATTCAATGAAGGATCATTTATAAAAGAAAAATATATTCTACCATTCTTCTTCACAAAATGTATACGTTGTTCAGTTATAACACCATGTTGTTTATAAAAAATCTTTACATCGAAGTTAACCACACTCCAAAAAATTTCAATCCTATGCGAATCAAAAGCCTTGGCTAAATCATCAAATTTAATATCATACTGAGAATGAATCGCCATACCATACGCGGCCTTTACATTACAATCCTGGGCTAATTTCATACATCGCCGCTGGAAACTAGAAGGTCGCACATAATCTCGAAAGGTTTTCTCACCGATCTTCCCTTCTTGTAACATAGCACGCATGATCGCGACTCGCTCAGTTTCACGCGCAGAACCACGCACGTCAACACACAGAACACAACAATAGATGTTAAATCGGTTCTTCTTAACATGACGCACGTAATTAGCGCCAATGTCAACAATATATGCCTCATCACTACGAAGAGTACCTTTTACACAGCTGTTATAATGTAGACTGCGCAATACCTCTTCCTCACTGCAAACACACGAAGCAGCGGACATAGCATGAGGATGGTTTACTTTGCCAGTCACTACAACGTCTAATTCGGGAAACGCTCGTTGCAGAGCGGCAATATCCTGCTGTAACATAGCATAGTCTACCGCAAACCTTTCTTTTCTCTCACCTAACTTATGCTCAACCAGGTGATTAACTGGATTATGATTAACTGGAATTGCTTGATCATTGTTATCCCCTAAACCGCCGATTCGCGCGCTCGAGAACATCACAGATCTTATAGCGTCACTCAGCAAAACCGGCTCACCACACGAGCTCACATGGTATAAACCTGCATGACATAGAGCAGGGAAGGAATATAACAATCCCACGGTGCTGTAGCGTACAAGTACCCAAATACTCGCCTAATATATGGATAACGACCAAAACGACATTTGATTGTACTTAAATCATATGTCAATTCGCCTGTCGCTTCGTTAATCAAGGAAAAAATCCTCAAATAACTGTGACCTGACGTATATAGAGCACTCGCCGTAGTGGACATTGCTATAACGAATGAATTATTCTGAGATTCAAGGTGAAATACAAAGTAATCAAGTATAGTAAAAAATTGTTCCCAATTTGAGATTTTCTACTTTATGAAAAATTAAAGATAAATATATTGTGAAAACAATACACTGAACAAGTTGCTTAGCTAAATGCAATTTTCATGTTTCTAAGTGGAACTTTGCACAAACATAAGCATCTGATATTTCAGGTAACTTTTCCACTTCATGAATAGTTGGTTCTATTTCTGTCTTTAGAAGTATTTCATCCAACCACTGTTGAACTTGCTCTGTGTGTCTATGAGAATTATGTTGTTCTTCTATGATATTACTCCTTGAATTCCTATAATTTTTTGCAATTTCCTGGTCATTGGTATCTTCAGTAGTCTGAAGATTGAAGTCATTTTTATTTGATTCTGTATCTATCTTTGAAGAATGATTAACACTTTTTTCAGAATCTTTTTCTTGAAAATCAGAAATATGACTGGAATTTCCTGATAAATTTATTATATTAGACGATTTCACTTCAGTAGAACCATCATCTATGTTTTCATCTTCTGTCATACAAGAAAATTCAGTTTTTGTATTAGAAGGAATAACTTCTGTATTCTTGATAGATTTATCAAAGCAGACATAATCTTTATTTATATCTTGATATTCTTCTATTTTATATGGTTCTAGATCAGTTACAGCTGTTGTATTAGATCCTATGAGCTCTATTCTTCCAAATTGTTTAATTTGTTCTTCCAATGCATGTCTGTCATTTAATATTGCTATAGATGGAGGAAGAATTTCCTGACTGGATAAAGCCAAAGATATTTGTTGCCTATAAATTGCTTCTGATTGTCGTAGAAGTTGCTTTTCTCTAGCATACATTGTTTGTGCCAATTGAGCAAAACATATTTTTACTTCCTCTTGGACCTCAAAATTAATTGCATTATTTTAATTACGACACCTATCATGTAACACCAACTAACTAACAAAATGTAAAATATTTACAAAATAAGATGTAACTCTATATAAATATCATTAATGTTTTTAAAGAGATAAAACATTTGTATATACGTAAATGAGGAATGAAGCTAAAAATAAGGAAAAAGAAAAAAATAAAACTACGAATGAATTAATAAAATACACTCTATCAAATAATTGAATTATATGCAATAATTTAAATAGTAACAGTTCAGAGGTCATAACCTCAAAATAGTAATTATATAAATATAATTATCAAATGAAATATATGCAGAAAAAATTACCTGAAGAAATTGTTTCTCCAAAAATGTTCTTTTGTTAGCTATTAATCTTATTCTGTCAAGATGATTGTCATTGTCAGTATTTTCTTCATTTTTTTCTATCATGTTATTTATTTATTTATTGTATTTACTAAATAATTTTACAACGTAACTTTATTAGCAACGCCACAAACAATTGATGTTATTGAACAGTTAGTTAATTTTTTAGTAAAAACATCACTTCAATACACTCCTAAAAACTACTTACAAGGAATTCCACTTCTAATTACTTTGCACTTGTTAGATTAGCTGCGCTGCCATCTTGATATTTGAAAGAATCTTATTTTTCTTTAACGGAAGTAAAGTGTTAAAAATGACAATTATTATATTTTATAGTTATAAATATTTTTAAAAGTACACCACTGAAAATTAATAAAAGAAGGTATATAACAATGAAACATAAGGAAACTTCGTATACTACTATACATATATCCTTACTATACTTTATATATTTCATGGCTTTTTCATTTGCATGGAAGCGTACATATATAATTATATATTTCATAAAATAAATATATAGTATAATTTTTATATTGTTAAAAATAACAACATATAAAAGTTATAGATATTTATATATATTATACTAACAAAAACTAAATAACTTTTTAATAATTAACTTTATTTACCAAAAATGTTACCATACAGATTCTTTTTCTTAATTTTTCTTTCTTCATATGAATGAAATTCTTATTTAGCATGTTACATTTTCTAAGAGAGAAACATGCGTAACATATATAACTACAATAGATACTATTAAAATAACTAGTTATAATAATTTTCAACTAAATATACCGTGAATTTTGCCAAAACGATTTTTAAATAATTTTCGACTTAATTATATATATATTAATAATTATTTTTTCCTATTAATAATGTAATGGATATCTACTACCATATTTTCTATGCAAATCTACAATTTTTATTAAGAATAAAATTTGCACATACATTTTCTGCAAAATCACGCGTAAATCGATATATCTTTTATATAAACAAAAAACATTTCGGCTTAGCGATCAATTGAGCAGCAAAATATAATAATTATGGCAGCGTAGATATGTGTACTATATAGTTACATTCAAAATGTGCAGTAATTTTTGATTTATGGTACATGTCCGATATTGCTAAAATAAGTTATAGCTGCTAAATTTGTAATCAGACTTACACGAATAGTTTCGGAATTTAAAACACTTATCAAGTACTTGAAATTTTTAATTTTAGAATCCATCTTATAAACAACATCGGGAGATTATTTTCTAAATGCATTTCTTTTGTGAACTATTCATGTATGCCAAAAATTTCATGTGCTTTAAATTACTCTATAATATACTTAAGCTAAAACTAGATACAATTCTGAACACTTTAGTTCCTTCTGATAAGAATCTAATATATTATTATCTAGACGATAAAAAATGTTCATTTAAATAACATGAATTTCTTTGGTAAACAGGAACACAGCAAAAGTTTTTTTTTCGAACGAACGAAGAAAGTAATTTTATAAAAAAATTACACGAAAGTAATGATGTCAAATGTTGTCATTAAATAGTTAATTCGTTAAATTAATGGTAGTCAGAAGGTATTAAAGATTAAAATAATGAATCCTTTTTAGGATCAAAATGAATCCGTGGCAGTTAAAGTGGTGTCAGTTCGACCGATGGCTGACCCATTTTCATTCGTAGACCTGTTACGTCATCCTCTATCCGTACTAACAACTTGTATTTCTAAACATAAAAATACAAAAGAATGATTAATGTTTTATTAGATACCCAAAAAACTTATGAAATCTTAAGCGAAATAATAAATAGGATTTATTTACTGTAGACGTATCTCCTGGTGTTGTCTTCCAGGCATAAATCATGTAACCAGGTATACAAAGCATCGAAGATAAAGCCGTCATCCAGCCAAGCACGTGCGACCACCATGGATATTCATAGTCTAAATATTTTACAGGTGTCCATTGTACGAGATTGAAAATGAAGACGCCCTATTAAAATTTTTAAAGATTGAGAATAATAATAATTTTATCTAAATTAAAACATAAATTGAAGCTAGACGAGAAAATTAGAAAGTAGTCTCAGTAATCTTTGATTTATAAAACAAAGAATGAACTCTACTTACGACACAAATCATCGGGGTGGTAATAGTCCAACATAGCTTCCACCACATTAGAGGGTAATATCCTATCATATCTCTTATAGCATCGTAAAACCGATTTACACCAAAAGCCCAACTTATCGAGATACACTCGAAAAAAATTAGGAAGAGAAGACAGAACCCAGACACTGCGTATGAATCCAAGATTTGAAAGACGTACATGCCACCTTGTGAAATACAAGATAATCCAATAATGTAAGAAAGCACGCAAACTATCGCAATGAATAGTTCCTTACGCCGGCGAAGCAACTGCGGCCATTCGTCCACCTTGAATGTTAAATATTTTACAAGGGATTGAAAATTGTTTATTAAATATACCCTAAAGAATTTTACTCACCATGGCAGTAATAAACCCTTCCATAGTACAAAACTGAGAATCTAAACCTATGAGAAGAAGCATAAAGAAGAAGAGACAAGACCAAAGGGGCGCTCCAGGAAGTTGAAGAACCGCAGAAGGGTAAGCTAAGAAAGCCAATCCTGGACCAGAAGCGGCGACTTCAGCGACAGGTTTTTGTTGTTCGTGGGCCATGAAGCCTACCACGGAAAATATGACGAAACCGGCGAACATGCTCGTCGAAGAATTCACCGAGCAAACGATCAATGCGTCTTTGTAAACGTTATTTGTAAATTTATTGTAACTACCAAGAGCCACTAATGTACCCAAACCTAGTCCGTATGAAAAGAAGATTTGAGTAACAGCATCTATCCATACCTGCAAAGTTCAATAAGCTGTTACTAAAACCGAATAATTGTTACAATTATTTTCATTCAATCATTAAAAGAAAACGATTATTGCAGTATAACTGTATATTGCTTACCTCGGATTCTTTTAGTTTGGAAAGATTTGGACTGATATAAAATCGAATGCCTTCCATGGCTCCGGGTAAAGTAATGCCACGAATCAGAAGGATCGTCAACAAAACATAAGGGAACAAGGAGGTAAAGTATACCACCTTTCCAGTCCATTTAACACCTTTCCAAATACAAAAATAACAGAGAATCCAAACCAAAAGGAGGGTACCAGCTAGTTCCCAACGAATATTGCCGACGTGTTCCACGCCCTCACTGATCTGAAGTGCTCGACGTCTACAAAATAGTATTTTATACGCTCAAAGAAATCTTTCATATTGTTACTATAATTGTTTAGCCGAGCTTACTCCCAAAATTCTTTGACCGGATCAGTAAGCTCTGTGATTGTCATGTTGACGTCGTTGACGGAACATACTTTAACGTAATTATGATGTCTAGTAACTTGATTCCAACATATTAGCGAATCTCTGTCGTAGGGATTTACGCAATTCTTCGTGTTCCAATAGTTATTACAGCTTCCCCATGGTAATTCTGATTAAAAATAAAAGTCCATATAACTCGTTGAACTTTCTATATGTTTATCAAATTTATTTTTACTCTATATATAAAATACAATATCCTCGATTAAACTAACCACTGCGCATGGACATAAAAAAGTAGAAGATAGCCCAAGCAAGAATGACGATGTAATAAACATTCATCCAACAGGACATGACAGCGGCGGCATATCCGATACCCTTAAACAATGGCGCTATTTTGAAGACACCGAGGCCACCAACGGTAAGCATCTGGCCGAGAGCTAGTTCCATAAAGAACATTGGAATCCCAGCAAGAACCAGTGTTAAAAAATACGGAATTAAAAATGCACCGCCACCGTTCTTGTAACAGAGATATGGAAATCTCCAGACATTTCCCAGACCGATTGCTAGACCAACCTTCGAATCGAAGTGAATTAGTATAAAATCAATACAATGTAAACGTTGAAGAGCAAGTAAGAAATAAGAAATATTATAATTTATAAAGTTACCACGCTTAAAATGAAATCTAGCTTGGTACTCCATGTACCACGTTCTGGCAGTGGCTTCGTTTTATTAGATGCGGATGCTAGGTTCAATGCGGTTTTATCAGGATTTTCAAGATCCGCGAGTTCCGGTTCTCTCGATGCTTCCGTCATTTTGAACGATTTATTCCGCTGACCGTAAAAGAGTTCCCTCGTTTTCGATGACCTCTCTCGCGTATTCCTTTATTGGCCGCGGAACTACCGCGAAGACATAACAGTGTTTCTGTTGGCAATCAAACGTGTCATAATTTTTATTTCTTCGTCTATTATATATTTTTCGACTATCCTATGTATTGATTTTCTATAGAATATATTTATCAAGTTCACATGAGAGTGGATTATGAGTCCTCTTATATGGATTATAAGCAACTTTCAAGGTTCGCTGAAAGGATGTAGTTTGCGAAGAACGAGTTTGACCGAGTTCTGTTTCCGGGACCGGATGCGATTTGTGTTTTGCGGTGTGGAAAATCTACGGAAAACTATTATTCGTCGAAATTCAAGGATACCAACTATAGTTTAAAACTGTAATCACTGACTATACCGAGTCACATGACTGGAATCTAACATTTCACTCATTTTTTGTCCGATTCTAAGATTTCTCTTTTAAGAAAAACTGAAGAAAGTTATTGAAAATTTAATTAGACTAACAAGTATTTCAAAATGACTGAAAATAAAAAATAAACGAACAGTTTAGTTACAGAAACAGTATTATAAAGAGATAATGTTTCGACGATTCTTGAAGGACTCGTCGCTCTTTCTATCGCGGAATCGTGCGAGAGTCAAAAGTGAAACGAAAGTAACATGGTTTCTGACGTCAAGATCAATAAGAAAAAATTAAGGCGTAAAAGTAATATCGATGCGATCCGGTTAAATACGAATGTCCGGCTGGGGAACCCTGTAATGAATATCCGAGTCCGTGCGCGTTCCCCCAAAGCTCATCCTTCCCCGGCCCCTTCGCGGCCGATCCATTGCCTGGCTCCCTCTTCCTCTTCCACGCTCATAAAAAACAGCTATATTCTAATTAGCCGAGAATGCGTTGTTCCGCATAACCGACATTGCTATGATCTTGAATTTCTCGCTTACTATTAATTGGTTTCTCGCTTTTCCAATTCAACCTCCACTTGCGGCTTTTCCTTCCGTCGATCAGATCTCCGTTTCTCGGTCAATGACGCGCCTAGGAATGTCAAGTTGCTCGCACGTGTTACATGTTCCCCATATTGTTTTACTTTGTTCTTTCTCAATAAGATAATTTGCGAAATAAAATCTTATACAAGGCATAGTTTCATACAAACCTAACTTTAGCCAGTTATCGATCTCACGACACTGTGTCAGCCGTTTATTGCGCTTCCGTGGTCACCGTGCTTCCTCCTTGTGAATTTCCGGTGGTTCGTGAGAAGAACGGAAATGAAGGAAGGACCGCGCGAAAGAGAAACGCCGATTTAGCGGAACTTTCTCAAGAATCAAATTAGATCGTATGCACTGCACTGCACACTCTTAATCTTTCACGCAACAGCTCGATCGGGTCGAACGGGCGGCATTCTCAGTGTTTCAAGCAAAGTCCTCGATGCAGAGAAAGAGTGATGTAACACTTTGATTCGACGGAACTTCGATTCGGTAAAGTGATATTCGGCGATCAAGAGCTAACGGGTTCTCTTGATCCTGGCGGTTCTAGCGACGTTACGATCATCGATTACTACGTATGATGTACATAAACGACGAGAACTGTTGCAACTGTTCGTTTTTTCCTCCCTTGATCTCCCTTTTTTCTCTCAACTTTTGCTCGTCTCGTCTCGATGTCGATGTCTAAAAGACAATTTATATCTGAGGGACGATGTGAATGGTTAGCCGGCCCGCTCAGAACTGGAATCAGGAGTTCACTTTCGACGGCGAACTAGCTGAAATATCAGGGGTACAAAATCGGGGGATCCCCCTTTTCCTTTTTTTCCCCCGGTCCACCCTTGCCGTTTACATCGGTGTCACGCGTTTAATCCGCGCGCGCTCACTCGTGCCTGCTCGCGCGCACGAAGCAAGAGGGGACGAGGAAAACAAGGAGAAAGAGGGTCACCAAGATCGCAACAGTATATCATCATCAAGTTGACGGCTATCCCGACGATGCTGTGCTCTTTATTGTCAATGTTTAGATATGTACATCTACATATCCATCCATTTTCTTCTATGTATCGATAACTTTCCAATTCTAGCTCGCAATATCGTTACAACCTTCTATCGCTATTATTCGATCGCGCCAATCTCAAGTACTTGAAATTGCAATACGGATGGCAGAAAAAATGTTTCCTAAGAATGTAATTAGAAAGTTCTATCATAGATATTAACCACGGGGGTTCCTTTTTGGTCAATTGAAGAAAAGAGCCTTAAAATAGAGAAACATTATTTATGAGGATTTTTGTTATTCATGAAATAACATCAATTGATCATCTGTTCTATACAAACAATATTGTCAATCATGTTTCCAAGTGTACAACTTTGAACACTTCACAATATCTCATTTTTCGCGTTACTATCCTTTTTATCGAAACTGTCTTTTTTGTATATGAAATAAGCAAATTTCTGTACTTTCTGACGAAATGAAAGAGTACGATAAAGTAGGTGAGCAAGACTAGGAAGCTAGTATATCCGGAGGGTTCACGTGACACCGATCTATCGCTACATCCGTTCTGGGTACACTCCGTAATATAGATCATCAGGATGATCGACATTAACTCACACAAATCCCAAAGCATCTGCTATAGATAGAAATCACTCTTCGATTTATGAAATTAAGTAGATACCTGAAAAAATTTTTTGAATTCCTTAGAAAATTTTACGATTAATTCTTAATCTTAAAAGAAAAGAAGTAGTATTCGTGAAAGTTTCTTTGATCAAGTTGAAAAAAGTGACCCTTCGTTGTAAAAACAACGAATTTGATGTATGGTGCCCAAGTGTTCGAAACTTTTGCATGAAACAAGAAATTGTTAACGTAACTAATTTTTATACCTTACAAGCGCGCGCGTGCACGCGGTTTGATTGCTCGTTAACGGTCAGCACGGCAGAGGGGAGCATCCCCAATGACTAGAGGATGTGCGGGAAGTGGCGCGGGAACCGCGTTAAGAATTACTTTGCGGGTCACATCTTTTTTTTACGAATCGAACTACCTTTGATTTCGCGAAGTACGTTAAAACTTCTAATACGCAACAGAGATAAAATATATATTACACAAAGAATACAAAAATTGATAACAGACAAGTAAAAATACCAAATATAACATATATATAAAATTCGGAATAATTTATAACATTTAAAATATTGGTTAAATAACATTTCTTATTGAGTTCACACCTTTTGCAACACATTGACTTGAACATGATAAACATGCATATATAGCTCGTATAATTCCATTAAATTCTTCTTTCAACTGTACATAAAATGGGTAGTTTCATATAAATGATGAATGATCTATTAACAATTCGGGAATAGTTATTTTGTTTTTAATTTAATGTGCATAAGACAAATGTATTGACATTTTTATTATTGCCTGCAAACAAAATTAATTTACTATTATATATTGTATGTTATTACTAATATATACTATTTTGCGTTCAAAATTAAAATAAAATAGCTGATAGCAGATGATACCTGGTGATACTTAAATTTTCGTTTCTAAAAGCATTTATGTAGGTTGGTATTATTAGTTTATGTTGTCAAATTTGGCAACCTTGTGAAGACTCTTCGTGTGGTGGAATTACTTTTCCTAACCTAACAAAATATCTGTTTTCTAGATTAAAGAGCAATATACTATTTAACTTATAATAAGCAATTAAGGAAATAATCCTTTTTACTATAATGGCTGAAGCAATGCGTCAAACTGTGGCTGGAATGTTGAAAGGCATTGAAAGGTGCATTATTCATTACTCAAAAGTGTAATCTAATTCATATCTTATATATGATTTATTTTAATAACACAAAAAATACATGGAAATTTAATATATTTCTTTCAACATTTAATTATTAATTTATTTGATCTCATTAAAATTTTATTTATATTGTTATCATGAAGAACATATTACAATCATATACATTAAGCATGCATGGCAAATATAATAACTGTAAATATATTTTTTATATTTTATAAAAATTTCAGATATAATCCAGATCATTTAGCAACGCTAGAAAAATATGTTGAAATACAATCAAGAGAGAATGCATATGACTTGGAAGCTAATTTAGCAGTTTTGAAATTGTATCAATTAAATCCACACAGGTTTAACATGGATATTACTTGTCAAATACTGTTGAAGGCTCTAACAAATCTTCCTCATACTGATTTTGTACTTTGTAAATGTCTTCTCAGTGAACGAATTGTAAGTTATTCATTTATCATCTTGATCTTTATATTTTCATGGAAAATATTTTGATTTATAACTTATATATTAATTAAGCATGATTTTGATTCAAGAACATATTTATAATATATATAATAAAACATTTTTTCATACAAAATATATATAATTTCTCATTTACATTTTTTACATAAATATGTTGCTAATCTACTTTTTATAATTAATGCATAAACTGACCAATAAGTTTAAAATTATTTTTACAGATGCAAGAAAGTCCTATTAATCAAATCATGTATTTGGGAGATATTTTAGAACAATGTAATTTCCAACATTTTTGGGATAGAGTTCTTTCTATGTCTGATCTTTGTGATAGGATTGTAGGATTTCAAGATTCTATAAGAAAATTTGTTTGCCATGTAGTAGGAATTACATTCCAAACAATAGATAAAAATCTCTTAGCACAACTTCTTGGAGGAGTTGATGGTAATGTTTTTTCATATTTTTTAAATACTTTAAAAGAGATTTATGAAAATATTCACAAAAGAATATTTTGTTAAAAAATATTATATCAAAAAAGATAATTATTCTAAACAACATAAATCCATTAAAGCGTGAATTTATAAACTAAATTTCTTGAATTAATATTGTTAATATGTTTTACTTATCAATATTATGTAACATTTATATAAATGTAGAAATCTGTTTTTTAAGTACAAATTATTATACTACCTTAAAATATGTATGAATACAAATTTAATAATAAAATAATTTATTTCAGATACCACATTAAAACATTGGGTAAAAAAATATGGATGGAAAGAAGAAAGCAAGTCCATTATTTTTATAGCTAATCAGGATGAAAATATTAAAACAAAAAATATTACAGAAAAAATAGATTTTGAAAATGTCGCTGGTTTAATGGCTGCTTGTCTTTAAAACTTATATCTTCAATAAATTTTTTGAACAAAATAAATTTCTTACTTATTTTATAGTGTAATACTTTTTTATGTATAATAATTTCATAACACATATAAATATAAAAAATATACATTCTGCACAATTTAAATACAAATGAATTTCATTAATATTTTTAAAAAATTGAAAATTAGTACTGAATTTTGCATAAACTGGAATATTTCGTAATACATATGAATTCATAAAATTTTATAAAAGATATACTAAAATGTTTAATTATATATATTACAAGATTTTGTTGAAATTCATTCATTGACATTACATTCAATACAGTTACTAACACTTGATTCAATCATGTGAGTATTAAATTTGCAAGTATATTTAGACATATTTAATCTTATGGAATGACTCACAAATACTAAAATATACATCAATTTAAGAGTTTATCTTGAACTATAAGCGGATATAATTCAATGAGGGATTAAATAATAATTCATCAGCAATGATACAAAATTTGTATAAAATTAAACCTTCAAACATCTTTCCTATGTGTTATTTTTTCTACATTTTTAACTAAATATGAGATTATTTAAAAAAGAACTTTATTAAAAGACTAAAAATTATTAAAAAATATTAGAATGCTGTAAATTTTCTAATTTTAAATAATTAAACGTTTTTAATAATATTTAAGAATTTGAAGTAGACAAATATAATATGTGAAAGTCTTCCTTTTCCTTCTCCTAAATTTTGTAATGTATAATATCTTATTTTTTTGCAAATTGCATTTAAATAATGGAGACTTTCTTAAACATATAGAAAAGTATTTATGGCAAGCAAAGCCATAAAAGAGCATTTACATCTCAATATGTGATTAAGTATTCATCTAAACTTCATGATCTATCAGGTACGCATCTTTTCGGAAAGTATAACGTGGTGGGTTTTGGCAAGGAAACATCCATAGAATTGGATGGCTCTTGCCACAAACCTGAGAAAGTAAAACCAGAGTACGTGAACTGTTTCTTTTATAATGATGATTATTCTGCATATGTTCCATTATGTTTTCTTCTCCGAGGATACCTTGAAATTGGTCTACCAGCATTGCGATGACAAACATGCCAAACAGTGCTGATTCCAATACCAATATAACACAGTGTAAGCTGCAGAAAAAACTTCTTGATTAATTTCATTTTTTTCTGACAACATATTTCTGTGTGTACTTCAAATAATTTTTAGATTTGAATAAACTTTACATGTAAATTTGAATATTGTATAAGAAAAAATTACTAATTATTTAATCTTCTCTCAAAGTACTCTTATTCTATTATTAGAAGTTGAATTTAAGTTAGAATGTAATTATATAGTTATTATTTCAAACAATAGTGAAATATTTGAAACACACATACATGCGACTCTGTTTGACAGCTATGTCATTACTGCACCGAGAACATTCTAAAATCCATGAGGTTATCACCAAGCCTAGTGCATAGAAGGCCAATATTCCAACATAGACCAGAAATTGAATAAAGTACTTTTGATTTTGTTCTCCAACACAGTTGTTTATCCTTTGAGCAACATTGTAAATTAAGTTCAATGTGAAAAAATATCATTAAAGTATATAAATCATAAATCTGCTATTACTGCATTATTATTTTTATTATAATGAATGTTTGGTAAAAATACTAAAAAATAATACTAAGAAAATATCATAAATTCAGAAGTTAAGAAATAAAAATTACAATTGAAAATAAATAATAACAAAGATCAATTATTAATCGCTATAAATTGCATAATTTTTAATTGAATTTAATATTTTTTACTACTCTACAACTGTAAACATGTTTTATATTCCTATAAGTTATAGCATACCATGGACAATGATGATCCATTCGCCTAACACATCGTTTACAAATTCTACAATGACATGCTTTGGGAGGTCTATATGTTTCGCATCTAGTACAAACAGTCCAACTGTCTCTCTCATCACATTCAATTTTTGTTTCTGGATTATCTGTATGAATGTCAGAAAAGTCCATACGACTTTGAAGTAGTGGCACAACACCAGGATCACTGCAGACTGCTTTCAAATGTGATATTATCAATAATAATACAATAGTGTTGAAAGCCACAACATGAAAGGGACCCCACAAACTGTACATAATAATATACAAAATGAGATTAATTGTAAATCAGTAAATAATTAATGCAAGTGCATTTCCTGAAGATGCATCTCTAATTACAAGAAAAGTGCAATAATGTAATAAAATGGAAAAAGAAACATTCCATGAGCAATATTTTATTAAGTTAAATTAAAAGTATATTAAAAGATTAAAATACACATATCCATATTGATATAAAATTTATGCAAAATCAACTTTGTACAAATAAATATAAAACTACAAATAAATAGGTTTACAAACATAGAATATTATTAAATGCACCTGTCTTGCAAACTATGCAGGATAACCCAACGTACGACGACGTAATCTGCATAGAAGACAGCAACATATGTAATTATGATACACACAATCCCACAGGGGTCTTTTACAAACATTTTCATTTATTCCATACTCTTTGCTAGCAAATATATCAGCTATCGTCACAGACTTAGAACGAGTTTATGTAATTTCGTTCTTCATTGAATTTACATTATACGAATTCAATTCAATCTTCCTTAATTCCATTTAAGTTCAAGTCTTTATTCTACAATTGCACTAAAACATCAAGTCGGAACGTATTTATAGGCAAACAGTTGATTTGTTTCACTAAATAATGTTAAAATGTTAGCACAAATATTAAATTTCCTGACCAATACTGATCACTATTGACTAGCCTAAACTGACCGCCATGATATTGCTGTCATAAAATACCACGTGACATGCCCCACTACTCCAATGTAATCTTTTCCCCTGACTGAAAATATATTTTAGTTTCTTTATTAACATTGTAATGTTCAATAATGAAATGCTGTTTAACATGATGAACATAACCTAACAATTATTAAGTTTAATAATATAATAATAAATACATAATTTCTTTACCCCTATAAATTTTAAACAAAAAAAATTAAATATATATTAGCTTTTGAGCAATATTTTATAATATAAATTTCGTAATTTAATAAATATTAAGCAGCATAATTATGATAGTATCAAATAATCTAATTGCATTAAGAAATTGATATTAACTTCAAGAAGGAATATTTTCTTTTCAAATGTTATTTGCTTCAAATGGATATTTAAATGGAAATATATGAATGTGGCATAGAATCGCTTTGTGTAAATATACAATAATGCATTATTAAACGAAAACTTTATTTACAGAACTACTCGCAAATAAAAGTAATAGCGATAATAATAATAATAATTAATAATAATAATAGTAATAATTAATAATATTAATTAATAATAATCGAATCATTATGAATCGATTAACGATAACTATAACAAGTGAAAGAAAGGGACAGTAAAAGACAGAAAGATAGGAAGAAAATAATGGTAGATTGCTACATCGGTGACTGTGATGGTGTAACAGTAGCAACAGCAGTTGAATAGACTTCAATAGTAGTAGTTAACGGTAGCTGTAGCAATAACTTGTATTTTGGACTTAATTCTCATGTACAGACTTAAGTTCTTTAATCTGCTTAATAAGATACGCCTTCTCATCATTGAACTGTTCGTCTTCGGAACGGTCAGTGTGGAAGCGTGTCAAGAATTCGATTAATTTTTCCTGATTACGCAGTAATATATCTAGGATTGGTTTCGGTTTATTTGGATTCGCCACGAATACCTAAAAAGTTACAAACAAATTTTTCTGATTATTTTCTAAATCTAAATAATAATGATGATTCTAAACTACGTAAATATACCTTAAAAACATGAAACGCTTCAAACTGAATATTACGTGATTTTTCTTTGAGCATATTCATCATCAATTTCAAATTATCAGGATTCGAAATATATCGTGTCATTACCTGAAATTTAAGAACTGTCGAATTAACGTGCTCTTAAGAAGGTACATATATATATATATATATATATATATATATATATAAAAGCACGCATACACATACACGCGCGCGCACATTATACATATATACATATATATGCTTTCTTTAACTACTGATAATTATACATACGGTAAAATTGTGTCTATCAAGTAAGAGTTCCCCTAGCAGTTTCAAACTTTGTCGTCGCGTAACATAGTTTTCTGAATTCAATAACCTTTGATAATGAGAGAAAACTTTATCGTAATTAATTTCTAAAAACTCAGCGCTCAGTATTTTATGCCTGGTAAGTAATTCCTAAAAACCAACGTACCGGATGCACCAAGAGTATTCTTTACTTTAAGTACGATATATCATGCGCTTATCATCGCTTACTTTGAACGTAGAAAACGCGTCGGAAGCTATGTCGAATGTTGACACTTCAACGTATCTGAAAAAATTGTAAAAGTCGTCCGAATAGATCATGATTTTTGCCAAGGCCTCATATCTTGCACATTCTCTTAACATAGTGCCACAGTTTAAAGCAATGTCTTGGTGCTCATATCTGTAATTATTACATTTATAAATTAAAATATTTCATATTTATATTTAACAAGTAGAAGATGAATATCGTACTTTACCAGAACTTACCCAGACATGAGAGTAAACAATATTTCCGGTTTAGTACATATATACTCTACTGTTGGAGATCTGGTTCCAATTTGTCTCCGTAATATATTATTAAATACTTGAGCAACATCCTTCTTTCCCTAATGAAATATTATAAAACATATTAAATATATGAGTATATGAGTATATTAATAAAGAAACAAATAGTATATCATAAATGAAATATTAAAAGTTTGAAAAATTGTTGCACAATTTATAATTTGATATTATATTGTAAATATATCTAAACATACCTCAAAATCTATGCGACTAAGATTTTGCACAAGTAGAAGCAACAAATTACTATTATACAATTCTTGGGCCAATTGGGCAACAACAATATCTGCTTGAGGCTCTGTTTCAGCTGTTCCATAAAGCATATTTTTTATATGTACCAAATTTTTACTGACATCCTCTTGAGCCTAAAAATTAATGTATTGCGTCATAGAAACCGAAATATAATCTCACAACATACCTTTTCTACCTTCTTATCACCACGCTCCAATGCATTTACTGCTTCCTTAAGAGCTTTTACCACCTCCGCCGGACTCTTTTGAGACTTTCCGAACAGAGGCATGTTTTTCACAATGTACAGACCTTGCGGAATATATGGAAACAATAAACAACTGTTAGGTCTCTTGTTCTAGTAAATAGTTTATATAAACTGTAATTAATACAATTAAATAATGTGCACTACTATAGTACATAACCATTACGTAAATTCCAAGCATAGAAAATCCATTTGGAAAATTCATTCTAATATTTTGTGCACAAAAACATAATGAAATAAAATTGAAAGAAAGTAAAAATAAAATTATATCAAATTTAGGTTAAAAAATTACGTGATTTAATTGCTGCAATAGTAAGTGCTCCAAATTTTGAATTAAAAGAGGCTATGTATGGTATTTTTCATATTCCAGACTTATAATATCCTCATATATGTTTATGCGAAGAGTCTTTTGTAGGATATACTCTTCTTAAATATTTTGTTCATATATTACAAGATTTGCAATAAATTGCGCCAAACATATTTCTTCAGGTTATATCTATAGATGTAAATGTCAAATTTGTTACAGGCTACGACCTATTATCATCAAACATGATTTTATAAATATTAATTGTGTCTGTTTTCTTATTTCGAAAGTACACATTCGAATTAACCTAAAAATTTTGACTTTCGCCGAAGTCAAGTTTAAAAATTCGTAAAGTGATTTAAAAAAAATAATTGAACCGACAAACACTGCAAGAAATATGCCGAATGAAATAGTTGCAACAAAAATGGAGGTCGTGTATCAAGTCGATCAACGATACAATGACGACAGAAAGGTTCAGGTAAAAAAAAAGGAAAGAAATCAACAAAGCAACATAAAATTTATATATGTTTATAAAAAACATAAATGATATAAAATAAAAATTTAACAATTTAAAGAAACTAGAAGAAATCGAATTGCGACTTGTTAGGGTGCGAGTTTGTTGAAGAAGATAATAAATGTTTAACCTGAGCGTTTCAATCGTCTCACGAGCCTTAAAATAATCTTACCATTCAGTCAGACCCTGAACGAACCCTCAGCCTCGGTTCGAAGTATTCTATACGATTCTTTTAAAAGCACACATATAAGGCAACTACTTTTCAATTCAATATTTCGTGTTAAAAACACAATTTATTCTATTATGACAACTCTATTGATAACAGATCCCGAACCTATGCAATGTGATATAGTTTCTTTTAAAGAACGCTACAAATGAATTATTTGTCTTTGAAAACTTTTGACTAATTGCACGATTCTATGACGTCTCTTATCAAAATTCTTTCGCGACTAATGCCGAATCTGCAAAAACATTATTGGTCTTGACTATCTAGAAACTTTCGTTTCAACCAATTGGAAAGCTTTGAAATTAAAATCACGCATCAATTCACTTAATTAATACGTAATCCTGCTATTTAAATGAACTATTTTTTATTTTATTTTCTTATAGGTATAATTACATAGTTTTTCTTAGGAGATGTATTGGAAAATTATTTAACCTGAGAAATCACAAAAAATGTTTCGTTTGATGTTATTTTGAACTACGTAACTACTCTGAATGTTTTTTATTAATTAATTATGTTTCAATTAATTAAAATCATTAGAAATATTCTTAGGATTACTTTGTACATGATATATTATATATTGAATCATGGCGCGAAAATTTCATATACTTTACCGCTTATTTTTTATACAAATAAGACTATAGTGAAATAGTGCATAAATTTTAATACTGCACTTCATTTGAAATATGTCTTAAATAAGAAATACTTTTAAATACCTATCTTAATTTAAAATTCATGTGTGTTTAGAATCGATAATAAAGCAAATAAATTACGAAACTTTTCTTTAGAAGTAATAATTATTTTTAAATATTTAATTCTTTTAAAAAATAGCATATTTGATGGAATTAAATATTTGAATGAGATTAATCTTTCCACTATTTACTATGTATAGTAAAGTCAATTGCGATGTACTACGCGTCCTTTTTAATTTACTACGCGTTTGTGTTCAACATAAGTTATTTATTGGACAAAAACCGACAAATGGGTATTACCAATCTAAAAAGTGAAATCCCAATAATAGTGTTTGGCATTTTGTAACACTAGAAACAGGTTTTTCTTGAAGATATTACAGTGCCCATAAACGTGGAACAGAAGAAGCCACGTGACTGGGAAAGCAACCAATCAGCTGTTTAACTTTGTCATGCCGCCAAGCTCGTCTCTATTCTGTACTGTGCACGCGGAAGCTAGATTTGTGTTGTTTGTGATATTTTTCCAATGAGCGTTTTCATAAAATGGTCGCATTAATACGATAAAGAAACAGCTAGCTTTCAATTTTGTGCGTGCAATAAGACGTTCCTTGATCGGTATATCGTTGAATTCTGTTCTCAAATGGTTCTATATCATAGTCGCCATTTTGGTGATAGACCGAGCCAAGATTAGCGAGTGTACCTATGATCTTTTTATTTTCACTCGGCATTCGGTCGATCGTCGTGATCGTCGGTGACGCCGGGACGAAATTCTAACCTCGAGGATGACGCAACAAAACAAAACGATGAACTTTCTCATACATGACGCGAACGGTGAGTATGCCGAGTGCGCGCCAATTATCAGCATGCCTCGCTTCGATGATAATGCCTTGATTTTCTCTCATTTTCTTTAAAATCACGTAGTTTCACTATCGTTGCCTTGTTCCCGGTTTCATGTTCGTGTTTCTGCTATTTTTCTTTTGATTCTTGTTAATTGCAATTTCATGTTGACTCTTCTTTTTCCACATACATGTTAGTCTTATACTCTGTTTCTTTCTAAACTATCTGCACTGAATTTATGGAAAGATGTTTTTATTTTCTTTTCTATTACTAAACAGATAAAATCAATTTACTTCCAAGTTGTTTGACTTTAAATTGTTTAGGAATGTACTTACTTGTTTGTCTTGATTGTTCAATCGAAAAAGGTCACTTTTACTTCACAATGCTTATATTCAAGTTTGAAGATCCTGTTCAGTGTGTTTTTAACATAGTTAAGGTATATTAGTTCGGAGAGCCTTTGTTTAGTTCAATAATTTTTCATGTTTATGTTTATCAAACATTTAAATTTTTCATTAATTACTACTGACTCTATATTGTTTGATGTTATCATAATACATTGATGTTGTACTTGTTTAACTATCAAAATAGTAATAGAATATTTAATATCATTTTAGGTCATCCACAAGTAATAAAAGTAGTGCAAAGTACTGCTAATAAGGCATTGGGTGGTATCGTCAGTACAACAAATGCAGGTGGCCTTAAAGTCTTTAAGACTCCGAGCCAAGAATCTCAGGTATAATAAACAATATATGTATAATAATTTTATTTGCCATTTGAACCTTTTTTTTATTATAATATTTATATAAGGATAATTCAGTTTTTCATTTTAATATTGAATTCAGTGATTTGTCTCTGATGTTTAGGTTTTGTCATCTAACGCACAAGTTCTTAGAACTATCAGTCTGCAGAGTCCTTCAACTCCTGGCCAAAGTAAGTAACTTTTTCAACAATTATTTTTATCTAGTCACCTATCTCTTTATGTATTTTTTCTTAACAAATTTAAAAAGTTAGATTTTTGTACATTTGAAACTTTTGGCATAATTATTTCTTACATTATCGGTTATTTGAAAAAAATATTGTAAACATAAGTTACTCTACTTCCAGAAAAATATCTTATAGGGAATATAAATTTTGTTTAGTTGAACATACCTCCAAGATTTCAAGGTGACCTTTGTTTTTTTAAATAGGTCTATATATTTTTATTTAGGTAGTCATGTAATTCATTAGTAAATGAATTCATTTACACCTATAACATGTTGATCTTTCAATGTCATTCAAAGATGTTTATGGGAATTTAAAATTTATTTTCTATGAATAAAAACAAGATTTCCTTATCAGAGTGAATCTGATTTGATCATAAAGATGATACAAATTTACATTAATATTTATATTCATCATTATGTTTCTAAACAAAGGACATTCTTCAAATGAATTTGTCTTGTAATAAACTGCATGCCTAATAGAACGAAAATATATAGTTTCATATTAAAAAAATAAAAGTCATCTTGCAATCAGAGGTGTAATTAGATAAAATTTATGTCCATCATTAGATGCCCTCTTTGAAACAAATTAATTTGAAATATCTGTTTGAATAACCACAATTTCAAGATATAATTATGTGAAAATGTTTATATGACATGTCCTGTATATACAGTAATATAATTTCTTGTCATTTAATTTTGAAATAAAGGATATTAAAACAATATTTTTTGTGTGTAATTATTCTAGGGTTGGTTACAATACCATTACAGAATACAAAATTAGCAACAACCAAGGCTGGTGAACCTGTACTGACCAAAACTATTCAATTAACATCTGCACAAATGGTATGCTTTATTCAAAATAATTACCTCTGTTGGTAGAATTTTAATACTAAACTCATTAAAAGTTATAAGAATATATGAACTGATTGTTTTGTTTATTTTGTTTTACAGAGTGATATAAAGCAGGCAATAGTATCTCAACAGCAACAACAACAGCAACAACAATCTGGTAATCAACAAATTGTGAAAGATGCAAGTGGAAAAACATATATTAGTCCAATATTGGATCATAGTGGTTCTAGAAAAAGACAAGATGTTGAGGGTGGTGATTTTGTACCAGAGTAAGGATTTATCTATTTTAATGGAATATTTTTTTATACATGTATTTACTATTATCTTCATTCTATAGATTACTTGTAAACAAATTTTAATGATTAAGAACTTAAATATTTAAAATAAATTTTTAGTAACATATATTTATCATTAATGTTTTATTTTCTTGTTGATAGCAAACGGAGAAAAACGGAAAAAGTAGGTAAAGGATTACGTCATTTTTCAATGAAAGTTTGTGAGAAAGTTAAAAAGAAGGGAACGACGTCGTACAATGAGGTTGCGGATGAACTTGTTGGAGAATTTACTAATCCTGCTCATATAAACTCTTTAACAGATCAGGTATGATTTTCGCCATTTCTTTTCATTTTTAAAGTAATACAAATAAAGAACAACGTATTATTTTTTGTCTTATAGCAATATGATCAGAAAAATATTAGAAGACGTGTTTATGATGCTTTGAACGTTTTAATGGCAATGAATATTATTTCAAAAGAGAAGAAGGAAATCAGGTGGTTAGGTTTGCCAACTAATTCTCTTCAGGAATGTTTGGCACTTGAAAAAGATAAAAAGAAGAAAATCGAGAGGATTAAAGCGAAAACACAACAATTGCATCAATTGATCCTCTCGCATATCTCTTTTAAAAATTTGGTGGAACGTAATCGTGCCAATGAGAGTCTGCGTGGCCCACCAAAACCAAATTCTGCCATACAGCTGCCATTCCTGATTGTGAATACTAGCAAAAAGACTGTCATAGATTGCAGCATTTCAAATGACAAGTATGATAATAGAAATAAGTGATTTTTTTATTACTGTCAATATTATATTTTAATTGATAATATCAAATCATGTTGGTTACAGAACCGAGTACCTGTTCAATTTTAACGATAAGTTCGAAATTCACGACGATATTGAAGTTCTAAAGCAAATGGGTTTAGCTTTCGGTAAGCAATTTGTTTTATATTTCTTTTTGAACCTATCAGTCAGATTATTTAAAGAGAAATAATATTTGATCAGGTTTAGAGAAGGGTGAATGCACAGAGGAAAATTTGCGGAAGGCCAAATTAATGGTTCCAAAATCTCTGGAGAAATATGTGGAACGTACGTATGATTCATAATTAAACAATTGTTCAGATCGTTATATGAATTTTATATTTCAATGCTTTACTTTAGAGCTAGCATCTGGTGATTTGGAAAAATTCATCCCAGTGACCATTCCTGGACCAAGTACCTCAATGGAAGATCTGGACACAAAATTGGAAGGCTCTCGACCTCCTTCATCTTCTCATACTTCACTTTCAGAGGATGTTCTATCGCCACCCTCGCAGTATTATTCCGAGGAGGAAGATGAAGAAGAGGAAAGTGATCAAGATGACCAAGCCGATAGTGATCTCGAAGTTAACTAGCACTCCGAACGATTTTCTCGGGGCTGGACTCAGGGTGAGTAATTCATAATATATAGAATTAAAGAAATCTTTTTAATGTACAAATAGTGTAAAATTTGTATTTTACAGGATACTCGTCACTGTTAGCAGCGTACTCGACATGGTCGTCATCGATATCGCTCTTAAAAATGTCATTCTTGTGCGCAATCAAGATGCAAACGAGTGACGGTAGTCGAGGGTCTCTTAAATATGGAACCTCGTTGTCACCGTTAATAAAAGTCTGTTAATGAAAAATGAGGATGGTCAAAAAGTGAATTAAATGTCGATTGGGGCCAAGGAGAAATACACAAAAAAAACAAATCGTGTAGGCATAAAACACAAAAGCTTCAGAACGTCTCGTCTGAAAAAAGGAGACTCTCGATGCATGACGATCGACAGGATCCATGATTATGCGGCGCGACTGAAACCCGGGGTGCTATTTTAATTGTGCATCATCTTAACAGGTTTATATGACTAGCATCTATGTATTGTAAATTATAATCTTTACAATGATATCGATATTAATGTGTACGAGACATTATGACCAGTACTCATTTTCTTATGGCACGTTTATAATTAATATCGCCCAAGCTAATATGCCAAGATAAGTGGTATTCTGAACAAGGGCACACGTCTGATTCAATTTCGAACTAAAAATAATAAATTGTAATAATGTTATTGCACTGTGTATATCAATTTTCTCTACCTGTATGTGTTTAATTGCTTTTCCAATAGACATATATTTGCTTGTTTAAAACTTTGATTATAAATTGATATAATAGAACATAATTTATAAATATATAATATTAGAATAATTATTTTAATTTCAGTTTTTATAGTTATTTATAACGATCATATATATGTATTATATAAATTCAAAATTTGTTACTGTTATCTGAATCAGTTCAAATAAAAGATGAAAATAGATTTACTAAAAGTAGTCATAAAAGCAAATCTGTTCCATGTTTTTTACTTCAATTTCTACTATATATCACAAAGCATTTTAAATTAAATATTTATAGAATGCTTTATAAGTTGTTTTTCTTTTTCATTATAATTACTTTTACTATTGCTATTATCAAAATTATAAATTTTTATTCAAGATCATCATCGTCATATAGATCATCAAAATCTGAAAGAAAGCATTATTACTCATAAGATATCAGTAGTATTTGTTATGCTATCAGCATTAATTAATTTTGAATGAAAATATTATCTTTATTTACCATTGAAAAAATCCGCATGTACTGCTTTTTCACTTGCAGTTAAATCAACCAACAAACGACTACCTCCAACCTAAAATAATTTTAATAAATTCATGATTATCAATATTCGTATTGGTTTATTTTTTCCTCCAGAACAACCATTTACAAACTTTTCGAAAATTATCAATATATATAATTTGGAGGAGAAAAAACGATGTTTAGTTCATCATTTACTAATAAAAATTAATGTTTCAACGTAAACATAACCTTATTAAATTGATACATACCTCTTCTAATTCGATGTAAGATCCAGCACCTTCTGGAAACATCTCATCTGCTACAAGGGTAGGTTTCATTTTATTACAAATGTGAATTAAACAAGGACTGTGTAAATTTTTTGCAAGGCTATTATGGCTGGATATATATACAATTAATAACAAGCTACTATGCAACAGTAATATGTTATCCAAAGAATTTGAAATCTTGTATCAGCGCCCTCTCGAGAAAATTGACAAAGTTACATAACCAGGTATGTATTTTAAATTACTTTTTAAAATTCTAATGGATATTTTCACAAAAAAATAAGGATTAAACAAAATGGTATTCAACGATATCTATCTCTGTGTTTTTTTTAAAAAACTGTAATTATTATTAATCGTAATAATATACTCATCATTGACAATGACGCGGCTATGTGCACATTAAAACACCTTAATCCGTATCTTACAAGACCAGCTTTTCTTTTACACTATATACAGTAGCTAAATATTGTATTATTTCATTTTGCAATATAATAAAACTATTTATATATTTATATATGCACGTATGTGTTTTTGAATCGTTGTAAGTGTCTACACTTTCTATTTTTACATGCAGACACGTGCAACAAATTATAACAAAATTCATCAGCTTCTTTAATTTTCTTTCTATGCTTAGCATAAGCAAGAAACGATTCGAAATTAAACAATTCTGCTTGACTTGCTTCTTCTCTGTACAACGTAATAGGCTCCTCTAAGGCTCAGCTTATCGCCGACGAATTTTTTCTTCGGCGTCCAACGACGTATAACGTTATTCTTCGTCTCAGAATTCAGGAGACTATATAATTTAATATTAACATCTCGTTCGACCCTAGAACCAGCTGACTCGATTATTATATTTTACTAAAATCACGATTAAAATCACGATTGGAATTCTTCTGATTTTAGTTGGGATTATATTTTATTTACAAGTTGATTAAAGTTAAACTTCTCTTTCGTTGAGTCCGCATATTCAATTGCATTTAACTGTAACTCTCTATATTCTATGTAAAATCAATCATACAGATAACAAAAAATATACATATCAAAACTTGAAAACAAAAAATCGTCATCTTTGAGCGAGATAATCTTCGTGATAGCTTTGATTTATTAGAACGATCTACAATGATTCTTTTGTACCCCATATTGTTTGTATAAATATACAGAATAAAATATTGTACAACATTTTCTAAATGAGGAGATTCTTGAGCTAAGGTAACATAATTTTAAATGTTTCTACGGTTTTGAGAATCATACAAGAGCAAGAAAAAGAGATAGTCGAATATAATAAAGTATAGGCATTTGTAGCATATTGCACCGTCATTTTACATATAGTTTATTTTGACTTATAAAAAAATGCTGATTAGACCACTCTTTTTATGAGTCATAAAAAGTTGTCGTTCAAAATGAATATTGTAACAGCAAGAAAAAAAAAAGAAAACATTTATAAAACATTGCATTTGCACGTTTTCATAGATCACAATTCCATCGTTACGAAGATATGATTTCATTAAATGAAATCGTTCTTAAAATTGATAAATAGTAAGCAACAATATTTAAAAGTGACATATGAGTCACGAATTATTTAAAAACGTTTAAATAACGTTTTGTTTTATCCCTTTTCTTTTTTTGTTAATTCTTTTACAGACATTTCATTCAGTCGTACAAAATTGTATCAAAAATCGTACAAAATATTCGTACAGAGGTACAATATCGTGAAAGTACGATACATTAGAGCTCTTATATTTTTCAACATTGATAGTCAATAATTTAAAAAGCACAAAAGAAAAATATTTAAGAAACATGTAATTATAGTACTGTTAGCTCAGGAATCTCTTATACATGGATACGGTACTTCTAAAGGGACACTCTGTACGGATGTAAAACAATATTAAAAAGTAGAAAATATAGACAAAACTATCGTTTGACAATACTAATTTTTTCTATGGAAATCTTTATGTATTCCGAAAAATAGCATACGACACTCGATTTTAGACTTCACATCGTAGTTGAATAAAAATAATTGTTGCAATTAAAAAAAGTAATAAGTACAGAAAAGCGGACATATGGGAATTTGATTGACTGGATCTAGGGTCAAATACATCGGTCCGCGCAGAGAAATTCCGTACCCCGGATTCCGAGCGAAGAAGTTACGTTTTATCTTCGTCACAGAATGAAGAAGGAAACAAAATTTATATTTGTTTCCGCATAAGAAAGAAAATTGTCCCTCTATCGCTGGCATACACGGCGAAAGTCCAACGAGGACAAACATTTTTTAATGTATAACGAATTCCAATATGGATATGGACGATTATTTTTGATTACTATTTCTCATATAGTCCTCTTTTTTTAATGAACATCCATAAGAGTGGATGCTTATTTATCATCGTAAAATTACGCAGTTATCCTTAAAAGGGAAATTCATGTTCCCCGGAAATGAGTTAAAAAATGAGATTGTTCGGTGTCAAAGTAAAAACGTAAAAACCAGAAGGAGCGCAAACGAATTAACTATCACATTATAAACTATACTACTGTGTAAAAACGTATTTCCATTCTATGTAGAGCTTACTTACAATAACAAATACAATAAATTATTAACATTGTACTCGGTATAAAATATATTTGAATATATATATATATATATATTATATATATATATCATATATTTAATATATTATATATATATCATATATTTAATATATTATATATATAATAAAATATATATATTATATATATATTTAATATATATATATATTAAATATATGATTATATATATAATTATATATATATAATATATATGTATATATATATTATATATATATAATACCAAATGAATCATAAAAACGATGAGAAATGCGTGTTGATAGTTCTTACGAATTTACTTTGGTAAAAAGTATATTATTACACGCCTACAATGCTAGATACGAATAGATATATCTAACAACGGACATTCGGTGACTCGTATACTAACGATAACTGCGTAATTATAATTGATGCATATTATTGCGGTAGACTATACGATTAATTGATCTAATTCATCGAAGAAACTGCTACTGCGCAGTAAGATTGTCCTCGTCTATAACTCGGCTAAATTACAATTCTTTCTCCGCCCGAAAGTTCATTACTTCTTTTACTTGTTATGTTCTTTTCTGCATTTTTTAAATATATATTATTTCTACTATAATGTCAATCGACCATTTTGTTTGGGGAGAGGGGGGAACACTCGAGCGATCCAGTAATTATGGGGGGATACTGAACGTTTCTGCGCGGCCCAGGATTAATTTGCCTGGAAGATCGGACCGCGTGGTAAAACACAGCCATCACGTAAGCTTCGCACTGATTACAAAATCTCTCACGCAGCTTCTCATTCGCACATTCACCGGTCTTTCACTTTCTCCCTCGTGTACTTACAGCTCTCATCCTCTTATCGCATGTATTCCTCTTATTCGACTTAGACTAAATACAATCGTAGATTACAATTATGTACAATTAACTATTTCTTACTGTGAAAGTTCCGACGAGGCCGCGTACGAAGTAATCTCGAGAATCATCCCCGTTTTAATCCAACGTTCTTTTAATCGTTTCTTCCTATTTTTTTTTTCAAGTTCTCTGTACACATACAATACACACGCATAATTCAGACATACACACATACACAGGAGAATTCGTGTAGACAAGACAAAAAATGTTTTTTCTTCTTTACAACATCAGTCCGTTGAATTCACAGTAGATTCCATGGAGACCTTCGTCAACAACCTCGACTGTTTCTTCAATCTGCTTTCTCTTTCATCAAGGAAAAACAGACATCTGGTCGCCGCCGCGAAATGGCACGCCCGTTTTCATCTCTCGAGTATTGTTTAAGAATAAAACCGGATTATTTTTGTTTTTTCTCGAGGAGTATAAATTCTTCTCGTTTAACGTAGGAGAACGTCCGTTGAAGCGAGTCCAGAACGAGTATATCTTAGAAGTCGCGCGACCACCTTGTTCCTCTCGCCGAAATGAGCGTTTTTGTTTCGTGATTCTGTTGCCGTAAGAAGGTGAAATTTATAAAAGAAATTCATTAATATGAACAAAGAATAATCATCGTATATACATAAGATAATGATAATGATTAATAATAATAATATTAATATTAATAATAATAAAATATAATAATAATAAAATAAAAAACATGGTCTATAAATATCATCAACAGACTAATGCAAGTAATTCTTACATACAATTTTGTAAAAAATGTTGTATCAAGAACTATCGTATCATAGGCTTAGTGAAAACAGTTGATAAAATTCATACTCCGTACTTTATCAATTATATGTACAACTCCTATTGAAAATCTTGAACCTAAACGGATCTATCTGCAAAACAAAAAATATTTGATCACTAACGATTTGATTATTAATATCGATCTATTTATCGAAGTAGTATTATTCAATTTAATAATATTAGTAAAATATTTGACCTGATTTAAAGCAAATACCAAAAACTTGAAGTTTTGAAGCCTACGACGACATCAGTGTTGTCTGTCTCTTTCTTAGATCTTTCCACTAAGCCAACGATACGCTGCAACAAATATTATAAAAAATTGTCTTGTAAGAATATGCAGTACCTCGATCTTCTTGGACCGTATCACTTGGAGGAACAGTTTTTCACCTTATTACGGCAACATGCTTTCACCGCAAGCGTGTATCGAGTCCGTTTTCTTTATCGATCGTAAAAATCATACAAGCACCGTGTGTATGTGTTCTTGTCCTCTGCTTCATTACTCCACGAGTATCATTAATTATCACCTAACTTGGCATCCCTGCGGTATACTTGTCGCGGCAGGACACGTGGAGGAGTCCCTCTGCACGGAACTATTGTTCTCCTCCTCTTCTTCTTCTTCCTCCTCTCTGGAAGATTCCTCCTCGTCTTGGCCCTTGATCGGTGGATTTCTCGTCTCGTTCGAAACTTCAAGACTTCCCGGTTTCTCCCTCGTTAAACTGGACTCCTCACCGTGGACTGGTGGGCCCTTCAACTCGTAGCCCTCTTGACAACGTGTCAATTTTAACCTAATCGGAGTGACTTTCGCCGAACGAACGTTTCTGGGTGCACTACCACCAGTATCTGGGTCGGTAGGTTGTTTCTCTTCGATGTTAGCAGCTACCGATGGGTAAACAGGCTCGTCTTTGACCGGTTCCGGAGGTGGGGGACCTACTCTACTATCAGTCGGATGTCGTTCCTCTTCGTCCTCTTCTTCCTCATCCGTGAGCAAAATCGGTAATTCGTCTGGAGAATCATTACCTTTGCCGAGTCTTATTATTAATTTCGGAGGAGCGGTTCCACCCTCGAGGATACGTACCCTAGCTTCCTTTCTACTCGACTGTCGTTTCTTTCGTTTACTATTTCTATCCTTTTTACTTTTCCCTCTTAATTTCTCATCGTTATCGAAACCGGCCATGATCATACGCCTGAATTTCATACTCTCTCTCTTTAACTCCTCGATGCTCGGTGTACTACTAGGAATACTGCACAACCGCTTTTTCGGCGGTCTGATCCTCGTTCTGTCATCCTGGCCACTTTCTTGGCCACCAATTATGCTGTTACCGATCTTGATCTTCAACTTCGGCGGACCACTGTTCGTAGTAGTGGTCGTGGTGGTCGTAGTCGTCGATCTACCGCCACTACTCTGCCTGCCTCTCCTACGATCCGTGTTTCCGACTGGAGCGTTACCACTGGAACTAGCACCGTTAGTAGCGCTGCCCCGCCTTCTCTCGACGCTTCCCTCTTCCTCGTTGGTATCCAAGAATCCGGCAGATCTTTCTTTTCTTCGTTTCTTCTCCATGTTCGCATCGACGACTGCCTTGTAGTCTTCCCTCGTGGGTATACTGGTCATCGAGGCAACCGCTTTCGGTATTGTTATCACTGTGCGATTGATCTGTGGCATGATGATTGGTGCTGACGTAGCCAGGTTTCCACAGCCTGGCTCGTCCATATTCATATCCTGAGAACAGTACTGCCGGAGCAATTCCTTCTTTCGCATTCGTCTAAGGTTTGAGGTTCCGGAAGCGATGGAAGCACTGGTAGCGGCTGGTGTGATTATCACGGGTGCCTGCTGTGCAAGCGGTGGTACCGACGAGGTAGCAACGTAATTAGCATCCAGGAAAGGACCTTTGATCTTAACCTTCAGCTGGTTTCTCGAATCCGTCAAGGAGACTTTATTGGCGTCAACAAAGCCAGAAGATGAGGCATCGATACTCGCATCAAAATTCGGCTTTGAACAGTCTTCTTGACCTTGCTTGATCAGCGCGGGTCCGAATTCTTTCTCGAGGTCTTCTTCGATATCCGGGAGGGCAGGATCATTAGCTGAAACGCTCGTAAACGTACCCAGGAAATGATTCTCGTACGTCTGACCATGCAAGGTAGAAGAACTTGAAGCATCAAGAGTGGAATTGTATGTTCTCATATCGACAGGGCCTGGAATAAGTGGTAGGACGGTATCGAAGCTCTGTCCAGCGTTTGACTGACTTTCCACGACAACAGAATCATCATGACTTGGAGAGCAAGAGAGTCGTCTGTCTTCCAGATACTTCCTGCTACCTCCAGGGCTGGAGAGTCTTGACTGAACGCTTTCTCCGGAAGCCATAACCGTGGAATCTCTCCTTTCGACTCCAGCCGTCGCGGCATCAGTCGACTTCTTTCGCTCTCTCATAGTGCGTAAATCGGCAATATTCGCCTCACTAGTTGAATCTTCGTCGGAATCGAAGTCGTAAACTGTGCCGACTAGTTTGTTCTGAATGGAGTCATCGTGTTGGCCGATACCCGCGCCGGAGACCAGAGGGAGTCCTGAATTTTGTCCGCTTCTACCTCGACCTCTGCCTCTTCCGCGTCCACGCCCCCTATAACCGGAGTGTTGCGCCGAATTTTTGGCACCTCTGCCACGACCTCGCGCTCCAGGAACGTTTTTCTGAGTTTCCTGTCTTGGAGATTTTCCCGGAGATTTCCCTTGCAAAGACGTTACACGAGCAGATGTCCTGGTAGGTTTGGAAGGTGACTTTTTCCCAGAATGTTGGCTCTTGCTGTCCGTTAGAGCTTCTTGAAGGCTCTCGACAACGGTGTCGCTGGCATGACTCTCTGGTGCTACGGTGTTTAAGAAGTTTATTGGCAACGAAGGTGAAGCGGTTACTTGCGTTTGTAATTGTTGTTGCGTCCTCTCTATAGGTTCTGCAGGTGGAACGGTGACTTGTGGAGGTGGTGGCGGTGGCGGTGGAGGTGGTGTGACTATCTTAGTAGGCGAGACCATGGCTGCGGTAAGCGCCATGTTGTGCGAGGAAGACGTGAATGCTGCGGTACATGGCGAAGCTTGTAGATTAAGCGAATCTTCTAGCGGTTTCACGTGTGGCAATAACGATTGAGCTCCTGGAAACGCAGCTCCAAATGCTGGCGGAAAAAGAGCTGGTCCAGGAGAAGGGTAAGGTAAAGGTGCTGCACAGGACTGTGGCGGAAATAGGCTGACTGGACCGGTACCGTAACTCGAATCCGCGTAGTATGTTGTTTCCATGGAACATGGTGGAAACGGAATGCTCGGTACGTTCTTGTAAGGTGGAATGGAATGATCCTCCGCGGAAGAGGCGGAAGTAATCGAAGAAGATGTAGATCTTCGGGAAGGCAAAACTTGACTTTCCGCCCACCTGGTGTCTGGACGACCGTTTATATCATTGTACGGTGAATTTTGATCGTACTCCTGCTGTCTGACAACGTCGTCCTCTTTATCGAGCACCCTGTCCATCATTTCAGCAGCCTGATCCTCTTCTGATGCTGGCAAACTGATCAAATGTCTGCTCATTATTTCCATAGGACTTTCTTCAGGTATCTGTTGATCGAGTATCGTCCTTTCGTGTGGCTCTTGCTGACTATGTAGAATCGAATGTGATTGCTGCAAAAGATATTGTTCCTGGATACTCGGTGCGGTCAAATGAGTACGCGCGATAGAATCGTTCTCTGGAATAGTTTCATTAGAAAAATGATTGCTGTATCGACGATTCTGCGTCTCCATCAAAGCATTCAAATGTTGCACATCACTCAGTTCAAAACTATTGATGCTTGGTG
Organism: Bombus vosnesenskii; assembly: GCF_011952255.1. NCBI lineage: Eukaryota > Metazoa > Arthropoda > Insecta > Hymenoptera > Apidae > Bombus > Bombus vosnesenskii. The sequence continues at coordinate 10,049,804 of NW_022882924.1, forward strand.
GAACCCATCTCTCGTCAGTCTCCGCTCGATCGAGTTTTGATCGTTCCACTAAGCTTACTTTGTTCGCCTCACGATCTTCTTCATAGGCCGCATACCTATCGTTACCGCTCGAGTAGCATGTTTTTCTCTTTTCCTCTACCGTACTCTTATTATAAGTGCTAGGACGGGTTTCATTAATAGCTACCTCTTCTTCGGAAATTTCAACATTTTTTACGTTTAGGACTGGTTCTGCAATAGGCTCGAGGATCTTTGTCTCTTTTTCTGCTTGAGTTTGAGCAAGTTGCTGTTGCTGCTGCTGAAGTTGCGGGGATTGTTGTGGTTGTTGCGGTTGTAGTTGCTGCAGTGGTTGTTGTTGTTGCTCGTACGTTTTTTCTATTGGTGGTTCCTCCTTTTTGATTTCGCCATCCACAGGTACTGCCTCTAATTCGAACTGACTAGAATTTGATTTCTTCGAGAGTTCCATACGCAATTTCTCAACAAGATGCAATGTTTCCCTCGCGCTATCTTCTTTCGAATCTTCCTTGAACCACAACTCATTATTGAACGAGAAACTTAATGGTACACCCCGTTCTTCCGCATCTCTTGATATACCAAATCCATCTTCGTTCACTATTTCTTCTGTTAACATATCCTGGTCAAAATCAAACAATTCCGAAACACTCGCATCTTTACCATGTTGTGGCGAGAAAATTGATCTATTTGCAGATTTTCGTCGTTTTTGATGTTCTTTTTCAGAATTTTCAACTCTTTCCAAAACAGATTTGACGTTGTCATCTTTGCTGCTTTCTTTCTGCACATTGTCTTCCACGGGAACGGGCTGAGGTTCGATATTTTGCAGTGGTTCAACACTTCGTTGTTCGACAATTTCCTCCAGGTTCTTCGTTTGATTCCGATCCGTTTTCTTCTTTCCAGCTATAACTTTCTCAATTTCTGGTACCTCGGAAATATCCTTCTTTATTATCTCTTCCTCCTCTTGTTCTTCCGATTTTGGTTTCTCAATAATAATATCGCTCTCGTTAATATGGTTTTTACGATCTTCGTTTTTCACAGCTTCTTTCATTTGTTGACTTTCTTCCACGGATCCCTTCTCTTCCTTTTCCTCGTCACAAGCAACTTTCTCAACTTTCACCTCCGAATTTTTACTCTTAGACATTTTGTCGTGATGTTCACGTTTCTCCAACAATTTATCTAATCCCCTCAATGATTTTTTCGGACTATCCCTTTCCGCTCTACGCTGTTTCATTTCTTCTTCCAAAATATTGATTGCGTCCTTGCCTCCAATCTTTTTAACTTTCTTCTCTTCGTTCTTTGAAGAATTGTCCATGCATTCGTTAGTTTTTCCTTGATCAACAATCTTTGGTTCGTCTTTTCTACTCTCCTCTTCGTTTTTATTTTCTACTATCTTAACAGGTTGCTTGTCGGTTAACCGTTTCTCCGGTTTCTTGATCGTTTCTTTCCCACTCTTTTCATCCTTTGCGACAGACTCGTTCGGTTTTCGCTTTCTGCCTTCGGACTTGGTCTTCTTATCTTCTTTCCTTGACAAGGACTGCTGCTTACTAGCTTGACCCGACTTTTTGGGAGGTCTGGACCCAGGAACACTTCTTGCCCCATCATGATCTCCAGACCCAATGAGCAGATCCTCATTAGTCTCTGTTCCTGTTGTTGTGGCTCCCGCTGTTGCTGGTTGCTTTTGTTTGTTGTCTCTTTGATCCTGCTTCTTGACAGTTGCTTCTTGTTGTTGTGTCTGTGGCTGTTGTTGTTCTTTAGGGGTTCTACGAGATTCCTCTCTCTCAGTAGGCGGCTGAAACTCAGGTCCCCGCCGCCCGTCGGAAGTTTTAAGCTTCTTCTCGGGCAGCTTCTTGAGTTTCCGCCCTGAAATTTGTTTTCTTTCAGCATCCTGTCGTTCTGGTGACGTTTTATTAGACTGTTGCCTTCTATTTGCTGTGCTTGAAATTGTAACCGGTTTACTTTTCGTTTTGTTACCAGTATCACTTTCAGAGGAAGTAGAACAAGAAGAACCGTCCACCACTTCATCTGAGAATTTCCTACGTTCTGGATTTTCGGAATCACTGCTACTTTCTGAGGAACTGCTACAACTATTACTACTACTGCTGCTATCGCTGTTGCTTGAAAGCACCGACGACTTTTGGTCGCTCGGTTTTCTAGGTCTTCTCGGGCGACTCTCCTTCGAGATGATTTCCTCTTTCCTGGAGGACGATTCTTCTTTCTTAGAAATCAATTCGTCCTTTCTGGATGAAACTTCCTCTTTTCTAGAGGATGAGGAAGAAGAAGATGAAGAAGAGGATGAAGATGACGAAGAGGATGAGGAAGATGACGACGATGAAGATGATGAGGATATTTCTTCTTTTCGTGAAGGAAGTTCTTCTTTTCTGGAAGAATCGTCCTTTTTAATTTCCTTCCTTTTTCCTGCTTCTGGAGATTCCTTTTTCGATCTTCCGTCAAGCGTCTCCTGTTCAATTTGCTGCGTAGTCTTAGTACCCATGCCACTTTTGATGTGTTCGGCGGCCTTCTTGGCAGCTTGTCTTTGCGGCACATACGCCAAAATCTCCGTTCCATCTTCTTTATCGAAATCATATACATCGTTATTTTTAGTTTCTTTCGACTGTTTGTTTTCTCTCTGTTTTTTATTAGGGGTTTTGTCTTTTGATTGCTTCGACGAGGAACATTTCGGAAATTCGTCGACAGGAGACTTAATTACTTCTGGAGTAGATTCAGGCACCGAATTGTCTTTTTTGCCTTGCTGTGTGCGTTGCATGATTTCCGAAGCTTTCTTCGCAGCTTGTCTCTGTGGAACGATTAATGCGGAAGGTATATATTCTTTCTTTTTAGAGCCAGCTTTATTTTGATTCTCTTTATTCTTCGATCCTGTATTATGATACGTTGATTCGACATGTCTGGGATCTTTGCCAAAACTTTTTTGTGAATTTTTTGACAAATTTGCTGCGGAAAACTCTTTCACTGCTGCTTTTGTGATTAAAACCGCAGAATGAGATGCATGTTCTTGGGAGTCAGAGTCAGTATCTGAATAAATAGTGGAAGCGGTAAAATGCTTCGTTGCGCCACCGCTTAACATTAACAGTTCGTCGCTTTCACTACCAGAAGCACTTCCTAATTCTTTCTCCATATGTTCGAGCGTATGCGATCTACTATTCACAAGCTTTTCATTTTCACTGTTATCCCTAAGCGCCGAATGTAATTTATCAGCCGATTGAACAGTCTTTTTCGTTTTTCTTCGCGATAGTTTAGTTTTCGTCGAAACGTTAGTTTCTTCTTCCGTACTCGACTCAGTTTTCGATTTTTCGGTTGTCTTCACCTTAGCCGCATCCGTTTCACTACTACTGACAGATGATAGATCACTGCCATAAAGAGTCTTTCTTCGGACAGAGCCATTGAAGTATAACTTTTTACTAGAGGCACCATTAAAATCTTGTTGTTGTTGTTGCTGCTGTTGTTGCTGCTGCTGAGTCTTCTTCTCTTCACTAGTCGGAGAGTCTATACCAGCGATTCTGGCAATAATCGTGTCAAAGTCGTGAGTGTGATCCTCCGAGTCAGGGTGGGAATATAATCGGTCGTATATCGAAGGTCCATGATTTGCTTCCATTACAGCAGCGGCTGCTGACGGTGGTAAAGGTGGACCAGACATTAGTAAAGCTTGCTTGTGGAAAGTCTGCTCTCGTAATCTGAGGAAGGTTCGACAGAGTTTTTCTCTTCTGCCAACCATGTAACATAGGTTTCGAACTCTTTCCAGATCTTGGCGCAATTGCACAAATGTCCTCATCTTTTCAAGATCTGCTGCTTGTCCTTGATTACGTGATCCACTACCCGAAAGTTCTCCACAACGCGGTGCCAAAAGCGGTTTGTTATGACCAGCCTATAAAATTAAATGAAAAAATTAAGAAAAAATAAATTTAACATAAGAAAGCTGTTCACTTATTTCATTTATGATTTTCTGCTTATTCTCGATATAAATGTTGACTTTATAAAGAAACAACGCTAAAATTAGTGAAGCGAAATAGAATGTTTAAATAGGATGTAGGAAAAAATAAATTTAAACAAGTAATTCAAACATATTAAATTAATAAGTCAAATTACTTTTATAATTATAATCTTAAATAGAAAAATCGTAGATTAATAACAATCATTAGTACAGAAGCACATAGTAAACAACAAAAAATTATTATTAGTTTCAACTAATATGTGATGTTTTCAAATCTTACTTACCCTTCTTTTGAGCTTCCAATAATTATAAATATAAACAATGCCATCAGGATCGACATCTAACTGCTGCGAAGCGATATCCTTTAAACTCACGTGTTTGTCAAATTCTGCTTCAATTTCCTGTAGTCTAATGAAAAATAGACGAAAATTTATAATAAATATAGGAAGTTGATAAAGAAAAATTAACGAAATAGTGATTAAACACATACTTTGCAGCACGTGCTTGATTTTTCTCTTCAGAAGTCATGTCTTTTCTCTTACGTCTTCTAGACTCCGCATCTTCGGAATCTGATCCCGCTTTGTCAGCTCCACTTCCTATAGTGCTTCCAGTACCTTGAACTTTATCTTTCGTATTTGTTCTACTATGTTTCTGGCAGTAAGACTGTAAATAAAATTTACATTAATATTCACATTATTATTCTTCATTACCAAAAAATTGTAATAATAATTAATAATTTAATAGTTTTGGAATTAATATTCTCAATTATTTGATAAATAGTACCCTTAATTTTACTCCATCATCTGCCATTTCATCTTCAATGATTGCCTTCATTTCTAAGCCATATTTGAAGGCACACGTTACGTGATACGCTGTCTTACACGTCTTTATACTGCACTGGATGCAAGCACCGACCCTCTCTCGACACAATACACATATTAAGGCCCATCGACTTTGCTATAAAGAAAAATTTATTATATGAACTTAAAATTTTTACTTTTTTTTCTATAAAATTTATATTGAACATATATGTATATATATATTTCACATACCGGAATGCTGGATATTTTAGTAATAGGCTCCATTCTTTCGACACAACCAATACTGACTTCTGGGATCCATAAAGCACAAGAAACATGAGCCCATTTTTGGCCACTACGAGTACACTTCATAGCACCACCTTTGTTAGGACAAAGAACACAATCTGGTCGTTGACTTAGAGAACAAGTTCTGCATAGCCATGAACCATCTGGTATTGAAGTAATTCCATAACATGCTTGATGTACACATATATTGCAGCAGTCACAAAATACCATTTCATTTCCTTCCTCAGAATCAGGCTAACAAAATAATTTTTATTACTATTCAGTATTATTAATCCTGTTTCATGAAATTAATCAGAAGATACTTACAGATCTGCAAACATCGCAAATCACATTTTCATCATACTCAATACCAAGACCTTCCTCATTCTTGACTATAGTTTGTATTCTTTCCCAACAACGAACTTCCAGTTCTTCTATCACACGTTCCAATTGTGATTCCGTAATAGGCAATTGTCCAGCCTAAAATTATAATGCAATTATAAATTATAAAATTATATAATAAAACTATGCAATTTTGAATAAACATTTACTTTCATATTTTGGCTGTAAAGAATAAAATTATTATACATGTATAGAGTTTTATTATTCATATCCATTAAATCTACTAAAATAAAACAGTAAATGAGAAATATAGATTATTTATTCAATCAAATAAGAAATTTTTATTGACTTATTTAACGAAATGTTATGTGATGAAAACTAGTCAATTTCAAACATACCTGTGCACGTTCACCGTTTAATACATCCAACCAAGCAATATCAGTATCATCAAGGTCATAGGCACAAGCTTTTTCTGCTCGTGCTGGAGTTGTGCTTAAATGATGATCTTCAGGGTTGAAATAATCATCACGAGATATCCTTACGAACTTTTTAGGTCTATGAAAATTCCATCATTGAAGAAAATTAGCAAAAGACTATTCATTTATATTATGTTAATTATAGTTATTAATATGTAAAGTGATACATGTCTAAAATTAAACTAAAAATCAGGAATAAAAATCACATTTCCATCAAGTATAAATCATTTTCTAACCAAATATAGAATAGACATTAGGTTTCAAATAATTTTTAAAATATTAACATTTCTTTTTAGAAAAATAAGATCAGTGGTTCCTTAAAGCATTCTATTAACTTTATGAAACCTCAAAGATTATATTTTAATATGCAGAAAGGATTTTTCTCTTGTAGTAGTACTTGCTACAGTACAGCAATTACCATGTAGTAATGACAATAGTGTTGTAAATTATAAGTAACATTATAATAATTGTTTCGAACAAAATTATTTATTAAATTCAATGTAACTATTGAATATCTGTCATATTCAAAACATAGTTATTTTCAGACATATTTAAAGAAGATACAATAAACTGTAAATATGACTTACAATTTAAATTCACTGTGCTGCTTTATAGGTGTAGCTTGTGTGATAGTGACTGTTGGTTCTGGAAGGGAGTCTGGGTTGACAGGTACTTGAACACCTCTCTCCCATTCTTGCTTCCATTGATCAGTAATAACCCAATATTCATTGGGACTTAGTGGCTCACTGTCAGGTAATTTCATTGCGCTAATCAAATCCTTACGAAATAATTCTGCAGGAGCCTCAGCAGAGGAGCGATTATATATACTAGAGATTTTAATGTCACAGAGTGGTCTGGGGGTCCAGGATGCCCCTCCTTGACTGGACGACGCCATCGTCTCCTCCTCTTCTGAGGGCCCCATGGTAGCTGCCAGCGACGACGAACCCGACGCTGGGACCAGCCTACATTTGCGCCTTTTGATTGCGCCTGGGCAAGACGCCAAATCATTGTCGTTTCTATTTATCCGTTTGCCTCGCTGTGCCATTCTACTATACCAAGTGAGCTAGCGGTACGTGGCACGTGCAGGTGAGCCGCGCACACCCTAAAACATTTCATTATTGTAAATTAAATGAATAATAAAAAAAATTTGAAGCAAAGGTATTTATTTAATTACTCACTACATAGTCGTCCATGTATTTATTATCTAGAAAGCGGATTCCTCTTGGAGCTGCAACAACAAAAATATAATTGTGGCTTTAATCTAGTTAAAAGAAAAGCTTACAAAATTTAATTAAAACTTCTTCAAATAATTATCAACTATGTCTTAACACCAAATATGATTCCCTGTGCAAAATTAATTGTTCTTCATAAATAAAGGAATATTTATATAGGAATAACAATATTACATGATTTTAATAAAAATATTACATAAAATAAAATTTCCATGCTTAGATACAACAAATGGAGTATATCACATTAAAATGAAAACAAAGCAATATATAAAATCAACAATTTATGCATTACATTGTATAAATTTAAATTAATAACTGTTTGCAAAGAAATAATAGAAAAAAAGAATCAAATCTAGTAAAAATAGTACATATATGCAATTATAATACACAGCAGTAACTGCGTAGAAAAAATATGTAGAATACGATCATTGAAACATATTTCATACGATACACACTGCAATAATGTTCATCAATTAAGTAGAAATGTATTATTACACATAATAAAAATATAAAAGTAAATATAGATAAAGAATTGGTATTACACAGAGATCATAACTGTAAGACACGAAGCATTCCTTCGCAAACTGAATTTGCAAAGATAACATTTGAGATTAGAACTATTCGATAACACAAATTGACAATTCTACTAATTAGCACACATTAAGATGTTTATATCAGAATTCTAATAATGCAAACACGTTTGAGAGCATAACACTCGGACAAAAGGACTGATGGTATAGACCGATTGTATTGCAGGGGGTCTGCGGCCGTTGATCCTCGATGGCCGCCGCGGAGAGGTTATAAATGGGGCAGTCCAGCAGGAAAAGTTATTATTCGAATGAAATAGTTTTCCCGTAACGTAACAAGGCGTCGAGGAGTTGGAAAAACACAATAATCTTGGTGAAACTGATCGCCGTGGCGGGTGGCATGTAAACATTGCGACGAAGTTACTCCGCGGCGACGCTCGAGCGGCACCGAGGCTCGACCGTGAACGATCGCTGTATGACTTTCGATGACTCGACACGAGGAAGTCGAGGTTCGCGGTCGAGAATAGACGTCTAGAAGAAGATCGGGCGGAGAGTCGAAAATGCTCACGGGTCCATTGGGCTGGTGGTGCTCCTGCTGGCCGACAACATTGACAATACAGATGGCGACAGGCTCGACTCGCACACGAATCTCGATACACACGTATACACATCTGAACGCACACGCAGCCGAATTTCAATACACATGCACAGAAATGTAAGTAAATACGCACACGCGACGTAAGAACACAGGTATGCACGAACGTGAATATATACGCACACGATGTTGATACGAACACGCGAGCACAAGTTCGACACGCACACGTAAACATGAACACGCACGCGCGCGCAAGAGAGAGCAAGAACGAAAGAGACAGAAAAAGATAGAAATGGTCGGAAGGCAGTAAATGCCTTATTATTGATCTATCGACGGAGAGGGTGATTTCGCGCGCGATGATGCACGTGACAAATAATAGCCGGTATGTCTGATCGTGAATGATCGAATTATTCTTCGATCGGTAGCTCCGAGATGGCAGTAGTCCGAGTACGCCTCTGTCACGGCAGCCTAACCAAGATGTCCTCATTAGCAATTCGAGTCGCAGCCGCGACCAGCTTGGTTTTACTCACTTCGTGGCCCGAGGGCTCCTGTCGAGCTCACTCGACGCCCTCAAATAGCCTCCGTAAGGACACCCGATGGCTTTCTTCCTCGCGCGGTGCACCGAATCGATATTGTATTTACATTAATGTGGATACTGCTGTTTGGCGCCATCATGCCTAAAAAAATAACTGTCTGTGCGCGGAGTCACGTGACCCTGCGACACGGTAAGATCCCACGATTGCTTTTATCCATAAGCCACTATGAGCTCTGGAAACTGAGCAGAATAAGAATTTGTGGAATAAGTTATCACGAATGTTTCTAATAAACGTTGCTTTATTCTAGTTAAAATCCACTAAGAATTAAATAAAGAAACATCGGTTTTTTATTTAATAAAAATTCATGGTATAAGTGCAATTTTTAAATATTTTCTTCATTTAACATTTATGTATAACGTTTACTAATGTGTTTTGCGAATAAACTCTTTTTTCGTCAGTTAAATTAAAATTCAAAAAGTATTTAAATGGAGAGGAGAAAAAAGCTATATTATTTAAACAATTTATTCCTAGAAGTGTTTTACAGAATAAGCCACTATATCATCTAGGATTTTTGTTAACTAACTATTTTACGATGTGCCCGTAAAGTAACTAGTACCATGATCATATAAACAGGTCCCGACACCCACTAGGGAAAACCGTCCGAAAATTGAATCATGAAAACTCAACATGGGAAGCAACAGAGTTCTCGTTTTTGGAAGATAGACAAGGAAGAATAAAGTATCTCTGCTTCTGATTGAGACATTCGTGGCATATCACACATGCGCAGAACACTAACCTTCTTGTCTTTCAAGTTAATTTTTCACGACTCAATTTTCGGACGGTTTTCCCTATACTTCAGTATCTGAGTACCGAGATTTGTTTATGAATCGTAACTAGTACTGCTACAAATTTTAAGAACTAATTTTGATGCTTGACTTATGTTCATTTGATAGTAGATAATTGCTATAATAAATAGACACATATGTATTTATAGGGAATAATTTAAAATATTTAACATATTAAAACATTCATCTTTTTTTTTCTTTTGTAAAAAAATATTTAATCCCTTTTTTAACTTTTTTAAACATATTATGCATGTTTTATAACATAGGATTTTCTTAAAATTCAAATAGTATTTAATAGCAGCTTTTTTATTGTGCTAAGGTTATAGTAATCGGCTTGAGTACAATTTTATTTATTTTTAATATGTTCTTACAAGATCCAAAAACAAAGATAATAATATTTTTCAGGAATCATTTATACATTATTGTTGTACAATAACATTTATAAAATTATTTATTGGCAGTTAATAATATATAAAATTCTATAAGTTCTACAAGGAATATTTCTTATTCTTTCCATATTCCAGTGATAGATACCTACAAAACAGTAACCTACAAAACAGAGTTTAAGAGAAAAAATACTATTTTTATTGTTTTACTTTTAGAAACGCAAAAAAAAAAAAAAATATTCTGTAGTTATTTTACAGCAATTTAAAATAAACAGACCATTAAATCGTAAATCAATTTGCCATGTTTATGTTATGAAGGTTATATTGACATTAATATAAAGGATGGAACAGGTATTTTATGGAACATTTTTTTTCTATTATTGTTGAAAGTTTTACAATATGATAATTTATTATTTTTAGGATCTGAAGACGAAAATCGATCAGGCTTGTCGAACAGCCGAAGAATTTACAAAACTTTATTATGAAAGTTTAGATAAACGCAGATATGTAAGTAATTTTAATACTGTTTTAAATTGTTATTTTATACAAATTAAACAACGAAATCCAAAAAGTTAAGAAAAATAAAACAAATAAATTTACAGAATATATATATCATATTTATTTTAGCTTATATCAAGGTTATATTTGGATACTGCGACTTTAATATGGAATGGGAATGGTATTGAAGGCAAAGATAACATACAGAAATTTTGGACAGATTTGCCACCTTCAGATCATTCTGTTTTTACTTTAGATGCTCAACCAATAACGGGTAAATAGATCTATATGTTAGACAATATATGTTTTAAATACCTTCAATTTTTGTTATCCTTAGTTATAAATTTATATGCTTTCATAACATTGTTTTCTTTCATTATATTTTGAACAAAAATTACTATTGAATATTAAATATATATAAATATATTTAATTATGGTATTAGGTCCTGAGGTGGCAGATCAATTAACATTTCTTGTAAAAGTTGGAGGGCAAGTAAAGTATGATGATAAAACATCGAAACCATTTAACCAAAGCTTCTTAATTGCAGCTATGGGAGATAAGTGGAAAATTGTAAGCGATTGTTTCCGAGTACAAGAAGCAATAGAAAATGTAAATTGAAATATAAAATAAGTTAATTTATATGTGTTTTCAAAATTTTCAAAGACCTTCTTGATTCAATATTCCTTTTTATTTCTATCGTCGGTCTTATATCAATGTATAAAGCGATATTAAAATTTTCGTATTAATGAATCAGTACGTTGGTCGATCATTTAGGAATAACTTTACACGAGAAAAAACTAAAAATAAATATAGATATAAATACTTAGACATAAACATTACTATGATACATATCGTATAAAACATCGATTTCATATCCTTTGACGGTTCATCAACTTAAATATCCAATGATTAATAAGATTCCGAGAAGTTCTAAATGTACATCTTTCTAAATGAAATACCTATCAATATATAGTTCGTAATACTTCTTAAGGTCTATAAATATTGCCTATAATTACTAAAATTTTGAAAAAATCACACATAACATTCCCTATTTATATTAACTGTGTTATACTTCCTATCAGTTAACATTAATGAGATTAATAGTACTATGATAAAACGAAATTCCATAATTAAATGTAACATGCAATAAGATTATAATACAACTATCTAACATATAATAGACAAGACTGTTTGTAAAGCATCATTCTTATAACAAGAATTGAAAATTGTTTTAAAATTATTAAACATATTTAGGCTAAAAGATCACTTAAAATGTTATGTGTGATCCTTTGAAAATAATTATGTATTTACAGATAACATTTTATTGAATACTTTGCCTTAATAAACTAAGAATTGATTTAAATTCCAATTAAAAATCTATACATCTAGGACTTCTCAAGAAGATTCGTTCGTACGATCGCTCGTCTTTCTTTCCCTCCCACCCTCTCTCTCCCTCTCTTTCTCGCTTTTTTTATTTGAAGATAAAAGATAAGTCGATCGGTGTATCACAGGTACAAATGATGTAAAAAAAAAAGAAAAAAAAGATATAGAGAAATGATTGGGTGATCGGACCGAAAGAAGAGAAATTCCGGTTCGCGTAACTAGCGTTGTCGATCGATGTATTCTAGTAGCCATATGTAGGCAGTGTTACAAGGAAAAATGTCTTGATTGGCAAATCGAGTGGCATTTTCATTCTCGTTGCATGTTTCTTATTTTTAAATGATCAAGTAAAACATGAGTTCAGACTCCGGAAACTGTTATTGGAAGACTACCAAATGAAAGTTAGAAATAAACGTTAGAAAATTACTAAATTGATATATTTAAGTGTAAAGAACTTTCAAAGTGGTAAATGCAATTTGAATTCGAGCAGCATACTAAACGCAGTCATTTAAATTGATTAATGAATTAATTCACGATTAAGTAGAATTATATTACACTAAGAGAATGATAAATAAAATAAAATGAATACTAATTTTTATTTAAAGTTGATAGTTTGTTTTTGCTTTCTTTTCCTCGATTTCTTTAAAAAGTATCCGGAGTCCTTATTTTTTACTAGCGCTCTGTGGAAGAAAATCTACGCGATGCGTAGACAAAATAAAATATTTCGAAATTTGATTAATTACACCCGCTGATTTACATAAATATATACAGTAAAACCTTGACACTATTTGATCATATACAAATCTGATTTTTGATTATTATAATACTTGATCGAACTTTCCATTATTCAATATTAATTAGTAATATTAATATAACTATCAATTTAAATTGACAAGTATTATATTTTTGGCTGACAAATTTTTATATATCTAAGATAAACATATTTTAATAATACATGCTTAGTATAGTTATTGCATGAAAACAAATTTACGATAGATATCAACACATCAAACAATCAAATTTGTATACATATTACAAACAATAAAAATTTTTAAAACACTGAAACAATATATCATAAATGAGTTAAAAACGGAATAAATGATACTATTATATATGCAAATAAAATGAATGGGGGTTGATTAATCGAAAAGTCCATCAATTTAAGAATATTTTTTCTGATTAATTTCTCTAATCAAAGTTTTACTGTATTATTAAGCATACCTGTTATTCGACTTACTCTATACAAATACAAAAGTTGTTACATCCTCTCACGCATTAAAATGGCTTACTCGCTTAAAAGTTTTCGCACTTACGATGTATAATCTAGCCTAAGACTGCGTACGATATTACGAAGCACGGCGCGAGAAAGTTCGATGAAAGAACACCGAGATGTTTTACTCGACAACTATAATCACTACATTTATCGTATAGCGGACGAGTATGATTCACGTAGAGTTTTCACTTATACAGGATACATGTTGGATCGACGTAGAAGTAACCATAATTAATTTACAAAAAGAAGAACCAAGTGTTCAGTATACAAAAAGTATCTTTTTCTGTTTTCATAAGATTAATATGCGTTCTTTTGTCTCGATAAACTGCGATTACTCGTCCTTTTTCTATCAATTTTAAACTATTATTAAAAAAATTTAAGGAACCAGAGTATATTTGATCCTTATTTATATACTTATCATACTTCTAAATTCACTTTGCTCTTGAGAATACATATTTCTTTTCTTCCTTTTTTCTTTTTTGCAAAACTCAATACATAAAAAATATAAGTGAATTACATTTATGTACTATGTGGTCTTTTTTTCTCGATATCAAAAGAATAATACTTTTATTATAATAATATCTCAAAATCCGAAGGAAAATGGCTAATCGCAGTCTATATTAAGAAATGTATTGATGAAAAAATCGAGAGAGAAATATATATATATATATTTTAATTTAGTATTTTAATTTTAGATTTTTCTTACTTTTCCATCAAATCAGTACTTGATTGAGGCCGAGATCGACTTGAGGCCTTACTCTAAAATATCCTTGGGTTAGCGTACTCTCTCCAGGAGCAAAATTATAAAAGTATTTCTAGGAAAATCATTGCAATAGAAACTTTATAAAATATCCATTGCAAAAGAAGTATTTTAAATGGATCTCAACTGAGATTAGATAAGAACCATAAAGTTGCTTGACGTTTAACACAGAAGTTAAAACATATAAGTCTGATACAAGACTTCGGAACGATTTCCGAAGGTGTCCAAAACATTTCATGATTGAGTAACAGACAGGGACATTGCAAATAGTATCGGATGAAAATGAGGACGAGAATAAGGGTGGAGATAGAGAGAATGATGTTAATTTCTCTAATTTATCTTTGTACGGTATTGACAACATCCTTTATCGTGTTTTGGAGGTCAGTGAGAAGTCTTGTATTCTCTGCGACATTTCGAGTACCAGCTGCACGAAGTTGTCGTGCCTGAAGTTCTAACTTTCCAAGAAGTTCGCGAAACTGAAATCGCGCATGCGGTGCGATACCACTGTCTGCGAGATTAGCGCACATTCCATGTAACAGCCCTACCTTGTCTGAAAGTTGAAGCCAGCTAGTCATTACTATCGTTGAGTTACTTTTCAAATTTAATACGCTGTTCTCAATTAATGTTGAAAGCTCCAGTACGATTTGTTTTGCGGTTTTTGAGTCTGTATTCTGTTTACTTAGATCGTCTTCTGCATGTTGAGATTTCGTACAGTTTGGTGTTGCATAAATTGAAGAACCAAAATGTTTAGTTGAAGAACACAATGGTTTTAGTGGTTTTGCAGGAACAACTGGTTTTTCTGGTTCAGGTGGTGGCCATAGTCTAGTATCACTTTTGCTACCAGAACTAAAAATATTGATCTATGTTTTATGACTATTTATATATAATATTGAATAAATTGAAGATTTAGAAAACTACCATTTAGTAAGCAATATATAAGTATTATAACAAATATAAAAAACGTTTATGTACCTCTGACTACGGGTTGAGGCTCCACTATGATCTTCAGGTGAATCTTCTGTTTGGTCAAGAGTTTCTTGTTTACCGCTACTTCCTCTGACACTGAGTTTTGGGCTGTGAGGCTGACTATCACAGGATTCTTTATTTTCCCAAAGTTTCTTTAAACTGCTGATACTACCAGTGCTTCTGCGCTTATCATCTTGTTGTTCTTCTGATTCTGAAGATTGTTCAGTGATAGTACTTTTCTCCTCTAACGATTTTTCCCTTTCTGCATTCTCAACTTTTCGAAGTCTGGCCTTGAAATCGATTATTTGTCCATCAGATGTCTCCTCCTTCTGCGGATTATTTCGCTTATCTACTCTCTTCAACTTAAAACCGACACTTCCGCTAGAGAGTATGGACTCAGTTACTGGAGAAGATATGCATGAATCTTTATGAGTATTATGTATTTGAAGTTGTTGTTGTTCTTGAATTGCTTCGTTGGTTTTTAAAGTTGATACAGCGTACTCATTTTGAGCGTGTCTAATATGATAAGAAAAATATAACATATATATACATGCTTTAAACAACAGTTAAGATGCAGGAAAGCAGAAACGAACATATAATACACTGATATATAATACCTATTACACACGATGTATGTATATATATTGGGATTTACCTTTGTCCAGAATCCATGTTAAAACTTGCACAGAGTTCCGAAAGTAACTGTGATGCTGGATCCAAAAGAGCAGATGGAGTACTACTTATTACTCCAGGTTTTTTCGTAGTAGTACCATGTTTAGTTTCTGCACTTTGTTTAATTTCATTTATCAGCTTCAATTCCAACATCTCTTTCATTCCAGGTTTCCGTTCAAAACTATCAGGAGGTGAATTTGTGGAAACTGGTGGTGGAGGTGGTGGAGGAGGTGGTGGTGCTTCTTCTGGTGGTGCAGCAGGCTCGATTGTTTCTATCCTGGACTTAAAACCCGTTCTTTTATTATCGGTAGTTCTACACGAGTTATCTTGAGTTTCTCTGCGTCTCAAATTAACTCCAAACCTCGAACACGCTTCTTTTACAGAGGGTTCTGCGTTACTAACATCATTCCTGTCTTCTTGATGCTCATTTTCATCCTCCTTTGAACGCCAATCTGTACTCTTTGCTTTTCTTATGGATAAAGGAGAATTTCTTATTTGAGAAATTTCGCTGCAAGAAATAGGAGGTGGTAGTTCAGCTTGTTCTTGCCCAGAAAAAATTTCATCTGGTGGAGGAGGCAAATCTGCGGGTGGAGGAGGAAACTCCAAGTCAGCTAACGACGGTTGAACAGATCTCGATGGGCTCGCAGTACGAAAATTAGAGTTACTTGAAACCCGAAAAGTTCTTAAACCGACAGCATCAGACTGATTATTCTTTCTTACAGCTACTACTCGAGTACGGGGAGAATTTGGAGGTTGATAAGTATTAACAACACCGCTTGAAGAATTACTACGAGTCATTTGAGGCTGACTTCGTAAATTACTTTGACGAGGAGAAAGAGATCTGTGTTGCGAATTGTCGATAGATGCTTCATGTTGTTCCACTGTACCAGGTGTCATGGAAGAAGCCACTGTCGTCGATTCCTGATTCGATGGCATGCCACTCTGACGTAAAGACTCCAAATACGCGCCAATTCTAGCACCTTTTGGCAATGTACCGTAACGATTAATGGCTCTTTTTACGTTCTGTACTTCTAATGCACCAACTTGTACCAACTAAAAATTAAATAAAAATTTTTTATTTATGTGACAAGTTTCAAAATTGTTTGGAAGCTACTTTAATATTTCTTTGCACTAGAAAACTACCTTTTGTGGTAATGGCTCTTTCGATGGATAAGGTCGTGGCTTAATTTGTTTTTGTGAACAGGTCAAACCAGGTATAGGTTCCGGAGACGTTGAAGGTTGAGTGATAAAGTTTGGTTCCGCTGTACCCTGAGAACCCTCTCCATCCTCCTCGATTTCACAGCCTCCTGTAGCAATCGTTCCTTGAGCCATCGTCGCGAGATCTCGCGCAATACCTGAGTTCCCATTTAACAACAAACCGTACCGGTACATATTCTCTTTCTGCTTAGAGTCCTTTCGCTGAGAGCGAACAAGTTCCGTAAGCTCACATAACGAAATACAAACAGTATGTTCGAAAATTAAAAGTAGTCTCCTTTGTACATATTAAATTTTCTTTATATCAGTACTTTTTATAAGTTATTTAATGAATTTATAAAGACAAATTAGTTATTACACAAAAAAGATAAAAATATCAAAATGAACTCGTTCTTTTTTAACCTTCAGTTTTACTATAAAAAGTTAATTTTTTATCTAATTCGAAAAAGAATATAAACGCAAAGAGAATTGAACATAAAAAGCTGGATACAGAGCTTACGGTAGGAAACTGAAGCAGTACGTGCACGTATCAGTACGCTCGATTAAAGTAGAATGAAAATACCTTCGAGAATCTTATCAATACCATTTAGATCCGTGGCATCATCGAGAGTCATGGTGTTCGTTTCAGTGTTTTGAGAGTCTTGCTCTTGATAGGCAGAGTCGCGGAACGAACTGCACGACGACAGCAAGCTGTTACCCAATCGTTATATTATCGTATCACCATATAATCAATATTTGTCGGTGTTCGAAATCTCGATTATGTGAAAGAAATTTAATAAAAGCAGATTTATGCGAGTAATGTGGTAGATAAAGTATATTCCATATGTGTGTATAATATTTTATTATTTACTTATTATTGTAACCAGATCTAGAAAAATTATAATAAACATGTAATAATCGAGGTTTCGTTACACCGAAAACAAAAAAACTTCATACCTCGTTCTTTTTGGAGGGGCAGGAGCCTGTTTCCCCTTTTTATTCGTAGAACGTCTCATTTGTACGATACTACTATTGTTCTTACTCGACATACCACCTGTGAATGTACTCAGTTTCGTTACTGAACTGGTAGTATCTACAATAAATAAATGGAAGTTCGTAAACTGCTGTAATATTAAAAAGTTAACTCATTTTAAATAAGACTAAATAAGGATTGACTTAATCCTAAACATATTAATGTATTATGTATAACCTGCAATAATAGTATTATCACAAAACAATATTCTATGAAGTCCATACATGTATACCTGAAGATGATAATGGTTCAGAAACTAGAACAAGCCCATGGATGTTTCCAGTGCTACCAGTCTGAGATTTTTTGTATGAAAGTAAAGGAATTTCTCCTCCTCCTTGCAATTGCTTTTCAACTTCTGTAAGCACAATTTTTATACATGTTTATACGAACTATTTACATTTAAAAACATATCTTTATCTTTGATGTTTGCATGGAATTGATAGATTATTTTACCTTCTGTAATACTAGATTCTTGAAACATATTTTCAAGAGAGTGGTGAATTTCTTTGAAAGTGGGCCTATCAGCAGCGGACCACTGCCAACATTGCCGCATCAATTCATATACTTTCGGTGGACATCCAGGTGGACATTCCATTCTGTAGCCTTTTTCCAGCATATGATAGACATCGGTCAAATCAACACCAGGGTAGGGAGACATTCCATAGGTTGCTATTTCCCAAAGTAAGATGCCAAATGCCCACACATCAGACTACAAATATATGATACAAATAAAGTACAAATGTAATATAAATAAAACAAATTTGAGTAAAAATTCCTAAAACTCTGTATTATAAGAAAACTTGTTTTACCTTCGTAGAAAATTTATTATATGCTAGTCCTTCTGGAGCAGTCCATTTTATAGGGAATTTCGCTCCAGCGTGAGCCGTGTACGTATCATCTCTCATCAACCGGGCCAAGCCGAAGTCTGCGACCTTCACCAGATGATTTTCACCCACTAGGCAGTTTCGAGCCGCTAGATCTCTGTTTCGAAAGTCGCGATGTTAACGCGAGCTCGTTTCTTAAGAGGAGAGGATGATGAAATTTAAAAAATTTCTCCTAACTAACTGAATGTACTTTTTTGTGCAGAATATGCATATCATAATCATCACTATAATCTGCCATTACTTTTCTTCAGTGATCCTTGTGACGCTATAAATCGCTCCCTAAAAACAGCTACTTACAAGAAAAATACTTTAAGTGCAACGATTACTTTTCTGCATAATACATACCACCTTAAAGCTAATTCTTTATTGATCACGAAACTATACTACTTTAAGACATGTAGTTATAGTTTGCGAGATAGAAAAAATTAATTACTTTTCGATATGCACTATGTAAAAAAGTGAACATTACATTTTATGTACTTTACTTGTTAGGTCTTTTTAGTGCCTCTTTTTGCAAAAATTTAAGTAATCCCCAGTACAATTTTTTACTTGGTCAAAATTCTAAAATGAGTATGCAAATATTTTTATGCGCTAATCATAGTGACAGTGCATAAGATCAGGATAAAAATATAAAAATATGTTTTTTAAATAAATATAAATAAGATTAAATCATTTGTAAAAAGAAAGAACAATTAAAATACACACCAAAATTATTTGAGAATTAGTTTGTTCATAAAATAGAAAAATACTGATAAATATACTTTCGTTCCATCCTTTAGAAATATGTAATAACATGTATACCATATAGAAACATGTATTTATTCTAAAGTATGAAACAATACCTGTGAATGAAATTTCTGCTTTCCAAGTAACTCATTCCACTGGCGATCTGCGTAGCCATATGCATCAAAACGACGGCATTTATTTGATGTTTACTCTCATTCCGCAAATAGTCTAGCAAATTTCCTTTGCTCATGAACTCTGTAATGATGTAGAAAGGCGGTTCCCGAGTACATACACCTAATAACTGAACTAGATTTCTATGCTTCATTTCCTTCATTATTGCAGCTTCCTCCAGAAAGTCTTTTAGAGCCATTGTATCCTCCTATAAAATAAAGGTATATAAGAGTAAACCAAAAATAAGTAAAATAAAAAATGATATAAATAGTAATTATAACTAATATATTAAAAGACTAACCTTTAAGGTTTTTACAGCCACAGTCATATTATACCTCTTCCATACAGCTTCA
Source organism: Bombus vosnesenskii (assembly GCF_011952255.1). Taxonomy (NCBI): domain Eukaryota; kingdom Metazoa; phylum Arthropoda; class Insecta; order Hymenoptera; family Apidae; genus Bombus; species Bombus vosnesenskii. The sequence continues at coordinate 10,069,697 of NW_022882924.1, forward strand.
TAGACATCCCCATATTGCCCCCCACCTAATTTATGCCTCATGACTATGTCTGTCCTATTAATTTCCCATTCATCAGGTTCTGAAATAAATAATTTCAACACATTTCATCTTTACAATGATTATGTAATTTTACATGAGTATCACAGATATGATACATGTTATTTTTTTCCACATACCTGGGCTAAGTGGGAAAACAGTAGGTTTATTGTGCTTTGGTGCAGGATAAAGTAATTGTGTAATTAAACCATCAGCAAGCATTGAATGGTGGTGTACTAATTCTGCCAGAGTATTAAATTTGCTTTCAGTTGTAACAAACATCTGAAATATTAATATTTCATAATACCGTGTTTACATCTTATAGCATATCATTTAATTACTAGTAAAATATATGAAGCTTTATACCTTTCCTTCACTGTCTTCGTTAATCCTATAATGGTATACCCTACCCTCATATCGCAGAGAAATACTGCGTTGACCTGGACTGCTTTCTGATTCACGAACCAGAAAACTACCATTTATACCAGAGCTTAGGAGATACTCTGCAGCATTCCTGGATATCCTTCCATGATACCAGGAGTGTTTCTCCAAGGAATTTACTGGTGTAACATAATTTGAAGGAACCCATCCTACTTGACCAGTACTTGAATGAGCTTCACACCATTCTCCACTCTTATTATAACTTAGAATACGAACTTGTTCTCCTAAATTCAAATTTATAATGTACAACATAAATTTATATCTTTATATTCATACAAGGTATCCCAGATATTTTCTCCAGATTTATAATAAGACATTTATGGACTTTTTATAATATATTTTAATCTTACCTTTACTTATAAAGTGCAAAAAAGTCTGGAACACCAAGTATGTTTTCAAAAATAATTACCTTTCTTAAGACTGAGCTGATTTTCTCCACCTGCTTGAAAATCATATAAAGCCACAAATAGTTGAGGATCATCTTCTTCTTGTGCCAATAGGTTTTCCTTACTTGTCCACCTGTGATATACATATTTTAATATTATTCAGATTCATATTAAATTAATTTGTATATATAAAATATACTTTATTTTTTAAAATTGAAGCATAAAATATTTATATTTATGTGTTGTATGATGAAAAACATTCCTAAAGTAATAAAATTATATAAATGTTATAAAGTAACCTGTTTGCAGCCTCCAAAAGTCCAGCAGAAGAAACCACAGTATGTTGTTGAATATTCACTTGTTGTGAAATTGACTGAATGCTGGACCCATTTGGTGGATCACCATCTGGTAATGCCGGAATGTGAGGTAGCGGTCTGCTTTGTAAAAGAGCTTCTGCACAACATCATAATACTGTTGTATGCATATGACTACAAATTAATGTAAGAAACTTAATTAATACAATTTAATATCAGTATTTTCATCTGCATTTTATCTTTTCGAAAAAGTTATGATGCATCTCTTTTCACTAATAAAATATACAAATGTTAATATCTTATTTAAAAAAACATTATATCTACTGAAAATATTTATTTTCCTTCTTATTGAACACAATCGTATATGACGCATTAAATTAACAATTATGATTAATTAGATATTAAATTGTTTAAGATAATTTACAAAATTAGAAATTATGCTGTTCAGAATAACGGAAACAAAACTTACAATGCAAATAGATTCTGTTATCATACATCTGTGTTAATGACTAAGAACTAATTTAGAATATTAAGTCATTTAACAATTGTTTTATCTTTATAACAAAATTATAATAAAACAATTAATAATAAATTTAATAAAAGAAGTACATAAAAATATATATATACATATGTGCATGTATTAATTATATAACTAAATTACAGCCTATTTTTGTACATGTCGTTATTTGCAACTTTATTTAATATTTTCCTGATCTTCTATATTCATAATCTGTTATAAAGCAGACAAAGTGCATGAATGCAAGAGAGAAAACTAAGTAGAGAGGGGAAGAAAGCGTGAGGGAGAGAAGTGGAAAAAGGACGGAAGTAAGAAAGGAATAGAAGATAAAAAGCGAGAGAGTAGGAAAATAAGAGAAGGAATTACCGCTGTGCTCTGTAAATATATTAGAGCCGACAAGACGGGATTCCTTGAGGTTCCTAGGCTGTTTGCGCGTCTGTCGCGCAGCAGAGCCGACAGGAACAATTCTCTCCTTAGTTTGTTGAGCACCCATAGTTCCCGAATTGGCATGCCCTTAGATTAATCCCGGCCGCAAAACTGCCGGGGCCGTTCACTCGGCACATTCACTTTCGGCCTGACAGTCTAACTCCCGATCGCATCTCTCGTCGGCCTCTGCCGACGACGAGAACACCCGAGACTCACCAATCTCACCACCGAACGCGAACCTCCTATTCACATTTTTGACCACCATTCAAGATCGACATTCTCGCCATGTTTGACAGCTTCGACGTCGACGATAGCTCGATTCGCATCGTACTGTTTACTACTTTTACTTACCACCAGAGTCGTTTCTCTATTCTCATTGGACAATCAATTTCTCGGACAAAGATTTCATTGGCTAACAGCTTTGTTCACCGATAACATCATTCGAAGTCTAACAAAGTTCTTTGTTATTTATTTCTTATTCTATTTTCCCTCGTAAATATTTCTATTCGTTGGAACAAACAGTTAATATATAATAATATGCTTAAAAATGTTTAATTATTTATCATTCTCGATATAAATTATTCTTTTATAAAATTACTATATTTAGATTCCAGATCTATTCTCGATTTGTTCGTGTACATTGTTATTTTTCTTTCTATTAGTAAAAATAATGTTATAAAAAGAAATCATTTATAAAATTTGATTACATCTGTTAATAATATCAGAGATATTATGATGATGAGGAATTTCCTTTCTGATAATATGCGTAGTTAAGAGAATACGAAGAATGGTGGAGTATAATATATAAAAAAATAGGCGTGATAGTGTGATACGAATTCATATGGAATATGAATTATATTAGATTAACGATTACATTGTACAATATTATAATCATATAATATATATTTTAATATATCTATGGTCAGCAAGGTACAAGTGTCGTGATTTTGGAACACGGCCAACGCTTCTAAGATACGTCAATGACTGAAGCGACGGCAGCGCGATATCGGAAACCCGAGCTTATTACGAATAATACGAAAAATCCCGAGAATTGCCGAACTGATTCAGTGACGTCATGCTAAAGCAGAAGAGATAAGGCAGCAAAAAAAGTGAAGTTCTGTTTTTTAATATATCCGCATTTCGTGTAGATATCTTTGTTTGCTACGTGATTTCGAAAAATGTCGTACGCATACCTTTTCAAGTACATCATTATTGGAGATACAGGTAATTATCTGATGCGTCTACTAAAACAAATTTTGAATGATTTCTACATCCTACACTATGTCGACCGTGACAGGACTCATTGTTTTCGTTTCTTTCGACGATAATATTTTTGATTCGTAAACCTTACAACAGTTCTAGGAATTCTAATGCGCGTATTTCACAACGACATTTAATGTTACAAATTAAATATTTCTTTCAATGTAACATCTGTACATAGCTTCTTTTTTATAATAATTTCGTCAACTTAAAAGGTGTCCAATTCAGTTATTTATGTTCAGGACAGATTTCATATTAAATTTTTTGTACTATATATGTATATACGTGGTATTATTAGGAAATGATATTAGATGTTGTAATTATGAATCTGCTATAAATATTTTATAATTTTGTAATTGGCTTGTTTACTTTCATATATATTGTTTATTATATAAATGTAATATATCTTTGAACTTTTTGCTTTGTAATGTGAATAAGATAAATAAATAAATATATTTTAATATTATAGGTTTTGGTTTTTAATTTTTTGGTTGGATTCATTGATTTTTACTTTTATGGAAATATCTCCAATCTGCATTAATTGTTTAATGTAAGGACATCTTATTTTTAAACAGGGGTTGGAAAATCTTGTCTACTTCTTCAGTTTACGGATAAGAGATTCCAGCCTGTTCATGATTTAACAATAGGTGTTGAGTTTGGAGCCCGTATGATTACAATTGATGGGAAGCCAATCAAACTTCAAATTTGGGATACTGTAATTATTTAGTTTTTTTTGCGTTGAATTTCACAAATGCTTACAATAGTGAATTTTAAGGAATAATAATTGCTTATACAATTAAATTGAACTTATAGGCAGGTCAAGAAGCATTCCGTTCTATTACACGATCATATTATCGTGGAGCTGCAGGAGCTTTATTAGTATATGATATTACACGTAGAGAAACATTTAATCATTTGACCACTTGGTTAGAGGATGCAAGACAACATTCAAATTCTAATATGGTGATCATGTTAATTGGTAATAAGAGTGATCTGGATAATAGAAGAGAAGTGAGGAGAGAAGAAGGTGAAGCTTTTGCAAGAGAACATGGACTTGTTTTTATGGAAACCAGTGCAAAGACAGCAATCAATGTAGAGGATGCATTTATCAATACAGCAAAAGTAATTTATGAAAAAATTCAGGAAGGTGTATTTGACATAAATAATGAGGTAAAATCAGAGAGTTAGAATAACAAAAACTTTATTACAATATTGTATTTTTGATATTATCATTTAATAAACAAAATTTAAATGTACTTAGGCAAATGGTATCAAGATTGGACCACAACATTCACCGACAAGTCCTAGTGGATTAGCAGGTACTGGTGGTCAAGGAAACACGCAAGGTGGTGGGTGCTGCTAGGGGCTGGGGGTTGCCTGTCCACCGCTTAATCCTTCTCCAATTTAAATTGATCTTTTTACTCCTGCTCCACATTTTATTCTCAACCAATTACATTGTATATTTTTTTGCACGCGTCGCATCATGAGGTAACAAGTGACTCTATTGGTGTATTTATTATTTAAAAACAATAACATATACATACGTACTAAATAGGAATATTATAAGGGAAAATGTTATATATTGCTTACATCATGAAACCTAATAAACTTTTAATTTACAGATTCTGGCTGATGTAAATTTATTAGTTTCAAATATGTTCATTACATGCTTTCTGTACTTAATTCCTTTGTAGCAGTATAGTAATATTAGTTCTTAAATTACATCCATAAAATATTAGATGCTTTTCATATACATATACAGATAATTTTATTTTTAATGTACTAGAAAGAAGTTAACATTATTTTATTAATGCAGTGCTACATTAGATTTTTATTCATTTACATTTAAAATTACTTAATTTTAATTGTAATATACGAAAAAACCGAGAAAGAAATTAATTACTATTGGATATTGATAAAGCGGGAGAGGATAGGCACTTCCATTTAATGTTTTGTATTTGTTCACATTGTATATTGTATGTATTGTGCACTGATCTTAGAATTTGATTTAATTTAATAATGAATCATAATTGATATACATATATAAATCAAAGTGATTTGTCAAAAATATGATTTACACTTGACTACCTAACGCGACACCATGTATATGTATGTATCAATGTATGAAATGACGAATATATAAAAACATATAAATCAATTTTATTGTGAGGCCTATCTAACCAAAAATCATATTATTTTATTAATTATGATTGGTATTGTTATTTTTGGTATGTCTTGGAAATATAGTATTCTAATTACAACATATAAACTAAGACATTTTTATAATTTTTATATTTAAGTAAATATGTCCAATAAATTTAAATATTTACTAAAGATAAATTCTGTACTTATAACCATTAGTAGTAATACCAATCAAGAAAATAGAGAAATACTAATGCTACCTGTATTTTGTCCAATTAAATGTAAAAATAAACATAGTATACATGCACTTTTGTTTTGATTATAAGTTTAATATACTTTAATATCTTAAATATTTAGAAAAATTTTAGGTAGAGAATGTTAATCCAGATAATATTCTATAAAGAAAAAGGAATTTATTTATTATAAATGGTTTTTGTACCTACTGCAATATGCAACATACTTTTTTCGAAATATTCTATGATGTTTTAAAATATACTAAAAATAGATGTATGTAATCTAATGTCAAATGGATGTAATAATCGAAACTTATTACCACAATAAGTATTCAATTTTTACACCCGTTTAAAATATTGTACTGTTGTATCCTTAAAATTAAAATATGTATATCAGCTTGAAGAATCACAATTATTTATCAAATGATATTATTAAACATAGGAAATGCATGATATTGTCTATTTATAATAAATTTAATTTACTTTTTTTATTGAAATATACGTGAGCATATCATATATATATCTTATTTTATTCTGAATACATGTTCAACGATTTCATTTGTACTCTTTACAGCACTACATGTTTCAAATCGAATCTATTATAAATTATGATATTAATATTCGTTGTAGCGATAGAAGACCTGGCAAATCATTTGTGAAGATCCCTTACTTTATTAATGTATGTTAATTAAATCCATTTCAATCGCGTTTTATTTTGTTTTAATTAAATGACGACAATTAAGATTAGAATTATTTCAAAAGCAAAGTATGACCTCATTTAATAATTTAACATAATTTCTAAACTATTTTATGTCAGTTTTTACGTATTATATTAACTTAAAAAAATGATAAAATAAATATGCAATTATAATAAAAAGATATGAAAATCATATAAAAATTTAAGTGTATGAAAAGCAACAATAAATGGTTGATCAAATAATTAATGCATAGTGGTATTTTTAAAATTGTATTATATTCAATAACAAAAATGAAAGAAATAGATAATTGTATTAAACATTACATTTTTTATTGACTAGAGATTTTAATGTTATTCAAAATAAATTTTGGTGAATGTATTATGGCTATATGTATTTTGAAAGAACTTAAAACAGGGAAGATTATATATAAGCGTTATACCGGAAAGAGATAAATAATGCACAAATAACGAGGTGATAATGATACTAGCGAAAGAAAAAAGAGGATGAGATAATAAAAGCGGTAACATTGAACGATTCGTTGAAATGTGAACGAAAAACGTAAAAGTAGATGTTACTTTAAAAGCGAGTTTACGCGCCAGCAGGTTTCACAAGTCAGCTACGCCATTGGAAGAGCGCTCGAAATAGCGGTTTGACACTGAATGCACGCTACATCTATTGCTATATTCCAAGCGATTCACTGTATTCCATCATACTCGCGAAGGGGAGCACGTATTTATTTCGTATTTAATACGAATTTCGATTTATATAATAATAACGCTATCTGGCTATTATTTAATTTTCTCATTGTTATCTTTAACATTTATCCATCGTATCTGATATCGTATCGGTGAATCCGTACTACTACGTATCGATGCATTTCTAATACGGTCTTTAATTAAAAGAAATCAGTTAGATAAATTGATTTGACGTTTGCCGCACTTTTCAAAGCCAGACGCGTTAATATTTTAAAAGAAGTGCTAGTGCGCATTAATGAAGTTCCCGTTTATGATAGCCGGATCTATGCTACGTAATCTTTTGAAACAATTCGTGTATTGAAGGTGTAATGAGTTTGACATATAATTGTGTTTTCTAACAAAGCGGAGATCTAGATTTAATGGCATAGACTGCTGGATTAGTTTTAGGTACGTAATGCGAGTTTCAATTTTTAACTGCATGATATATTTGCGAAATAACTATTTAAATGTATCGATGCCTTTTAAAATGAACGTAAGGTTATATTTTTGCTAAATCAGTAAAACTATACTAAAAGCGATATTTTCTTTTTAAAGTGTACAGATGTTTCAAACTATTAAAACTAGACGTATACGATGAAAATGCGGTCCTTGACCTCGTTCCAATTTGTATATCGTTTCAATGCCTTTTATAGGTTAGGAAATGTGTTTATTATGATATTGTACGTATTTGAAGGCTTAAGTCATTGACAGTACTATTTCTGTGTACAGTTCTCAAATTTCGAAAATTTGTATTCACGAGGAACATTTATATCCGCCATTTTTGACATTAATATTGATAACGTGATATTGTATACATCGTTCTAAGAAAAATCTGACATCAGCGAACAGGAAACCGCCTCTCTGATGTTCTTTCATGTATATACAGACACACATTCTATCATATGCACCGTTTCTTTTACCGGTGAACAAAATTGGAGTAATTTTTACATGAATATCATTTTATTTAGGTACATATACTTAAATTATGATGGTATTTATAGATATTTATGCCATCATACGACATGCGTGTAAACAAATTTAAAAAGGATACATATTGCAAAATTGTACGAATTATGCATAAGCACATTACAACATATATTATTGTATTACTTGATTTTTTAAGATAATATATTCATACTTTATACAGGAATGGTAAAAGTTACTAATTATTTTTATTTGTTTATATTAACATATATTATTATTATTTATACAAAATTTCGAAAGAAAATATGTGTACATGTATATAATAATTGTGACACTTGACACTTACGTAGAAAATTAATAGAACAATAGGAATATGATGCTTCCATGGTCAAGGCCCTGTATTTAAATTGAATGAGTTCAGTTGCGACCATAATTTACATATCATTTTTTTTAGCAGGGGATCAAAAAACATCAAGTTAATCAAAACATGTCATATTTTCCGAAAAAATAAATATATGCGACCGAAGGAAATGTTCGTACCAATTATCGCATACCAATACAAATAGTTACAATAACTGACACAAATTGGAATTCAATATTATTTACCTCGTCGCTCTATTTACAAACATCTTTGTTTAGTACAAACTTCATAGTTATATACACAATAATCGATATTTTATCCCATTACACGAAGTAATCATTCATATTATCATTATCTTCTCAAAACACGAATGTTACTTTTCTATCAATGTATATTTTTAAACAATACCTTAGCAATTTCTTGTTTATATTTATGTTAGCTACAATTTATAATTGAATCGTAATTGCATGTCAGAATTGAGTATTGTCTATGTTGCGTTTATTTCAGTTATTATCTTTGTTTTGCTGTTGCGATACACAGGGTCTTTGACTTATGCTATAATGAACTACATACATACATACATACATACATACATACATCTCGCTTGGCTCATCTAAATACACAAGTGCAACCAGTGCAGTACTTTCTGAATGAACGTAACCGTATAGCGGCACTTTTTCTGGCACAAGGCATCGTTAACCGTACCGCTGCGGTGACACCAGTCGGAGGGTTAATGAACATAAAAGACCCATCATTTAGACTTCCGAGATTGGACACTTCGAATACGTATTTTATGAATATTGAACGATTTTCGTAGCAAAAGTTAGAATAGTCAAAAATTCAAAGAAAATTCTATTGTAGCATATTTTGCAGTATTTTACAGTTCTGCTTCTTTTTTCAATAGTTCATATCATTATTAGTTTGTGAGTTTCTATGCATTTATGGCAAACTTAGAGGAGCGAAAAATACATGGGATGCATATAATATGCAAAAATATATAAGATATCCAAACTCATTATAATATTCAGTAGACGAAACAAATTTTTGCCTTGTTTGGTTCTAGTTGTTTCACTTATGTTCATAAAAATATGAATTTATATAAGTGTCCATAGCCCCATTATTGTTTTAAGTTAGAAATAAAAGAAAATTTAATACAGTTTAAAAGTGAATCAAAACTCTTCATTCTTTGAATGCAAAACTCATATATGTAAATTATGTTACTTAATAAGAAAAATGTCACAATTCAAAAGTTGTTTTAATCCCTTTGACACTGGTAAACAATACATATAAACAATATTTTATTGAAAATTTAACTTAAAACTCAAAGTCTATTAACTAAACTCTAAAAGAAGAAGATTTTGTTATTGTCAAATGGTAATTAATAATTTTCCACTTCAGACGGTCTATTTTAAACGAATTTCCTGAAAAATTTACGTTTCTTAATTGTGTCATTCTTCTAATGTCTGTTACAGCGTTTTATCAGCATCGAAGTTAGCTTCGATCATGTATCTGATAATGATAACGTATTGATATAATATGTTTCAGTTTTAACTTTAACTGACGACACAAATTACGAGGGCTTTGAACCTTTCATTGCTGACATTTCTAAAGTAATGGATAATAGTGAACCTTTAGTGACATATAAATTTCATTTATCTCTTTTTTAAAAAGTGTTTTAAATGTAAATATATTTATAAAATTATAAACTATATTTAACCGAGATAATCATTGTGCAATAGTTTAACTCTGCTGCAATTCTCGACCTTTTGACGTTTCAATCTTTCGCTTTAGTTTGAACCGAAAGAAGGACATTTAACGTTCTATGAATCAAAAATCATATTTTCCTTAAATTTAAGAAATCTTTTAACGGCAGAGAGATAATTAGAATAATAAAAAAAATAAGAATTTTGTAAAGTTAATCTTGTGGTACATCATTACTCTTCGTAAAAAGTATCGCAATTTTTATATTTTTTTCAGACGATGTGGAGCAACGTAACGTTGTTGAGCGTGCTTGTTTAACGCATTTCGACACGACTGGCGAATTGGTGAAACGATGACTTTTCATACGGACTGACCATTAGGATTCCTGTTTACACGTGCTTTAATTTCTATCGCAGCTGTTGTACGCTATTATCATGACGGGTGTCGTTCCGCTCACCGATAAACAACTCCACCAGCTGGTAAATGAATCTCATGGAAAGATCCTGTTTCGTCTTTTTAAATGCTATGAATGTCTTTAACATTGGAACTATTTTAGATTTTTTGCTTTTACAATTATTATAAGGATGGAAAATTAATGCTGACTTTTATCGAAATGAAAACATGATTATATATGAAGATCACAGAGGAAAAATATGTTAAGTCATATTTCTTTTTTAATTTTTAAAAATTTAATTTTGAACTCTAATACTTTATCAAACAATCGCATATCACCAAAATTGTCTTTGTATTAAATATAGCTACAGGGTTTTCTTGAAAGATATTTATGTAAAAAGCATCGATTATCTGATTAAACATATATGTATATATTTTAGACATTAGACATTGACTTTATTTGTCATTTATTGCTGTATAAGCGTATATCTTTAAACTGAATAAGTTGTTCCCCCTTTTCCCCTGTAACCTTCATATATAAATATTTATTCTGATCGTATCACTTTAATTATAACTATTTATGTATAACTAATTATGGCTACTATGATTTTAATGTTTAACGAAACTCAAGACAGTATGTCATAAACAAACTGTAATAAATGATTTCTAACTTTTAGAGTATCTCTATAGGGAAAGCTGTAAACCCTACAGAAACACCCGTAAAAGAGAAACATGTGCGAAGTATCCTTTTTAACAAAAGATTCTTCAAAAATGAGAAGACCATTGACCCTCTGCACCTATAAATGTTTTCCGAATTATTTTATACCAACTTCGAACTTTGAATTTAAAAATACTTTATGTATTAAAGATTCATGTAAATTTTTAGTGCATTATATTTACATAAAAATCAACTGTCAAATATGACAGTTAGGATAGATGACAATAAGGATTCAATCGATCAGTTAGTATCTTAATTTTTTCAATGAAGGTTTCGTGCAACTTTCTGTTCCAGTTCCAAATGAAGCTTTCATTCTAGCAAAAAATTGAATAATTTTCGCGAGTCTATAGTAGAATTTAAAGGATGAATTTATTGTTTGAGTAATTATCTCAAAAGATATAAATGTACATTAACAAATTGATAGATGATACAAATTAATGTTTCTTAATTGTAGCAAATAGGTAATCCTATATCTTTCTTCGTAAAATCGCATTTTTAATACGTTAAGCAACGAGCAAAAGATTAACAGCGTGTATTAGGTGTTGCAATTAGCAAAATTGTGTTTCAAAGTACGTTATATGTTCCTTACAGAAATATAGGCGCGATTATAGGTACACATCAAGAGAAGGGTGGAGCGATATTTTGGACGTATATGTTACGACAGCCACTGCAAGAGAATCAGATCGTCGCTTGGAAATTTTGTCATGTGTTGCACAAGATACTACGAGAGGGTCACGAGAAAGTGATTCCAGATTCCCAACGGTATCGCAAAAGATTGGAAGACCTCGGGAAATTATGGCAACACTTGCGGGAAGGATATGGCCCATTAATTCAATTGTACATAAGATTGCTGATTACCAAGTTAGATTTTCACAAACGAAACCCACGCATACCCGGAAATCTTCAAGTAACACCGGAGGAACTTGAATCTATAGGGGAGAACGATATTAATGTCTAGTAAGCTTTTAACTTAATCAGTTCACAGTAGAACTCCAGTTATTTGAATTTCATTTGTTAAAACAGAAGTTAGCAAGGTGAAAATTTGGCAAGTATCATGTTTGTTAATCTCTCAATTATCTAATCGTATAGTTCGTATAATTATTTGATCCTACGTATTATATGACCGAGAAACAGTAATAAATAACAAAGGAGATTGGTAAACTCCTATTAATATTATCTGTTTATCCTCCAATGAGTTCAGATAATTGGAATTTTACTGTATTTGTATTTTCAGCCTTTTATCCACGTTTTATGATCTTTTATAATCTCTTCTAATCTTTTCTGCTTAGTTTCCAAATGTCGGTCGAAATGTTCGATTACATGGATGACATTTTGAATTTACAACGTGCAGGTAGGTACAAATTAGATTCTCGTCTATCACGATGCTTTTTGTATTGTTCGAGTTTCTGGCTTCCTTTCGATCGATGAGAAACAGATCATCTTTCTCATACTTTCTGCTAACAAACGCTTTGCACGAGTACCTCAACCTCCGATGCATTCTCTTCCTTCTTAGATGAATCATTTTGGCCGATTATACTAGAGTAGTTTTGGCGTGAAAGTGTCGATTGTGCTTGTAAAATGAAAGCAACGCGGTATCAACTTAGGTTTCGCTACGTTGACGTAATTAATCTACTGGAATCTCGATTATCCAGATCGAACTGAACCAAGGCAGACCGGTTAAATCGAGATCTGCATGCTGAATAAATGAACGGAGGCGTCATTGACGGATGAACAGAACAATTTACATAACGGTAATATCTTTTTATTTCGTGAATTACCGACGAAAAATCTAGCTACCAAAGGAGATTCGTATTTCCGAATAGATCCAACGTCGAATATACAAATTGTAAAAACAGAACCCGATACTTTGTGGTATTTGAACGAGCAAATAGGTACAATTAAGCCGATCGTACCAGATACATTTATCCTATCGTCTCGTGTATTATGGAAGCTGAGTGTATCGCTTTTGTAACTTCTCGATCAAAATCTGCCTCAAAATTTCGTTATGTCGATGATATTATAGATTTGTGTTGATATTAATTTATACAAATGAAACGTTTCAGTTACCACTTCTTTGAAGAACACACCCTCCAACTCGATGACTGTAAGTGGACAGTGTCGGCTGGCTCCACTAATCCCCTGCGTTTTAGACGCATCGCAGCTTTACGATTATTGTGTAAAAATATTATTTAAACTTCATGGTGCTCTGCCTGCGGATACCTTAGCCGGCCATCGCGATAGATTTTCTAAACAATTTCAAGAACTAAAGAAATTTTACAATACTGTTAAACAAAGACAGTATTTTAAGCATCTTATAACGATACCTGCGTTACCTGAGGTAATCTTGAACTATTATCTTGTAATATTATTTTTAATGTAATTTTTATATAATAATATCTACATATAATATTTTTAATATTTATAATATTATTTATAATATAAATTACATTTGTAATGCGGTATATTTGTTCTAGAATCCACCAAACTTTTTAATACAATCTGAGTTTCGAGCTTATGTTACACCGATAGTAGTATTACCACCAGAAGAATCTTTGGACTCTGACACCGTAGTTGATCTCATCGATACTTCCGATACAAGTTCGTTACCAGGTGATCAACTAGATTCCACGCGAAATGGTTCGATTTCACCCGATGCAATAGCAGAAAGGTAAGTTTAAAAGTTAGTTGCATTTGAAATTTATATGAAATTTGAAAGTTACACGAGGCAATCGTTTGTTGTTTTAGAGAAAGTCTCATCGATCATTTGCAACAGGAAATTAATCGACAAAGACAAGAATTACATCGTGTATTGACTGATCATCAGCGTATCGTGGGGGATCTTCAAATTCGTGTTACTCAGTTGGAATCTGATTTGATCCTTAAAGTATGGATATCTTATTTGTCAGCATACTTATTGTAAACATGATATTTTAATACGCATATTTCTTTAGGGTAATGAAATTGAGCAGGAAAAGCAAGTTAATCAAGACTTTGTCAAGCAGAAAGCAGATATGATGGTGAAAGTTCATGAAAGCGAAGGTTAGAACTGTTTTCACTTGCATTATATAAAATATTGTGAAAAACATTCATAATATAATCTTTGTTCTCTTTCTAGAAAAGTACAAAGTCTTACAAGAGAAATTTCAAAAATTGAAAGATGCATATTCAAAGTTCAGAGACGAACATATCAATTTAATTAGGAAGGTAGGATTCTTTTAAATATTAAAAAAGAGGGATAAAAAATATTAGATGTTGAATTTGGGTATGTTTCTATGCAATAGAAAGCTGAAGTGGATAAACAGTTAGGAATGTTAAAAATGTCGCAACAACAAGCTGAACGACGAACGTTTGAAGCAGAACGTCGTCTTGAAGAATTAATACAAGGCCAAGCAATAACAGAGCAAGAAGCACGAAAAGCTGTTGAAGCTCAGCATGATTTGGATGATGTAAAACAACAACTAAATGACGCGAAAACTGAAAACTTGGTTAATATTTCTCTTTCTTTTCTTCAGTTTACGTTTACGTTTGTTTTTATTTCGTTCCGGTAAAGATGTAATATTTTAGGCTTTGATTGCCAAAAATGATTTTATAACTTCTGAAAAAACGGCTTTAGAAGGGGATCTACATGATCTATTAGCACAGAAAGAAGAATTAGACCTAAAGATCGAAAAGTTGGAAGTTGAAGCCGAACGATGCCGTAATGAAATGAATACGTATACACATACTATGTTGCATGAATTATTGCGTAAGTGTTTCATTCATTTGAGAGTGAGAAATTATTTGCGTTCATCTATTTGGAATTATGAACTTTTATTTCAGTAAATTGTATTTCTGAAGCGGAAGACATTATGCAATACTCATTAAGTGCTATTGATAATCCAGCAATGTCGGATTTAACTTGCACTTCTCAATATCTTGAAAAATTAGAAGATCCTATTCTAAAATCGTTAGATACTTTAGATGCAGCGTATACCGGTTACGTATGTGATACAACGAATGGAAAAGTACTCATTAAAAGTGCAATACATGTTGCATATATTTTGGGGCTTTATATTATTCACGCCAAATCTACGTCCAATACTACATCTAATATTGCATTGGGCGACAGTAAGTTATAAATTGAAAAGATTAATAGGAGATTAAAAACCATATACTGATTTTTTATTCTATCATAGAATTGACTGACGAGTGTAAACAGTTAGGATTACAGTCATTGACTATGTTTAATCACATAAGAGAAAAATCACCCGTGACTGTGGGTCAAATCAACGAAGTAAAACAGCAATTTAAGAAAGTGTGCGATCTTGCTGCTACATTGTCTAATGGACAAGGCACTGTTGAAGTTATTGGGAATTTAGTAGAAATGGAATTATTAAGTATGGATAAAGCAATAGAAGAAGCTGCAAATAGAATACAAGTAATTATCTTTTACATTCTATTATGTCATAATTAATGTACTATTTCTATATGAAATATTTTATAATGTTAAATCAGGATATGATAGAGAAATCTCGTGCAGCAGATTCGGGATTAAAATTAGAAGTGAATGGAAAAATTCTAGATTCTTGTACAGAGTTAATGAAATGTATAAGAATGCTAGTTAAAAAATCACGACTGTTGCAAGCAGAAATTGTGGAACAAGGGAAGGTAAATGTATATAATATTTAATTTGATATGGCACAATATGTATATCGATGAGGATGGGATTCCAACTTTTGTCATACATATGTGTAAACATCTATTTTGAATTTTAGGGCACTGCCTCTGCAACAGAATTTTATAAACGTAATCATCAATGGTCCGAAGGACTTATATCTGCAGCTAAAGCAGTAGCAATGGGTGCTAATCTTCTGCTGTAAGTACAAACAGTTTATTGCAATGTTTGCTTGTTTACAAAATTTTTTAATGTTTATAGAGAAGCTGCAGATAAGGTTGTTGCCGGCAATGGTAAATTTGAACAACTAGTGGTTGCATCCCAGGGAATAGCAGCGTCTACAGCGCAATTGGTAGTTGCAAGTAGAGTAAAAGCCAATAGAAATAGCTCTAACCTAGCTGCACTTTCTGAAGCATCAAGGGATGTAACGCAAGCAACAGGAAGTGTTGTTGCAACTGCTAAAAATTGTAGCCAACTTGTTGAAGAAAATGGTAATGTCGCTTTTTGGGACTTGTTTTAATATTTTCCACGTGTAATAAGAAATTAATAATTATTAATATTTTACAGATGACTTAGACATTTCTGGACTAACTTTACATCAAGCCAAACGATTAGAAATGGAAGCACAAGTACATGTACTGGAATTAGAGCAGGCTCTGGAGACTGAAAGATTACGCTTAGCTGCTTTACGTCGCTACCATTATCAACTTGAAGGCGAGAAAGAATAATCAGTACGTATAATTACAGTAAATTATTAATACTGTTCTAAATCATAATGTTACCTCTAAGTAATATATTTTCAATGATTGATTTCAGATTTTTGCTAACGTCTATATGAGATTCATGTTGATAACAGAATTTCTCATAGGCACTAAACAGTATTGAACAAAATGTTTATAAGTGGAAAGTAAATAATTAAATTCCATTATAAAATAATATATTGCAAAAAGGAAATCTATTTGGATTGTCCGAATTATTGTAATATTTGCATGTTTAATGTTTAATAAATACAATTTTATTTCTTTTTAATGATAATTGAAAATATTTGAACAGAAATCAAACTATCATATTCCTTTTATTTCATGTATATGTATATTCTTTTATTTCCCCATAACGCTTCTTATTTCGTACCATCAGCTCAAAATAATCATAGATGTAATTTCCATACTTCTCCAAATTTTTATATAAATTGTGCTCCTTCTCGCTGTCTCTATACTTTTACAAGAACAACCATTTATGTATTTCGATAAATCAATTTAATTTTTAATTATTATTTAACATAAAATTGGAAAAATTGATGAATCAGATAAAAGTTATCGTTATAAAGAAATTTTATCATATCGGCAGTCACCGTGGATTTCCGCGACTTATCGGAGATAGTGGTTGCTGTTTATATAAGAGTCATGAAGTCGTAATTCGCGTTCATTCAACGTTCTGTCTTCGCACGAAGCGGATCCTAAACTTAGCCGGCGTATTTTAAACTGTAAATGGTATAGATAGATGAATGTCTACAATATTTACATTCTTAAATTTAACGAAATAAAATAGAATTTCTAACGATTTATACGTATAATTTTAATTGTTAATAAATATCGAATATTATTACAATGAGATTTATAATTAACAGCAACAGATAAGACTTGTATACTAGAAGGCGGCTGAAATTAGTGTACATTAGGGATCTCTTGTGTAATCACTATAGAGATATAAAGATAGAGTGCGTGATCGAGCTGGGAAAGTGATATAAAAATAGAAAGAGAACGCTGTATAGAAGCCCTTTGTATCCTTGTCTAATACCTATGTATAATATCCACATTCATGCAGTAAATATAGAAGTGTAATATCGATTAACGAACGATATCAGTGTGCATGTCTGATTAGACGAAGACACAAGGAACTTCTATGCAGCATTCTTTTTCTATTGCCATATCATATCCATTTACACGGTAACATATGGTTCGCGTACTCTATCCTTTATATGTATTTTTATGGTAATCACCTATTCGTGGCAAAAATTGACAGTTGATGTCTTTTATTCAAAATTATTCTTTAGAAAACAGTATCGACCTAAGGTCTGCGTATTCTATTTATGCAATCTGCAATTCATTCTAATCTTTAAATTTTTTGTGGATCTTAAAAATGTACATGTGTTATACATTGTAATGCATATACCAAATAATTCAAAATTTTGTCAATATTATTTGACGTTTCGAAAAGATTCTTTTATATATAACAACTAACATCATTACGTAATATAAAAATACAATGGTTGGCCCATATTATATCTCATCTATGATTAAATATTTAAAAATTTCCAATTCTATCATCTCTATCAATAATTACCTTATTGGAAAGAATATCATAATGTTTAATAAAGTGATACTTGAACTAAAAGGACCAGGAGGCATGTCGAATCGGATGTATTTAATAAAATATATCCAATATAACTAACAATATATGTACTCTGAAAAATAAAAATCGTGATTCATGAATACATTGATCCGAAGCTTGTTCGGAGTTTTCCACTCATAAGAGTTTATCACTCGTCCTGTTCTAAAGAATAGAAAATAAGGGATTGCTATACTTACAGACCATAGGCCTTGTGTACGTGCGATCGATGACATCCCTTCCATAGGTCGTAGTTCGACGTTGGATTTGCAGACTTTTCGGAGTCGGCGCGATGGTGGTTCCCCGTGAAGCGCCCTCGCTGGATACGATTCTGCCCTCCACAGTAAATCTATCAGAATAAAACGAAGGCTTGGCGTGTGACTGTCAGCATTACGTGTTCGTTTTACGTGTTTTCGTGAAAGCAGTTGACACCAACGATATTATCAAACGGTTAATTTGTAAGGTGAGGAATCAACCTTGATTTGTCTTTCATAATAATTGCTTATGGATTTGCAGCTAAGTTCATGGAAAAATTAATGTCCCTGTGGTCGATCGTAAGTGTTAGGTAGGACATCGGGTATTATATAAAGTTCCTCAATTCCATGATCGAGTGTTTCTGTATTCAGAATTAGTGTATGTGTATCACTTATACGGAGCACAAGTGCTTACATATTGAAAAAGTTGATTTGTCTTGTAATGTTAATGAAAAGATGAATGTTGGTGATAAAAAACTGTCGTATGTGAATTTCTGTTGACGAAATATATATCCTGTATTTTAGACCTGGCCGTATAGTAAGTGCATTCTTCGAATATGCTGACATTTCGCAAAATTTAAAATATCAGTCATCCTGCAAATTTTTTTGCGATTAATAATCAGAATGTATGATACAATGCTTTATATATGATAGGATACAATATACTGTAATATAGTAATCATAAATTACTGTTATTATACTACTGTATCTTATTCAGTTACGCTAATTTACATGTAATTTTGGATTTTATGCTTACAAAATCTATTAATTTTCCAATGGAGAAGTAAAACTAGATTAGCAGAAAAAGAAGTTAATATCGACCACTGACTTCTACGTCAGATATTGTAGGTGTTTTCACGTAACCGATATCGACAACAACGTGCCAACTCCGTGCCCCTGAATGACGCTTCCTGAACAGCTGATTGGAACATAGAAACGTGTCACGTTATCAACTGATCGTTCACGATACGTATTTATGTTACCACTTCGCACAGATACCGCGATACCACGAAACGCGTGATATCACAAATAACTACGCTATATTCGCAAAATAGCGGTATTTTAAAATCAGGCGCATTCATCGACCTATGAAAGTGTAAACAAAAGCCGAACTTGCGCTGTAATCAATTCGGAGATCGGCTGCTTGTTTCAGCGCGTATAAAAGATGCACTGGCGTGCTAAAAATATTATCGTTGATTAAATGCAAGAACACATTCCATAACCTACGCAACTGAATTTTATTGAAATTTTCATTTTCTTTTTTTAAATATACAGTAGAATTTCAAGAATTAAGAAAGAGGTTATGTATATTTACGATGCATTATCATAAATGAAGTCTATGAATGGGCAAACTATATGGATCATTTCTTAGGACGTATATTTACTATACCTTTGCCTTAATCGATTCATTAACGATCACTAATTTTTTTTTTTTGATGAGCAGAGAGGTTCGAGGTCTGGTTGTAACTTTCTAACACGTACTAAAAAGGTTGGTCGTCAACTTATAAATGTTAGTGAATGCAAAGGACTTGAGCCTTTGTTTGATAACTTTTTCGGTTTGCACATCAATATATACCATTTTTATCTCTGAAATGTTTCTGATAATTTGTTTCACGGTCATCGTTTCAAGGACTAGAATCGATAACAAAAATTTAAGATTATATCAGTTTTAAAATGCGGGAACAGTACTATTATATTTATCATATTTCGCAAAAAATTTAACGGAAGCTACTACTTAAGCAAATCAAAGGTAACCCATAAAAATGTTTGCCTATTTTAAATTAAAATATTCCAGATAGATTCGTATAAATAATTACATTTTCATTACTGCCAATTTGTTTTAATACGAGAAATATTTGTCTTTTTCGTCAGTTGACATCCTTTCATGAAGATTTTTGAACGATATTCTCAAATTATCAGCGAAACGACGTCATACGAGACAAAATAATATCACGTTTCGAGGACGCATGCAAGGACAAACGCATAATTTATTTCTCCTTGCATTGAGCTAATGTTTTGGATGTTACTAATGCTGCATCAGCTAATGCTGCATCGCCTATGCATCAAACCAGTTGTATATAATATGTAATCCTCTTAAACGTCTTTTCTCAAGAATTATTATTCCTCTGCGTTGATGTCTCACTTTTAAGCAGACACAACAATTACACATAATTTTAATTCTATCTTAATCGATAGCCATGGATTTGTTAAATTTTGTATATCAATATTTTTATATGTATATGTACAGTGATGAATAAAAGTATCGGTACAAGCTATAGTTTGTTTTATAAAATTTGGTGGGAACTAAAAACAGCATGATGAACATGATACTTTGTTTGATTTTCTTGTAAAATATAAGAAAAGTTGAGAATTATTACGATATTGATTTTGTTTCTTAAAACGTTTATGCAGAATGTTTATTTAGAGTAAATATTATAATCAAAGTTTCTATTTCGATTCTTATAACGGTTTTTATGTCGCTTTTAGTATACATTGTTAGTTTTACATCAATTTAGGTTAGGTTTGTAAAGGGATCAGAGTCCTACAATCAGTTCATGTATCAATTTTACAGTGATTAAAATTTTACGTTTCAGTAAAATAAGTCATTGTGTACTATTTATAATTTATTATTAAACTTTATTATTGAACTGCTTACTAATAATGAATTATGATTTAAACATGCATATGTTAGCTATAGGTTCGAAGGCTATATTTTACATATTTATACAAGATTTTGCAGAAAAATGTGGTTTTATTCGTTACTGTATATAATACCGTATATGAATTAAGCTTCTGTTTAATAAAGTTTGTACTGCTCCATAATGTTTCGAGATATCCTGCTATAAAGTTAGAGCCGCATATTGTCCAGGTGCGTAGCGTTACGCAACGAGGTAATCCTTGATGAAACGAATTATAATAACGTGACCCTCAAAGAATATTCAACAAACTTAGCTCCGCTATAATTATATCATGTATATGTATACAAAATAAGGCCTAGTAGCTGTACTCTCTCATGATTGAATGTTTTATATTACATAATAGGTACTTTTATTAACCCTGCTACGTCCATGAATTTTTCACGTAATAATTTTTTAAGAAACTCTTCAACAAAATCTAAGACCGAAACAACGCAGTTGGCTTAAATGGCTATTAACTGTAATAAAGGCTCAAATTGATAATAGGTTATTAGATAGTGTAATTAAATGCCATCCATCTTAATAGAAGTATTTACATACGAACTCATACCCTTCAATTATTAATCTAAAAATTCCACGTTCTCATCGATCATATTATTCAAACCCCTTTAAGGAACAAGAATAAAAACAAGGCTTTTGCGTCACTCCAGTAGTATTACCGGAGCCCTATCATCAAAACACTCTCCCTTCCATCCATGCTTGAACCTCATCAGTCATAACTGCTTTTAAAACGTCCAAAAATATCTATCTTATATTACTTATACGTATACATGTACCAGCGTTACCGATGGCTTGCCTCACACCGATGATGTACAATTCTTTAATCTTCCTTTGACGTGTCCATATTTTTGTTTGAATGAGTTTGTTTGTTTATTGACAAGATAAGAAAGCCCAAAGTATATATTGTACACAAATATTGATATAAGCCATCCATTGGTCAAAGTTGTCAACTTCCTTTCCGGAACATTTTAATAATTTTTAAGTTAAGTGCCTTATAAAATTAGTAAAATTTAGTATCTTACATAATTTCATCAATATCCTCTATTCTTTGTTTTATGGCGTGAACCAATTTGGCAAATAAGCGGCTTATATATACATAGTAATTTTTCCAAAAATTCTCGTAATGCTGGTAAAAGTTCGGATATTCGCGACGCAACCGATAAAATTTTCTAACGGACGCAGTCGCTTATTTGGGGGAGTAAACATGATCCGAAACACCACGGGCATTGTACTCGGGAAGGTGAGAGCGTGTCGAGCGGAGTGGCTCGGCTGAGCACGCGGATGCTTGCTGATGTGCACGTGATTCCAACGTGCCACGGTTCCACGGCATCGACCGAGTTCCCCTTCCCCGTATCCCACTGATGCAGTCTCACACCACGCGCACTACGCTATTTATGTACATCGGTTCATGGTAAAATCCTCGTTTTCATTTTTGTCTTTCAAAGGGCTTGGAAAAGTGAGATCAATCAGAACTTTCTTGCACAATTGAACTAATATGTATTCTAAAATAGTGAAATTTTGCCAGTAACAAGTCATTAGATTCTCTTATATTGAGCTTGATGATAAAGCAAATGAAATTATTGAAGTAAATTTTGTAAATTACAAGTTATCCGATTGTTTAATATAAAATTGTAAACTCGTGAACTTGTTATTTGTCAATTCATTAATATTATTACGATAGATTTCTGTTTATATGAACTTGTCGAGAAACAAATAACTTATATAATTGGTGTATATACAATACATACAGTATGATTTTTCTCATCACCTATGATTTTTTGATTTATGGAATAGGAATTCATGTTCAGATAAATGTATCTAACCGTCACGGAATTCATTTAATCAGGTAATAACTAAAGTTTGGTTCAAATAAATACAGTCAATATAAACGGGGGTCTGTTGTAATCGGTAAACTATTGTGCACTCGGAACGTAGAATTTTTGTATTAACGATTAAGAAATGTAAATCCATATGTGTGTAAATATTTACACAGATTCCTCTCTATTTATTTCCTCTTACTTGTTTGTCTCATGACACGAGATTTAAGCCTTTCCTTTTAACTTAAACACGATATCTTCTACATAGAAGTTAAAAATTTTGGAAAGACAAAGATGCTGCTTGAAAATAGAGGTTAAATTCAAGATTTAGGTACCATATATATGTTGTCGATTCGTGTCACTCTTACGAGTAAAAGTACTGCTCTCCTTCTCTTCAGTGGAAGATTTTCGCGTGGTAATAGAATCGTGATGGCATGCGATTTCTGTAATCATTCTAAAGA
This sequence comes from Bombus vosnesenskii, assembly GCF_011952255.1. NCBI lineage: Eukaryota > Metazoa > Arthropoda > Insecta > Hymenoptera > Apidae > Bombus > Bombus vosnesenskii. The sequence continues at coordinate 10,093,251 of NW_022882924.1, forward strand.
TCGATTTTTGTAAACATTCTCGTAACTCGTTGTTTACACGTACAGAACTAGTGAGAAACATTCGATGATCCAATTTTTTCATCGGTGGGATTCACGCGAAAATAAAAGTTCGAGAAGGTGCACGGTTGTGTAGTCTGGAAATTTTCTAAACGGTCGTCTGGTATAAAATTTAAAGGATTCGGATTACATGCGTACATTTTGCGACTCAATTCGTGCTTGGAAATAAAAACCTTTTCATATCGTAATGTGGTGACGAAATTTTGCTGAAAAAAAGTATTTTTTTTGTTCCTTTGGTAAAATGTACGATCGATTCTTAGTAGGAAAGTATCTCTTGATAGTAGTAGGCGTTAGGTGTAACGATTTCTTTTCTTTTTTTTTTTTTTTTCGCGCGATTGATTTATGTATGTGTATCACGAAGGCATAAGAATATCGTGTGCAAATTTAGAAAGCCAACTGCGTGTTTCTTTGCGTCCATTTAACAATATTTACAATGTTCCAGAGCACAAAATATACACTAACTGTGATGAGAAATTATTGGGTGCACAAATAAAAATAATTTTACGAAAAAATAAACACTATTCTAATAAAGAATACCTAGAAATTGTTGTTCTGGAGAAAATACGCGTGATGCATTCATCTGGAAATAGTGGAATTTATCGTGAAATACTAGTTTTTTAAGCTTATGATTCACTGTTCTCTTCATAGCACTCAGTATCATGTGATAAAGTTTTCAATAATAAAGATGATTGCGTGATAGAATGACTTACACTTGATTTTTAACAAGAAACTGTCTAATTGATAGATATACGTGAGAAATCTTTAGATTGCGCTTGAAAATAGAAGATTTTTGTCAAATCATAAAATCTCTAAATACTGACATCGTAAACATGTTTTCAAACGATAAGGATAGGTAAAGGAAAAGGAGAACTATGAAATAGACAAGTAAAGTGGTCTAAGATATGGCGGTGGACATAGAAACAAACAGAGATATTTTTAGATAATTGTGGAGTATAAGTATTTTTGAGATATTATTGTTATTATTGCGTAATGCTAAATCGTACTGTGAAGTTTCTTTGTCTTCAAGTAGCACTGAACGCATCGCGAGAGTCTCTTTGTCTTTTGGAAATACAGGATGAGATCAGCTGCTTGTTGGTTCATTCACAGCGCATAAATTGCGTCGGTATACGTATTTGTATAACTAATAGTCATTTTAGTACAAGATAATAATTTTCTAAAAAGTGTTTATTGTTATTTGATCCTTCTGCATTCTTAGAGTGATTTTCCACTAAATCGTATCTTCCTATCGCTAGAAAATTATTTACATCTGAGGAAAATATGAAACAATTGTTATTGCTATATGTAATTTCTTGTTTCAATTTTATGCTGAAGATATTCTTAAGGAAGGTGAAATTTCTCTCCATTTTTGTTATAATATTATCCACTCATAATAATATCACCACAATGTTATTTTTAACCATTATAAATAATATTTTACTTTCTTTTTTATTTTATTTTTAGCGAATATTAAATATAACGATAATAAAAATCTCGTTCGTTTGGCTTTATTGATTTTTCAAATAACAAAAATATACTCTGCGTTGAAATTTTATCCGCGATAGCATTAACGCGAATTTCTTTAATAATAGCTTTTCTCCAGAATTAAACGTTTTTTTTCTCTGTTCAAATAAATATAAAACCATGAAAAAGATATTTGAGAATATTACAATAATCTTTATCATTTTTTCGTTCGATTTTCCGTTTTTCGTTGTGGAGAACTCATCTGCATCACAATAACTTACAAAACAATCTTTTCAATTCAATCTAGATTTCTTTGATACATAAATCCTTGGAATAATGATGATCAATGTCTTCTATTGAGCTGATCGAGTAATGGTATAACACCTGGTTAAATGAGATAACACACAGTATTTACGTTTAAAATGTTATTGTTGCAGAGGATACTCTGCAGAACCTTTTCCAGAAATAATTCAAGTATCGTTAAGATGATGAACCATAAACGAGCATGATTTTATGTACTTTGAACGACTGTTATTGTGATGCTATTAGATCGTAGTTGCTCGTGTGGCATATTTTATTTCTGGTATGTTCTTTCGTCGTAAAGAAACGATAATAATTTGATATTATGTATCATCGGTCGAAACTATCCTGAGCATCAACAAAGTATCTGTGTGACAGAATATTGTGGTCGTAAAACGAATTAAAAATGTATCTATTTTGAAGCTTAATTCTTTCTTAATTATGATGTCTTTTGATTTCAAGCGTTTAATTTACTAATATATCAGTGACATCATTAATATTATTTGGTCATTTGAAGAAAAAAAAATACATTAAAGTGTCGTTAGACATTCGTTCATTTGTCGGAATTAACGTGATTAATATTTGGATGCACGTTGACTCAATATTGTGGCAACTTATTAATTGATTAAAACATCAGATAAAGAGTGGAATAATCTGAAAATTATTAAAACACATACAAAAGCTTGGTGAATGTTAGCTTGGGTGACTTTGTGTGAAAATTGATCGATTCTGTTCTGTACGAAGGGAACGTATTAGCGATATATTCTCTAATACCATTTATTCGAATGGTTGAGCTGTTTTATTGTATAAGATTATTATATAAACAGTTTGTAAAGTACATATCGTGTAATAAAAAAGCGTCAAACAGCTACTGTTTGTACGAGATAAAACGCGTTGGTCAACAATATAATAATCGACTTCAGTATAACGAAGGCATTGACAAAGCAGTTTTCTTAAAAATAAAATAATAAATCGTATTTTTGATAACAAAGAGATAATCGATTGATGTGCGATCAAAATATGGTATGAAGCACGAATAACAGTATCTTTTTACCTATTGCGAATGACAAACACGTTCTTACACAATGCAAGCTGCATGAGGCACTATGCTCCTCCTCGAAGCCAAGGTTAGTATCGTAATTGCAGCTAATTGTATTTTGCTGCTGTTTCTTAGCTCTGTGTGAAAACAATTCAGTTTCGTCTAGGTTTCCTTTCTTTAGAAATCCGTCTTAGAAATATTAGTGAAATAATTGCTTACAAGATGATGAGTTTAGAAAAATCACTTGGAAATGTTTAAAAGAGGAAAAGATTTATTTTACAGAACAAAGTCAAACAAATGCAGTTCAATTATTTCTCAATTATTCTCGCTATTATTCGATGAGTGGATGAAATGTGGCAAAATTATTACTTGCACTGGTTATTACGTAACATTGCGACGATATTATTACAGGATGATACTACTAAAACAAAATTTGCGTGGACTGGAATTTTCTCTATTATAGTCTGTTAACGATTAAAGGATTGCTAAAAAATAATTTAAAGCACCATTTAAAAAATTATTTTTAAAATATTTGGAGAATCGTAAAGTAAGAAATAAATATATGGTACTCTCATTGGTATTGTTATCATGAGTCCTGCTCCTATTCGCTATGAGAACTTTGTTCGTTATGCGAAACAATCAAAGACGGTTCTAGGACAAACCTAAAATAATTCTTAAGTATCTACATTGTCTTCTTATCGTGTTTCATGCTATTTCAGTACAGCATGAAGTAAGCATTTCCGGGATCTAGACAAACTGTCTGTCTCGGTCTGTTTCCGCGTGTTTGATGTGACTGCAAATTTCGCACCTACGATAATAACGATGCCAGTCAGATATAATGGCAAAAACTCAATGTATTAATGCTAATAGATAGAATTAATTAGGTAACGGAGGAAATGTAGGCGTTGACGTTATCGTACGTCATTATCATCGAATTGACTTAGTCAAACAATGCGTTGAAAAAGATTGCAACTGCGTTGCGTTATTCTCTCTGTTAAAATGGTGAACTCCTTTTAATTGACCTCGTTAATTAACCTTCTCACAATTACATTGTTGTCAACAATCGTGATAAAGAAGATCATAGTTTTCTTTTTTTTTTTTATTTTCTATGACCTTCTTCAATCACGATTGTTGACAACACCGTAATTTATTTTTTTTTTTATACCTTTTAATATCTTTGCTATCGTGTTTATTACAATGTAAGTATTTTCTAACAAGGCCAAATAATAGTTTAAAACGCAAAGTTTCACCTTCAAATTTTTCAAGTTTCAGTCTTTTAAATCTTCAGATTTCCAGACTCCCAAGTTTGTTACTATGCAATAATATCGCATTTACATATTTTTCACGTGTTATTTCACTGCTTGGTTCTTAACGAGTTAAGGATCGAGTAATACTAGATCTAACGTTAGGGCTGTCCTTTCCTCGTTTATTCTACTTGCCCCAAGTTCTTGTTTGTTGCTGACGATCGCTTATGAGTCAAGCAATTATAAACGTACCACGATGCAAATATTACAAAAAGATGCTCGTGGTTTATCGAATAAATCACTTGATAATGAATTATAGAAACTGAAAAACAGAGGAAACGAATTTCAGAGGCAACGTTTATTCTAGCTCCTACTGAAAAACTCGGGAAATTATTCTCGTAAACGAATGTTTAACCCAGATTTTGATAATTTCTTGACGATAACTGAACGCTGGCTATTATGATATTTCGTCTGAAACTAGTATGAGGGCCAACACGATTCCTCCTACACATAACTCACAATCTTTTTCTATTTTATCTGTATTTTTATTATATTTCACAATCGAGTGTGCTTTTTATTTGCCGCTGAAGGACTCTTCTTTTCCATTTCCATTTACGTTCACGTGTACAACACATGATACTTGGTTTTATTTAAATATTGTAAATCGGTCGTTATCAGCATCGTTGCTGGCGAAATAAATTCGTGCAATTTAAAGCACATCGTGAAGTATTTGGAACAATTGGCGACGATTTCTTAGGGGAAAAATTAATTTCGTCTCAAGGTGAATCTTGTCTGAAATTATTCAGCGATTATTTGCATGCGGATTCGTATGACGTACGATGAAAATTGGACAGCATCGAAGGGTCATCGCGAAGTTGATAAGATCCATGTCACCACTTGATCAATAATAAACACATGGCTACATACATATGCGTATTATTTGAGTCAAAACAAAACAATGTCATTCTTTATAAGCACAACCATATGATATGCCATATGATGTGTCACATGAGTGCCATATGATACATCAAATTAATAATCGATCATCGTTATTTTATTTTATCGCACTGGAGAACACTAGTGATCAGGAAGGTTAAATCAAACATTTAAGAGAATCCAAGTAGTTAAATGTACTGAAAGATTCGGGAAAATTTCGAAGTTTATCGATCGTTTTTACAATCTTCTACGTCGTTTGAGAAAAGAATCAATTACCCTGTTCAGAATCTATTCCAAGATATTCAAATTCCAAATTAGTCTTTAGCTTTTTTTTTAAACAACTTTGTAAAAATCACGAGTTTTTAATTTTTCGTTTTTAAATCAACATTGAATTTTACTAAGACAGAGCCACGATCTATTTTCACTAATTTATCTATTTTTAATATACCATTTTAATATCAATTTATTATCGTACTACATTAATTATAGTCTTTTATATATAACTTATTGCATTTTCATCGTTCCTTTACGCTACTTGAAACGATTAGCCAATTCAATATTGAAAGTATTTATATTAAATATAGAATCTGGGTATTGATATAGAAAGTATCTTTAGATACTTAAACTAAACGTTAAATATGAAAGAAATTTCTCCCTTTTTTTGCAATAAAAAGACTTCAAAGATATTAATTACGTTACTAAAGGTAATTTTTTGATCGCTTCGTTCAGCGCGATATTCGTTAAATTTACTTATCGACTTTGAAACAAGTAAAGACATAGAAATAACCACATTTCGAAGAATATTGATTACTCGTTCAACAAAGTTACGCTTTAGGAATAGAACATTCTGCCGATAAGATAATGTTTATTAAATATCGACTATATATAACTTTCACACATCTGAATAATTAATAACGTATATCAGCATTTTTATTGTCTCAGAACATGTTGCGTTCCCATATTCATTGATATCGTGTTGTCTATATATCCAATATCTATTCGTTATACGAAAATACGAGATGTCAGACGGTTTCTCGTGATCGTTATAGAAAGATTACCTTATCTTAGCGATGAATAACGCGCGATATATGCTTTACATTCTCCGAATTACTTCTATGTGATTTCAAGAAATTTCCAATATCAGATGAAGATTTCCATCGTTGTTAACACGTTGAGGATAAGGCAATATTTTTGCAAATTCTCTAACAAGATATAATTATAATCAAGCAAATTCTCACTTGCACACCTTTAGATACAAAGACTACTGTTTCCCCTCTGTTTCCTTAATTTCACGTTTTTTTCCATAGACGACGATCAGATGTAATCATGCAAATTCTCATATTAGTCAAAGATATCCGTTGTTGTAACGCTGGGTAACATTGCAAGGTAATTATTAATACTTCTTGTGTATCTCTTATATCCGATACCAAAAACGCAAGAAATATTGCTGATAGAGAAATAATTTTTTTATTATAAAGAAGTATTCATTCTTATTTTGCTACATCGTCAAAAGGCTATATATGTTCACAAATTTATTTATACGATAGCTTTTTTTTCTCTCTTATTTGTTATCGGTGAAGAAGATACAAGATTCTCTTGATTCTCACATCATCAAGGTCGTTCTAGCTGCACAGGAATAACCCAGTAGAATAAGTACAAGGAGTTAAAATATTTCATTTTACTCGTAAATAAGATAACAATCAGCGAATCGACGAAAAAGAATGATCTCATCGCGTTTTTCTCAAATAATTTTCGAATACATCGCGATCGATTCACGATAAAACGTAATATCGATAATACGTGAACTATTATCGAGAAACGTATAATTACACCTCTTCTATTGCTTTTATGTACTTCTATTGTTCGGAAACATATTCCACGAACAACACCCCAACGAAGATCATAGAATTTGCAGCACGGAGTCTCGAAATACGTGTTCGAAGAGTTAAATCGATGGCAGTCGTCATCGAAATAAAAACACGAGCTATCTCCGCCTCATTCATGCGTCTATCACGAAGCACTGGACGAACGTGAGGGCGTCGATATAGGAGAAAAACAGAGGTTGCACGTGGTACGCGAATGCTCGTACCTGCTTACGTTCCGTTTCTTCGGATCCCTACCATGACTCCTTTTCTGCCTACCATGACTAACGCAGCTTGAACGAGAAAGCCCGTCCGGGTATAAAAGTGAAGGAGCGTGAGCGCGCTCCACTAGTACGTTTTACGCGTTCACAGAGCAACGTACTCTGTTTTTACCAAAGTTCTTATTTTCTTCGTAACTCTGAGTCGTTCCCTTCCAATCGTTCGTTTGCCTTCAACCAAGTTTCAGCTTAATATATTCGAAAGTGAGATAATTCCACGAGCGTTTGATCTTATTGTGAATTCGAAGAATCGAGTCGCGAGATTCGTTGACGAGATTCCATCCTCTTGAAGGAGACTGAAATTTTTCGAGAATAGATTTAGAGGGGAGTTGTTGATAATAGTCGAGCACTGTGAAATAGAAGTAAGAAAAGCCTGATACAGAATGCCCGTCGAATTGGAGTCAGTGACACCGATCACACACAAGCCCTTCTCACCTTGTAACGGGTATGCATGTGTTTTAATCTCGTTTAGTGAATTACGTTTATTGAAAGAGAGTTGAGGCCAGCGCAAGTGTGAAATTGCCTCGATTATCTTGATATATGATATAGTCGTATACGTACCTTGGTGGAGTCTTGTGTAAGAGGCAACAGCTGACGTGTAGAAACTGGGGCTAACGGCGTGTTTCCGCTTGCGGTTGCGGCTGCTTCAAAATTTCCGATACGTCGCTTGTAATTTGTTGGCCTTGTCTGGAAATTTTCGCTGTTTAATATAATTGACATTAACGTAATCAATTTATTTTCTCGCTCGTAGACTTTTATAAAATATAACAGTATCATATCTTTTCGTACGGCGGATACAATTTCGCTCTTCAAATCGTTGTATTTCAATTTTGTTTTCGTGAAATGGACGAGTTCTTCGACGTTTTAGAAAAGATCTTAGTATAAACTTGAAACGAAGAATCGCGCATATAAGCGAGAATTCTTTCGTTTTCGACTGAATCGAAAATGACTCAAAGAACGTATCAGTGTTGACATAGCTTGCGTTATATATGTATATATATAAGCTTGACACTGAGAAACATCCCAAAAATAATTTTCTCCGTTTTTACTCCCGATACTTTGTATCCAGACTGCGGATGTTCATACATAAAATTTTAATTCTGCAAAAATACATACAATGCGCGTAATATTCGCTGTACGAAAATTAAAAACGAAAAAATATAATATCCACGTAATAGCATTTAGTGGGTAAAATAAAAAGCGCAGAACGAAATATACCTAATTTACTTCTATTCAAAGTACCCTTCAGCCTATTCATTGGTGTCTCTTTGCAGGGAGAAGAAGATGAACAAACTATGCAGGCAGGTGTCCATCGACAGCCCGAGCGTGACGGGTCGCGAATGGGTGTTCAGTTTCGACGTTCCTGTTCCCGATGTTCCAGCGCACGGAGCCCGGATCCGGGTGATGTGTGCAGGTGCTTGCTACCATCCTCGTCGTTCGCCAAGCCTATCCAGCCTGACCTCTGTCTCCAGTGGAAGCAGTTTAGCGACAGATGTTTCTTTGGAGGGTGACTTCCCAGCATCGTTGCCTCATCACGGAGTCCGTGACGCAGCTCTGTTCCCTGGATACGAGGTAGCAGGAGTGATCGAGTCCCTTGGAGCGAATGTTCCCGAGGACTGCGGCTACACGGTTGGAGATCGAGTGATTCTTTATCCTTACGAGGGAATTCCAAATGGATACGTCGAATACCTGGTCGTTCACGATCTGAAGTATCTTATAAAGATCCCAGATAACGTCAGCCTCAGCGTAGCGGCCATGTTACCAGCTGGTGCTCTATTAGCCATGAACACCGTTTTTGCTGCTCATGAACACGTTCAAGCGGTGCTGAAGCAGAGAGGCGAGAAGAGCGTTTGCAAGATTCTAATTGTTGGCACTGGCGGTCTGGCACTTTGGGCTCTGAGAATCGCAGCGTATCACTTCAGCAACATGAAGGATAGGGTTACCATTACAATCGCTTCGCTGAAAGACGATGGACTGACTATGGCTCAGGAATTCCAACGGTGAGTTGTTTTGAGCGTCGGATAGGACGACCTTGTTGATGTTAGATGGTAGACGATAGGAACTGTAAATATGTTTCTTGTTGTAAATACGTGTCTTATTGCAAATACGTTTTTTACTGCGAATACGTCTCTTATTGCCAATATGTTTTCTTTGCGACGAAGAAGCGAGATCTTTCGAGAGAAATGATATTCTTGGTGTTGTTAGCTCCCGAACAATGAATTCTCGACATTTTGACCTGTCATCTGACCTTACGTTTCTCTGGGAACTCAGTGACAATAGTAATGTTTCGTCAAGCTCATAGCCTGGAAAAACTGAAGATAAAGTACTTTCGATAAACTAATGAATTTTAATTCAAATAAATTAAAGGTAAAAGATTCTCGAAAAAATCAAGTATTTTCATTAAGTTGGAACGAGGATTTCCTACCGTTTCGTATTTGTTGACTAACAGTTGAAAATCCAATTCGTATGCGTCATTAAAGACTCAAGTATTTCTCTTTTTATCTAGAATTCCGTAATTAAATTGCATCTTATCAAATATAAACAAATGCATATCTGGATACACTTGAGCATTAGCGTATCTATTGAGAAACTTATATCACATGATAACAAATAATCATGTGATATCACATATAAATTTTTTAACGATTCACCATGGGAATTGACCTTCTCTTGAAGCTAGACTCGCCTTTAATTGGTTGCTAGATGAACGACGCGTATTAAACCGAGCATTGTTCGTCGTTGATCTTTGAACTAGGCAGCTGGCAGTGTTTGGTCGATTAGCAAAGCCGTTTTGTTTTTGTTATTCGAGCTAATTGATCGTGTCGACACCAATGATAAAGTCATTTAGATACATCGACGTTCTGCTCGATTCTATCTATCTTTTCCGTGATTGCTATTACATAAATTCGTATCTCGGATCTCTTCCGCATACTTTTATATACGCGATGAGTCATCCGATTTGAATATTATATAAACCGATAAAAAGGATTGAAAAAGAGATCAAAACATGTCGTTGTCTATATGTATGTATAATGTATTTCAATTTCTGATAATCACTGCACTCTGTCGTCTTTCATTTGCATGTACAGCTTTCAGCAGTCGATTACCTTTAAATTACTGGCGATCGATGTCTCCCTCGTTCTTTTTTGCCGGCAATTATTATATTATACCTACCGTGATGTGTCATCATTGACTATTCTATTCATCTACATATTTATCTACACGTTCATTTCCATACATAAAAAGGTAAAGAAAAAAGGGAAAATGATGAAACTCACTACGACTTACAGTTATCTACTTAATTATATTCCCAAATAATAATTACAATTAAGAGAAACAGAAAAATGCTATCTTATTATATATAAATAGACAAACGGGGAAATAGATTAAAGTTATTATTTTAATCTATATCGGTGATATTAATTATTAAAGGTATTAGCGCATTGATGTGTGGGTAAATAAAAATTGTCGGCAAACTAGGTATCGGTGAAATCGTGTCGATAAGGACATTTTCGATGAAATGATTGTTGGTGATTTAAAGGTAACTGTTTGAGCACTTGTCAGTAAGTAGTTGGTTTAGATTGGTAGAAGTAGTATTGTTTGATATGTAGTATTGTCTGTTATCCAGTATCACGTTTAGGAATAAGGAACATGACTTAGATATCGAAATTAATTTATTGAGGACCAAGCAGTGAAGTAGTGCATAAACGCAACATTATTGGGAAAGTTGAATAAAGTAATTTATATATTGTAGATAGAAGAGAGATGTATTACAATAATGGATATTTCACGAAAGCTCAGTAGCATACTATTAGTGAGCCTTATATGTGAAAAAATGTTCAAGATATCCGAAGTACAGTGCTCATTGCAACATTCAGAGGATAAAGCAAGTTTCCGTTTAGGTTCCATTCTTTTAATCGTATTCAGAAAAACATCAATTTACATGAACATCCACAGTCTACTCGCTAGATATATATAAATCAGAGATATAAAAATAACTTCCATTAAAAAGAAGATAGCTTATACTATTTATAAAATTTAGTAAAATTATAAAACCTAGATCTCTGGAAACAGCGATGGAAAGAATTCCCTTAATAACTTTCGTAACAAAATATTACAAACCAAAATTCAATAACATATAAGTTGATCGAAGATATTACAAACGGAATATTGCATTACACTGAACATTGGTTGTTAATGAATTGACAAATCAGTCCCCTGTAACGATTTAAAAATTCAAACTCTATCCCAACACCTCGATCTTACAACTAAATAATTTCCCTTATCGAAACATATTTCAATAAAACATATTTTCATTAAATCCAAATAAATCCGATTTGGTTCAGACAATACTTTGATCGCCTAAATCTTTCTACCCTTTTATCGAAACATCGTTTTAATTTCCATTCGATCTCCTATACATATGGTGCAAGAAATTAGAGTAGATAGCTAAATAACCGAGTCCATCTGCATCCTACCCGAAGTCCATTCGATTTATTCACCAACAGTTTCCTTTCTCACTACAGCGTGAACGTGGTACAATGGAGCGAGGATCTGTACGAGAAACAGCTGATCGAGCGCACGATGGATGCCTGTCAAGGTCACGTGGATGTGGTGATCGATTTCGGTACAACCTCGCGCAGTCTACATCGCAGTATGCAGTGCCTGAGCAAAGGAGGCGTGGTGTTCGTGATCAAAGAAGTGGCCGATCGATTGCTACCAAAATTCAGCAGACGCGCGGAGGAATGGCAACAGAGTATCAAATCAGTGGAGGCTGGTACTCTGGAGCAACTTCGCGAGTTGGTCGAGCTGGTGGCTTCTGGTGAAATCGAGCCCCCGCCACATACCGTTTATCCTGCAGAAGAGGTTCTCGACGTGGTCCGCAAGCTGTGTCACTCTGAGATTCAAGGTCGTGCGATTTTACGTTTCTATCCAGCGGATTAAAGGATTTTCTGGAACTAAACATCTTGTGCCGCGCGGATCGGCACGAAACGCGAATCGGAAAACGACCGAGGAGATTTGAAGAATAGACGGTAGCCGGATCAACTTCGGTTAATTAGGTATTGAGGCCAACGTGGCTGAACAGTGTGGATACTTCGAACACTGAAGCTTCACAGAGTAATCGAGAGCATGGGTCGTTGAATAATGTTTCTCCTCTGCACGAAATGCAGGGAGCAAGGAGAATAATGGTATAGTTGTCCTATGAAAAACGTTAGATCACTGGGCGATTAATTTATATACAAAGTAATACGATTGATCCTTGGATGAAGCGAAACGAGAAAAGTTGGACGATCCACCGTATACCACTGCGTATCTATTAATGGTGTATTATACGATAACGACTACCTTTGGATCGGTTCACATACTTACATATATTGTATCGTTGCTATGTGCAGTACCGATAAGTGCACACTTACTCGCATCTTTCGTTTCGAAGGCGTTTGATCACGCTTCCCAGGAATTTGTTCAAAATCATCGTGAAATTGTATGGTCATAGAGTAGAGAGTAAAGAGGTATTCGAGAAACGATGATGTCATGGAAACGTAGGGAATACCACAGAGAAAGTTTTATCGCTGAATTGAATACACCGTTATGCATGCGAGATTTTCCATGGCTCTTTCGCTAATATCGTGGTATTGCTTTCACTTAAAAGTTGTTAACTTAAGAATGTAATTATATATTTCATTTCCAACGTCGAAAGACTTTGCCAATATTACCTAATGAGCTGTTAATACATTGTTGACCAGTTAGTTTACGTAAAAATTAACGCGTACCACCGCCTATTTTGTGCAAGATCGAACAATTCTACTTTATACATAAAAACACAAGTTAACCTGTAACCGATCAACAATGTGTTAAGATAAGATTTTAATATAAAATATATTTAACGCTCGAGTTGTTGAACTTTAATGATCTGCGACTATAACAAAGCACAATCTGCGATAAAATTTGAAAGAAACGTTTCTGAATACCTTGCCAACCATTGAGAGTTTAAGAGATAACAGAGTTATCGACTAATAACTAAGTTAAGTCTCGGGTAGATTTTAACCTTACGTGGTATATATATATATCGGATACACGTATAAATCCGATGTATCAAAAGATGATTAATGGTACTGTTAAATATTTAATGTCAATTGAATCGTAATGGCCGTCATGATTTCAAGTTTTTAACATGTAATACCGGCCTGTAATTGTTCGTTGAGGAATTCGATTAGGAAAGACAAAGTTATGCGGGGAGATTTTGTAATCAGGTCATCAAGTATCATCGTTTAAATGACATAAATCATACTCAGAACGCATTTCGCACACGTACTCGGAATATAATCGAGCAATTAAAATATGGAAGGAAAACACCTCCTAATTCGTTAGGTACAAATAATGAATCATATCGGTCGGCGGTTTTACGAACGAAACTGTCATCACGTGAAAAGAAACGTTGCTTTACCATTACGTGTAGATTTGGTAAACGTTTGCATTTAACGAATGATATAACATTTATAAAATACGATTGTCTCGTAATCGAGACACCAGAATTACTTTCGAACGTGTTATCACGTTTCGGGGCATTTTCGCAAATTATGCTTAGGTATCAGTATTCCTTTATCACATAGCGCAATTTAGGATAAGTTGATAATTTTGTGCGCGTATAGGGAAATAACTAATCGTATCTCATATCGCAGTTATTACATCTCTACCTTGAAAGACTGTTTTCTTTATTTAAGTATAATTAACTTTTGTCCTTTTTATTTCCGTTCTCTCTTTTTAATTTTTCATTGTAAACCTAGGTGATAATTTAACAGCGTGGATACGTGTTACCACACGTTATTCTACTGACTGTTCGCTGTGGCAGTAATTGTATTATATTATGGTGATAATACAACAGATTTATTAAAATAATTGTACTTGTTTGTATTTCATACTACACCTTCATTTAGATCCTTGTTGTCTTCCTCTACATGAATTCTTGTGTTTCTATCCGTGTGTATCGAATGACTGACATTGAAATCGATAAAAATCGTTAATTCGTCGAAAGTAGGTTAATCGATTATACAGAGGTTTCAATTTATAACGAGAAGATCGAGTATGCTCAAGGACTTACTATTAACTAATTAAACTGCAATTCGCTTTTTAAACTGCTCTCCATTACCTTCTCTCCAATGAATTCATTGTCCTTAATTATAATAAATTGTTGCCGGTCGTCATATGTGCCAGATTATTTTTTTCTTTGCTCAAGATTATTATTAATTCATGCAGCTAATGAAATACTTAATATTAATTTATAAATAATTTCTGAGATCACGTCCTTCATTTACATGTCCAGCCTGTAATACAATAATATCAATATTTAGTTTGTACTCGAGTATGCAATTTATTTTATATCTTCAGTTTCTTTTACTTTGTTGCGCTTCTTCCTCCTGTGCCTCCTATCGATACCATTGATTTATCGATAACTATTTATAAAACGGATCGTTTCTACATGCCTTATGTGCCATACTCTTCATTTTGATTATGAGAAAATATTATAAAGTAATTTCAGCTGATCCTACCTCAAAATGCAAATTAATAATTATTAATGAAAATATAGGTCATATTAATGGTTTCTTTGGTTACATAAAATACATATCGCAAGCATCCTCAATTTGGATGGTGAGCTTCAAGCAGAGAAATCTGCCTTTCTTATTCATTTGTGTATTATCTGATGTGTATTATTAATTGTTGTTGTTGTTAATTGTGTATTATTAATTTGTGTTTAATAAATTATTTAGATAGACTAATATTGACACAAGAATTTTATTAATATATTTATAATTTGACAAATATGGAACAATAAAGATAATGTATAATATTAAATATATATGTACATATTTTTATATAAAATGCAAAACAGTATTGATATTTTATAAAGTTAATTAAAAAATGTGTATAACATATACATATAATATATAGATATTTCAAATGTATATAATATGTAGATAAGTTATATATATTTGTAAATAAAACAATAAAATTTTAAGATTATTTAAAGTGACACATATTTATAGTATCACAGAAGTAATGCATTATTATAAGTAAAGTTAAAATATACATCTTTCAATTATATTTCACACATATATGTATGTATTAATAAATACTGAGGAAGTACCTTTAAGCGTAAAACATGTAAGCATAAGTACTATTATTAGAAACCAGTAATGTTATAATACTTTTCTATGAAATTAAAATATACGAATGATATGTATTAATATTAAATTAAAAATAATATCTCGAGCAAAACCTAATATTTAATATAATCATTATTCAATGACTTAATTAAAATTTTATAATAAATGAAACTATACGTATGCATTGGAACATTAACATCAACAATGTAATACATGAACATACTGAACTGGTATTTTATTTGCGAGTTTATTACTTTTCCGTGGGTGGATCCCGTAAATAGTTCTTGGGTACATAACCTTTGTTACCGTAACGATCCTCCATAAGCCACCATTCATCATTTCCTTTCTCATCATGAGGTCTAACGAGTCTCAATGCTTGTCCTTTAACGACAGGCAATGTTCCAGGTATCTTTGTAGAAAAATCATATTCTGCATAATAAAACTGGAAAATAGTGTAATTTAGTTTAACAACAAAAATTTCCTTAATATATTTAACACGTTCAAATTGGCGTGACCCACCGTTGGACCACAATCTGCACTTCTATTTGGCGGCGTAGGTCACCGCTGAATCATATCTTTTTTTACCATCAGGCGACGTTATCCACCGGTGATTTACGCCATTTACGTTTCCAATTTTAATTTATAAAAATGTAATTTAACGGATATAATATGGAACTGGAATAATATGTTATTGGGGAAGGCGCGTATGAAAAGACTTGAATGTGTTAATATTACTTACTTCATAGTTTAAATTTTGATATTGTTGAACTCTAGGAATTTGTTCAATGTTGCCATAATAGTGATTCTCTTTCTTCGTGTCTTCGTTAATGTTAAGGTCTATTAATTCTTTCAAATGTGATTGGGATGTAGTTTTGATTTCTTTTTCAGGAGAATCCATGCAAATTAGATTAGAAGATACAGATGTATTACTGTATCTATCTGAAGTAATAGCTTCATTGGGTAATTCAGCTTGTGTTACTTGTTGAAGTTGCAAACTTTTTGAAGGTAAAAATCCTTGAGCAACACCGTTATCTACAAACCATCTAGTGGCATCACCCATAGGATCTTGCTTCTTAATCACTGCGACTAATGTCCCATGTGCTGCACCCATATCCAAAGAGGAAGTGCTTGCTATATTTTCTGTAACAACATATAATTTATCACTAGAGTATTTCTTTCTTAATGCAATTCTTTGTCTTTCCCCTTGTGGACACCATGTGGATTGAGCTTCTTCTATCCGTGAGTTTAATCCAGCAAATGCAAAACGAGTTATTTGGTTCCACAATAAACTATGATTAACTAAAAATGACTCCAAAATGTCCGGACGTGATAATTGAGTCGAGGTCTACACATATAAATAAATATGATCAAATTTTTAACCTTTACATAATCGTACATATCAATTGTTTTATTTGAAATACCTCACAAAGAGACAAATATCTTTTGGTAATTTTTCCACATAAAAGTTTTCTAGCTTGTGCAAAAGCACTAACACAGTCAACTAATACTTTTGTTCCAGCATCAATCACAATTGGCAATTCTTCCATTAGTTGATGTGTTAAAGCTTCATAATTACTTTTTGCTGTTGATAATTCATCTTGTGCCTATATAAAAAATAAAATGTCGTGATGTGTCTATACAGTTTAATCGCGTTATTTAAAGAAATAATTAAATACAATAGAAGCTCACAATTCTTGATTCTTTATATTTTTCACTTTTAGAGATAGCAGCGTCATAATCAAGTAATTTGTCATGTGTCTTTGTTATTAACACAGCAGGTCCCTCTAATAAGGTTGCTAAACAATTAACTGGTGCACTAACTCTATTTTTCAAACATATCTTCAATTCTTGTACGAATTGTGACCAAATTGTGGACCTTATGTCTCTAAGTCTCATTGCTTCAACATTAGGTGTTCCTTGATAGTATTGAATCAAGAAATCTGATATCATTTCTCCAGAAATAGATTCATCGCTTAAATATGTAAGGCACTGTTCAGCATCTTTAGCTAAATGTAAGACGCATTTTTCAACAGATCTAAATTGTTTCACAAGCTCTTCAAATTCTGGGTCAATAGCAACATTTGTTAATCCTAAACTAGCAGAAAATCGTGTACTTAATCGGGTAGACATTTTTGCCACAGAATGCATATTAAGTTTAGCCATTTTTCTTATTAATGTGTTGCCATTACCCAAATATTTTGATACTAAGTCTTTCCTACGTTTATATTCGTTAATATGACTGGCAACAGCAGTCATAGTCTTCCATGCTTCCTCAACTGTAGATTTATCTGGATGGTTGTCATCAGTACACTATAAAATAGTTGCCTAATTTTAAGGAAGCTTATAATACACTGGTAATACATATATAAGTATTAGCATGACTTACCTTTACTAACTCATATAATATAAGGGGATACTTTAATATTCGTTGTACTGGCTTTATAAGAATAGAACTCATATCAAAGCAAGCTACTTGATACCGCAATGTTTCAATTCCTTTGTTGAATACTTTCATTATTTCTTCATTATTCTCATACTGAAATCATATAGTAATCTATAAAATACTTAACATATAAAAGGTAAAAAAGAAGTGATTTCAATATAATAACCTTTTTTAATAAAAATAATGCAGCTTCATGATTTCCGCAATATTTTACATAGACGCCTTTTAGTTTTTCAGCCATTCTTGTAAAACAAGGACCAATAGTTTGTAATTCTTCATCACACCCCTTCATTGCTCTTAGTATCAGATCTAATAATTCTTCTGCAACTTGAATAACGTCAAAAAGATTTCCGAATAAAGTAGTCACATCTATTCCCAAAGATTCAAGTTGACTTGGATTATGTAAGTTAAATGTTTCATATGTCATCCTTAAGTCGCGAACATATTCCTTTTCGGTGAGAACTAATTCCGATATAACATTCTGTCTTTGGTCTGCTCTTTTCCGTTTAATTTCTAAATTATCATTATCAGTAATGTTGATTTGATGATTCATATTATCTAGAATTGAATTATTCTCTGTTGCACCCTTTTGTAGCGGAGTACTACCCGGTGCAGGTACAGGTGGTGCTGGTCTATGAGGTTCTGAAAGTCTTTTTGATTTTTCTTCCTTTGTTCTTTCAGAAACTGCGTCATCGTGTCGTATTATTACAAAATCTTCCAAAATACTAACATCTGATGATTCTATAGGCAATGGACTCAAGTAACCTCTTGGACATAAACCAATTTTACCAAAGTGATCTTCAACATTAACCCAATCTGAATTTACCATATTAATTACTTTAACTGTATCAGCTTCAAAAATAGTCAAATCTCCATCCATTTGAGCTTTAAAAGTGTAATCCACTTTTGCTTCAGTTCCAGGCACTAATTCATCATATTGTATAGTGTTTGTTTCTTGATTACAGAAATTTTGTTCATTGTTTGTTTCGCTACAATCAACTATGATGTTAACATAAGACATAGGAAAAATGCCTTTTTGATTATCTATCGTACCTTCTAACCATTCTGAATCTACATGTTTAATGAGATGTACCACTTCTCCTGCTCCAAAATTAAGCTCATTTGGAAATTGAGCACTAAATGGGTATAGAGTTATAGCATATGGATTTACATCTACTGTATTCAGATTATTGGTATTTTTTATATCTTCTGTTACACTTGAAGAAGTTGGTTTGAATTCAGGAAATAAATCATAATAATTTGGTGCAGGTTCTTCCACACAGGATTTTGCAGAAGGTGTTTCTTCAACGTTTCTATATATACTTTCATTGCAATTTATAGATATAGAAGAATTATTGTCCGTAACAGATGCTATATCTAATTGATCTGTGCTGTCATTTATATAAGATATAAACCCTTCTGGAAACATACCCATTTTGCCATCATTTGTTATTCCATAGCACCAACCATCACCTAGAATTTCTGTGACAGTGACTATTTCACCTTCTACCAAATCAAGTTCTTCCTCAAGCTGCGCTTTTAAATTAGTTTTTATTCTAGCTTTTTTTCTTGTAATCTTCTTCCCTAAAGCTTTCTGAAAATGACAGAAATTAGTGTTTTTAATGGTTTTCTTATTTATATAATAAATGCAATTTAATTACTAGATTAAAAAGTTAATTTATACAAATAATATACCTTCAATAACTTAGTGTCAATTTGCCATACATGTGTTAGTGGAAAAATACCCTTTTTAGAATTTACTTGACCTAAGTACCATCCAGATCCAACATCTTGTACTCCAATAATAATTTCTCCTATATTCAGGAAACATATGCATTGGAATAGTTCCGTTATTTAAAAGTATACATATGTACAAACACAAATTACCTTCGGAAAAACATAGATCTCCATCTTGTTGTCCTGGAAAGCTTGCAATGGATACAAACAAACATTCAGAATCATGGAATGACGGAATTTCTACTTTGTGTAAATGACTTGAAGGAAATTTTCCAGTTCTGCCGCGAGATTCTCCATAACACCAGTGCTTATCTATGACACTATATACCTATCCCAATTTTACAAAAAGAAGAATGTAATTAAATACAATAGGGTTATAAATAAATGTTTATGTACACATATATTTTTAAAAATACCAAGAAATGTTCTCCTTTATGTAAACTTAACTCTCCTTCAACAGTCGTTAAAAAGTCGGATAAAACTTTCGTGAGTATTCCTGGTTCCATTTTTATATAAAACTTAATTTAATCCTACTTTTAATTTTGGAAAGTCACAATTCACAATTCTGGAGAGATTGACACCTTGTCAGTGTAGTGTGTCGTGATAAGACCTTTAGTCACGTGGCAAGAACATCTGTTCAGTTACGTCGATCCTCAAATTTAACTCGTGCGTTTGAATATATCACACGAAAACATAGGAATTAAGTATTTCAAGATATTATGAGGTTGATAAATATTTCAAACATACGTCGAAAAGTTAATTTAATAATTTTGTAACATATACTATGTATTGAAGGAAGTAGAACGTTAATTTTAATTGAAAAGTGCATGCAATGATTTCTTTTATTTAGAACAAATTTATACAAATACGAGTATAATTAAAACTAAAATCTATATTTATTTTGACCGTGAATATTATCCGGCATTATATTCAATTTTCGAACAGTTTGATACAAGAGTTACATTTTAAACAAGGTTAAATAAAATATAAAAGCTTTTATTCTTTATTTTTATACGTTTTCTCTCCTACTTATTGAACATAGAGGAACAACAGTCCTTATTTAAATGTAATGTTATTTTTCTTTAAAATTAAGTTGTATATTTTATCGACATACATGCTAAATTTGAGGTTATGAAAGTATGTGTATAACTGCTTTTTGGAGTATTTATTTTTAAGTGTATATTTAAGGAGCAAATATTACATAATTATTAAATGATGCAGTGTTCAAAAAAGCTTGTTATGGTTCTAAATAAATCACAATATATAATAAATATAAGAAGAAAATTTAATATACTAAATGTTATTCATCAGTGTAAACATGCGTCTTATACAACATTTAAATATGAGGAGAACGAAGAAGAAAAGAACACCTATGCACAGGTATCCCAAGACTGCTTGGGAACAGCTGTTGGTGGAAATAGAGTATTTGTGATACAACCATATATAAAATGGGGTATTAATAAGAAAAGAAATACTACACCTCAGTTGCAATTAGCCGAGGCAAAAACACTCATTAATACTTTAACTAATTGGAGCGTTGTTGGTGAGAAGCTAGTTCCACTACTTACTTTGAACAAAAATAAGTTAGTTGGTGTAGGAGCTCTTGAAACGTTGAAAGAAGATATTAGAAAATGTCCACATGTTACATGTATATTTATTAGTACAAATTTATTGAAATTTGTACAAATTGCTGAGTTGCAAAAGGCTCTTCAGTTACCAATTTATGATCGTTATTCTATAGTCATTCATATTTTCCGAGAACATGCAAAGACACCAGAGGCAAAATTGCAGGTAGCTTTGGCTGAACTTCCATACATAAAGCAGAAAATGATGGATTTAACCAATTATCGTATTGGACGAATAAACTATACAGAAAAAATGAAGAATATGCTACAAACTAGGGAAAAAAAGTTAAAAAATGAACTACAAAGGTTAAAAGAACATAGACAAAGGATAAAACAGCACAGAGTTAATTATGGTTTTCCAAGCATTGCTATTATTGGCTACACAAACGCTGGCAAGACATCTTTGATAAAAGCACTAACAAATGATGCTTCGTTGCAACCTGAGGACAAATTATTTGCTACTTTAGATACAACAGTACATGGAGGATTACTTCCAAATATGTTAAAAGTATTATATATCGATACCATTGGCTTTATTCAAGATGTACCAGAAATTTTAATAGAGCCATTTATAGTAACTTTAGAAGATGCTACAAGTGCAGTATGTAGAATCTTATTTTTTTGATTATATTGAAATCTACTAGCTTAAAGTAACTTTATTTAATCTTCTATAGGATATATTAATTCATGTATTTGATGTGAGTCATCCTGATGTTAGAGCTCAAATTCAACATGTTCAGAAAACAATAGAGACTATGGTAGATGAAAATAAAGTAATAATTAACGTTGCTAATAAATGTGATGTAGTAGAAAAAGATGTCATAGAAAACGTTATACCAGAGAATACGTTTGCCATTTCTGCTACTAAATTGACAGGCATCGATTTATTACGATCGAAAATAGAAAAAGAAATTACAAATACACCTAATTTAATAAAGAGGCGTTTTAGAGTAGGAAATGGAAGTATGGAAGCATCGTGGTTGTACAAAGAAGCGACAGTTCTAAGCGCTGAGCCTGATCCTAATAATCCACAATACTTAATAATGGATGTATTCATGACATTACCTATATTTTATAAATTTAAACGAGTTTTCAATCTCACTCGATCTAAATAAATTTGTTTAAATCTATTTCTCTACCATGTGTTTGTTGTAATATAATTGATTTATATTGACTAATGCTTATATAATTCGTTTCATTTTATCAGTTTGTTCCATTCTATTCACCATCTTCATTTAATAGTAGAAAATACATTATGAAGCACAAATAAAAATTTTGATAATATTTATCCTCATAATAGTTTTTCTAATTTAGTTAGGGTCTTATTTTCTATTGCATGAAACTATAATCCAACAATTCAAACTAATATTTCGTTTTCCCTAGAAAAATTAAATGAAACTTACCAACCTCAAAGCTCTCCAGATTAAGTCATCTTTTTCAAGTCGATTTTCCCTTTTATGATAGCCATTCCGCACACGTGTTTCGCACGTGTTTCTCTACAGTTGGTGCTTCTGAATACCAGATGTATGATACATAACTCGAAATTTCAACCAAAGCATTCGTTGCGCTCGTTAACTGAATTAAAGCTTTATTGTGTGCACTCGTATATCTTTACGACTGTCAAATCTAGACGTAAAAACAAGCTTAGATATCTATTTTATTTTTACGACTTCAAAACAGGTAGAAAATTAAAATTATTATTTGTATACTGAATTGTCTAGTATTATACAGAACATAGAAATATTTTGGAATGGAGACGAATAGAAATTCTAATTTTACAGATTCAAAATAAATGTTTAAAAATAGGATTCTTGAATGAAATGTTTCCAAGGGTTTCATATGCAAATGTTCACACATTAAAATCGTGCATCGCATTCTAATATAAATTGGCCTCAGACGCGACGCGTGGGTTGCAGAGGATGCAATTTCGTGTTATCGAAGAGTAGAATTCAAGCGTGGAGGATGGCTCGTAGAAAAAAAGAGATACGAAAATCCGGCGAAGAGTAAACGAGATAAGGAGGTTCGTTATACGTACTCGTACAGCTCACTCTAGCTAACTGCAGTTTGATGTACGACTCTTGATAGCTAACAAAGACGGTAGCTAAACGGGATGCAATTACTTACACTATTATAATGTGTAAGTATTTGAATATTTTCAAACTACTTTACGTAATATAAAATATATTTCTCAAATGAAACTTTTTAATTTACTTTTGATAATTTTTTAATTTTTGATGAGAACAATTGACCAACAGAAAATTCATTGACACATTCTTTAATCATGCTTTCTTATCCAACTAAATAAATGCATTTTTTTGTATCATACATACATGTGGAATTTTAACCATTTATACATGTATTTGTATTTTTTTTACAACTGATAAATGACAATTAGTATACATTTTAATCGCATAAGGGCCGGTTAAACGAGAGTCTATTACGTAACAAATAGACCACTCTTTCTCTTTTTATCGAATTGTACCAGAAGTCAAAATACTTACGTACATCAGTATACGTCAATCAAAAAATAAATGCTTAAAATTTTATCGAGCAATCAACGTCAAATATTCGTGCGTGCTTCAAGTATTCTTTTTTCGATGAAACTATCGGTGGGTAACAGTTTTGGAAGTGGCGTTTATTAAGAGGCGGGTTTATTTGTCTTATCTTTGTTGGCGAGTGCAAGAACGATCATCCGCCGCAAGAAAGTTCGCGGCGAGGGTGCCGGCGACGTGATGTATAATTCATAGAGCCGGTGTTTCATGCATATATAGATATAGAGAGCGTCTTAAGGAATTAATCGTGGCGTCGTGTGGAAGAGTTTCGATGCAAGTCGTTCGTTCTTCGCCGAGGGAATTAATGAAGGATTGATATCGCGATTATGGCCCTTCCCTTGCGGAAAGGGTCCGGTGTGCCAAGAGAGGCCGATCGACAACCGGGCAAACGGGCCGCGATAATTAATTACGAGCGCGACGTCGCTTTAACGTCGTTAATTTTCATTATCTCGATTGGAATTCGCTTGTAGCGCACCGTGTACCGCTTTCGGGCTTGCTAATTTCGCGCCTCGTCTCAACCTCTCCGCGGAAAAGGCATTAATAATTCCGGCTGTCCTTGCAAAATTTGTCACCTACCGTGGCCAGGCCGCGGTAACGTTAACGTTGGTCACGCACACCAAACACTTTCATACAGAGTAGCTATGCTTTCACGGATGCAAGGATCCCAGCAATGCACTTTACATGTTGTCTGGATTATTAAAGCGAACCAAGTGAAACCTAATTATCGCGGTGCCACTCCTGCCACTGGCTTTAGCCGAACGACTAATTTCCACCGCTTTCCTACTGTTTACCGAGGTAACAAAGCAACAACTTTACATTCTCGCCGCTCCCAACCTGTGGGACGACTCTAATCTCCGTAATCTTTGCGTGTCTACGCGTTACATGTATCATTACCTGTCGTTGTTTTGCACTCTTCGTTTCTTACATTCTTCTTTGGTATTCATATCTTATTCGCATAGACCGTCACATCTTAACTGGATCGTGCAACAGAATGGGGTTAGTGAGAATTTTATGCTGTTGTTTCAAACGGATACGTGACATATGTGAATCCATGGTCTCGAGGAGCTCATTTTCGTTCCTAAATCGATACATTGTAAATTTGCCGTAGGATATTCATTGCTACGATGTTTCTCTTTATACTGGATCTCTCAGTTGTATAGCATAGTTCAACTGATGTTAGAGGAATTGTATAAGCGACAAGTAGTAAACTATTGGAATTAATTAGATATTAGTAACTTTGCGTAACAGTAACAAGTCTGGTGATAAAATAACTTAATATTTTATAGAAATTTTACAAATAAATTTTACAAGTTACAGCTTATTTGATTATCCTGTTTCAAACTGTAAAAGGCAAACGGTAAACTTTTTATTTTACTATTTATAATATTTTATAGAAGTTAAATATTACGATTATATTGGAACATTTGAAACAGTGACTGAGCCAAGTAAATCGTTAGAATTTCCTTTCACAATTGCAACGTTAAGAACAGAATTCCATAATATAAATTGACTCTGGAGAAATTACAAATGAAATGTTACGCGGCGCAATGTTGATTCTGAATAGATTAAACAGGAAAAGTGACAGGCGAAAGTGTCGATGATATATCACGGACAATTCCGATTTTGTAACTGACACCAATTTTATTCGCATGCTATATATAACAATGTCTTTCTCAGCATATTGTTCCAGGCACGTTTATTTATAAAGTGAAATGGAAGGCCTTTTATACATTTTGTCGGACAATTCTGTCTTGTTCCGCGCTATCTAACGAGCCAATGATCGTATTTCTTTCACTCAACGTGTCACTCCGCCTCGTGCTGTTAGCGTTGCTCGTTTATCTGGTACCTCAACTACAAAGCTGTAGCTTAACCGGGCAACTGTAACCCAACAATTATACGAACGATTGACTAACGAATGTCGATCGGCGAGTGACTCGTATAATGCAATGATTGGACATCGCGCTGATTCGGTTGCTGTTACAGATTCAATTACGGCTCCCACGGCTTGATATTTTGCGACGCCGATTGAACGGCCCGAAATCGGCCGTACAGAACTTTGATCTCCGACCGTCAGTGGTCGAGAAATCGAATTAAATCTGGCTATACGCATAAATAACAAAAATGGTGTCTGTCGTTTATCGCCACTCCCACGACTTTATCTGCTACATTTTTAAATAGATATGTAGTAAGGTAGAGTTGTATGAGTCGTCTAAGTTTCATCGTTTTGAAATTCAATGTTGAACCTTGCACAGAATAATTAAGTTTATTGTACATGTGTATATTATTATAGATATTCAAATTTTGGAATAACAGGAGAGAGACATGACGAGTAACATTTTTCGTTTCATCTTTTTATTCTATCTTAGAAGTAAATATGTATTTCTGTCTATATAATAATATAAATATGTTTTTTTCTATATGATATATAAATAAGAATGTTACTATACGTTTTAAACAAAAGATGCCCGGTAGCCAGTATGTACATAGTACATAGATTCGCGGGATTGATAATATGTTAATATTAACTTAACACCCGTCGTCTCATATTTAACAACTGTTCGATGCCACGACACAGACGACACGACACTCGTGTGTTAAATAGTTCGTAACCTTACCTTAAGATTAAGTCGTTAAGTTCTATCGTATGATGATTAATTAAGCTGCTGGCACGACACCGGTTCGACGAGGCATACATTTCGTCTGTCGACAGAGTATTCTAGCGATCAAGCTTCCAGGATTAATTGCATCGTTAAAGTCGTCGAACAATGTCCCGCAATGAGAAATCAACGCTCAAGTGGGCCCCTTTACGTGCCGTGACCGATGTTCGCGGAATGGATATCAGCTAAGCCGAACAGCGGAGCCGGTAACTTCAAAGAGACGGAGAAAAATTTGAACGGTCAACCCCGCGTAAGAATCGGCAAATTTTTTCGTCAAACGATCAACGCTGCTCGCTTTCCTATATTTGAATATTTTGACGAAATAACATAAGATATATTTATAAAGAAATGGAATGAATAAAAATCTCTTTAACTATAGATAAATTTTACATGAAAGTAATAACACTTGATGTATTTTCTTAAGATACTAATAATATACAAGTATAAAAAAAATTGCTTGTTACGGAATCGTGCACAAGAATTTATCGAGAATGGCATATTTCGAAGTAATCATATTTTTATGTAGGTATGATTAGGTTAAATAAACAATTTTTAAGTACACCAAATTTTAACGCTATTATATAGAGAAATTTTGAACATCACAATCATTGTGATTTGTGTTATGATTGTGAAAATGTGTTAAATAGAAAATCACGAGAAATGGATACTTTTAGTTTTTACCTTTCTCATATTTCTCTCTATTGCGCGTTTCTTCATAAGGGTCCGGGTGAAGGGATGCGTATTTACATATACACTCATTCCTCTTCTATTTCCTCCCTCTATACTTGTCATTAAAGTTGTGTAATGTTATACATATGTAACTCTCTTTGTTTGACGTGATACTATAAAATCGGGATGAAACAATTTTTAAAATATTATCACGCGATTGTCGTTTGTTTCATGGGTTCGAAGAAACAAATGGAAACAGACGAACGTAGACCATTAGAGTATTTCGTTCGTTTACCCAGTCACAACACGATTCAACGGGGCGAGTGCTAGACCCGTATATTGAGGAATTGGGACCCTCGTTTTACAAACGTATTCCCTACGTAATAAATTCTTCTTATTTCCTAACCTACAATAATCCTACGCAAAGCCTTTAGGTAGAAAATCTATACATATTTATCTACTTTAATTTCATTTTATTCAACAAAACTTACTTTATATTTATTTGTATTGTTAAAAACCCTTTGTCGGCGATCAGTTTTTATTATTTAAGAATGAATTTTAATTCTACTATCACCGATACTTCTAACAATAATTAATAACCACAAAACATTGCTTCTATACCGGTGTATCATAATGTTGGTTAAGAAACAGAAAACGTATTCGGTAGGTTGGCGCCCTTGGTCGAGGTTAGACGGTCCTGCGGAGAGGCTCCAGCATTGGCTGTTTCGCGGGCGTGGGAGCTCCGCAGGGGTTCAGTTAGTCTGCACGGGTAATAGAACTGCGCTGGGGGTGGGCGTAAGAACGAGGAACGGTTAGTATATCTTCGCGAAGGGTAGGAGCAATAGCCGGTTGGCGCAAGTGCGGCGGGGATATCGTGGCCTGGCGGAGCCCAGTCGAGTCCCGTGAGTCCGGGAAAGCACAGCTATTAAGGTGGTACGTGGTGGTGGTGTAGGCGTCGTCCGGGACTGAGAATTCGAGGCCGCCATCGAGAAGCATCTCCACACGGTGTGTCTGGTGCGTTTATGTGTGGTCGTCGGTTCCGCGTGGTACGCATCGAAAAACCGGCTCGATTCGTGGCTGATTTCCATTCTACCTTGATAACATTGAAAGAGAACCTTATTCTGTTGTGCCGCGTGCTGTAAGAGTGTGTAGGTGAGTGTGCGTGTGCCTGATAAAAAGAAAGGTTAGAAAGAGAGTAAATGTAAAGAGATTAGCGAGTGGGAATCGAAGAAGAGAGAGAAAGATAAGTAGAATATAGTCGATGCGTGGTAGTATGCGTGGAAAGAGCGGCTGCTCGACCGAACCCGGCGAGGAGGAGGCGAGAGCTGTCACTTCGATCGCCATTTTAGCGCCGAGGCGGTGAAGAACCACCGGGTATGCACGCCGGTAGTGGCGACGAAACGGAGCGCCCTGACACGATGAACGGTGGTGCTGTTTGTGGGCTGTGGCTCTTTCGGTGACTTCCTCTCGAGTGTGTCTCGTGTTTTGGCTATCGAAGGGACCGCTACGCGATACATGATAGAAACGGGGGAAGAGAAAAGTGGTAAGCGCGCGTCGATCAGAATGTGTCCAGTGTATCTTGTGTCGTGCGAGCTACATATATATATATATATATATATATATATATATATATATATGTATGTATATATATATATTGTACATTTGCTGTTTGTCCGCCTCTGTCTCTGGCCCCAACGCTTCAGTCGACTTGTGTCACTTTCTTGGTGTTTCATCTAGTTTGGATATATATAGTTTCTCTTATTTCGTCGTTTGAGGTTATACATAAAAAGAGGAGATGTCATGTCGCATGAATCAGTGAAATTGCCTTGCTCTAATAGTGTATTCGTTGTTTTTCGTCGGTGACTTGATGATTATTTTATAGTCAGTGGAATTTGGAATCGTGTCATAATCTTAACATAATCTAGTCCTCGACTAATTCAACGATCCCGTGCGCGCCGGTGACAGTCAAGTGTCGAACGTGTATGCGCGTGGTTAACACGAAATAGTGAGGAAGAAGGTGGTGGTGAGAGTGAGACCGGCGAGGCGCATACATGTGAACATAACGAACACAAGAGAGACAGAGAAGGAATATACGTGTATAGTGAAAAGAGGCGAATGAAGAAGATCGGGGTATAGAGAGAGGGACGGACGGGCACTTACGAACGTAGCAGAAAAGTGAGATGGAAAGCGATGAAAGAGAAGGGACGAATGTATGCGTGTGTGCGTGAAAGAGTGAAAGGGGTTAGAGAAAGAGATAAAGGAAGGACGGCGCCATACTGGCTCCCCGGTACATAGTTTTCGTGGCACATTAGGCGATCTTTCTCTCTCACACTCGCTTCCTTCGATTCGGTTTATGACTCGTCGATCGTCCGTCATATCGCATGGAAGCCTCTGATCGATCGCAAATGGTTTTTAGGTACGTACAACGATAGGCCACGTCTTCGTTGCTGGAACCGAGCAGACAGACACCTCTCCCATCGACACGGACCAGTTTTCCACTTCGTACCGGCCGAAAGAGGAAGAAATCGATGGTGGTGTCACAACAGACAACGTCCGAATCACTTTGCTGGCCGCGTATGTAAACTCTAAACCCGTGGAAAACTCATATCGGAAGTATATAGGAGGAATCGAACAGGCGCGCACGATGATTCTGCGCGTCTGAAAGTACCGTGTACGTAAGAGAGAGGGAACAAGATAGCTAGATGGATAGATAGTTAGATACGTAGATAGGGATAGATAGGACTGATAGAACGTGTGGAAAGAGGAATACACGACGTCGTTCGAGAGTTCGCGTACATATATTTACGTTCGTCGCGTTCGGTGGTGGATAAAGAAAAAAAAAATAGAGTGACAACCGGTGATCTACGATCGAGAGTGGGGGAAACGTATTTCAATAGCGGGAGGAACACGAACGATGTTATCGTTCTTTGTCGCGCGTTTCTTCGACCCCTGATGATCAGTGCTCGCTCTCGGTGTAACCGATTAACAGACTCCCGCGAGTGTCTATCGATTAAACCGTCGGGAGAACAGCGAAGGAGGAAGTGGTAAAGCCTTTGCAAAAGAAAGGAAGAAGGGTGTGGAAGAAAAAGAACGAGAGAGAAGAAGGAGAATAGGAGAGCGAATAAAAGAGAAGATTACGGAGAGGATAAAGGATTAGAAAGGAAGAGGATAGAAAATTGGTGACGACTGTGAGTGGTCGGGTAGTGCGTGGCAAGAGAGAGTGTGTGCTCTAAACGGAGCACGTTGCAAAGGAGTAGCATCGAGGACGGGGGGTCCAGAGTGACATTGGGGGGGCGTGTGAGACTGATTTTGCCCCCCCTACCCCCTGTCTGTCGTCCGAAACTGTGACTTCATCGTCGTTAAGTCAATTTCTCGTTGGCGTTACAACGTTGCCGTTTAGGTGAGTCACATTCCATGAATTCTTTTTCCTTCGCGCAAATTCTGCGTACACTATCGTTCATAACTACATATCCGGACACTTCTATCGATTTGTACAAATTATTTATTTTTAAAATTTGTTATTTAAACATTAATAATTTAGTAGAAGTAGCACTTTCCGCCATTTTTTTTCTAAATCAATAGAATATAAATTCAAGTTAGCTATTAAAGAACGATTGCTATGTACGTATTTTATCTCATATATATATGCGCACATGTTGCGTCGACACAATTATTTAGGTAATATTACTGATACAACTGCTACATCTCAATTTTTATGTCTTTCAATAAAGTAACATAAGACAGGTAAAGGAAACAGTAGATAGTATAGCCGGAACAGACGTTATTATTAAAAATAAGTAAATTTTTAATTCGAAAAAGAATACAACTTCGAAAGTATAGTCGTATGATTTATAATTCAAAAATCAAAGAATCTGAATATAAAATATATAAAGTTTGACGATTAAGAACGCCAGTCTTTTTTTATTATTGCATATAAATTTCCAAAAGTCAATTTAACGTATATACCTATGATGGTTATAAATAATAAGATCATCGCAACTCCATTTATGCGATATTTAATTTCCTAATTAAAATACATATTGTCAGAAATATACAAGTGTTCAGATACTTTTGAACGATACTGTATACTGTATACCACGACCTTCGTCGTTATATCCTTTTTCTCTGCGTTTCACCAACCTTTATCTCTCATTCTTCGAATGCAAATCATTTATATTTGCAAAACGAAACGAAACGAAACGAAACGAAACGTGGCATTGAGAGTCCGCGAAAGAAATGAATTCTGGGATTGGTAGGGGGCGGGGGGAGAGGGTTTTTGTCCTGTGAGGTCGGCCGAACATTATGATAACGTACAATGTCGCGTCGGGATTCATTGTACGCTTAGTAACAGGCCGCGTTCACTTCCTGGCCTGTTCTCTTGTCCGCGTGGAGTAAGAAACAAACAGGCTCGAGCAGAGAATAGTTCTTCTTTAAGTGTTTTGTCTATACCTCCCCTGTTCTCTTTGTTTTCGTTCATCCGCACTCCGCGTCGTGTTCTGGTCGACGGTCCTCCGGCTGGCGGATTTTGTTCCTGCCCGGAAAAGAGAAAAATACGACATTGATTCGCCACCGAAACACCACTGGCTCCAATTTCATCGTGTTGCATACCACGTTGCACGTATCCGTGACTTACCCTCGATCTCTCTGTCTCCAAGTCGCGAACAAGGAGTTGGAAGGTTGTTGACCTTGCTAATTACACCCTGGATCGTTTCTGAACTCGTCGAAAACGCGTCTTTATCCTCTTGATCCTTTGTTTGTTCTAGTCTCTGGCTTTCTTTTCTGTTTCAATGTTGGAATCGATAATAACAGAATTGTAGATGGATAGTAACTGCACTATGAATATTTGCGTTAAGTTTTTATGAGTATAAGCAAAGAAATAGAGAAGAGAAATAGAGAGAAATATTTGTTTTGTCCATTAAATATTATGAATTTTATAATTCCGAATAATAAAAATACTAGGTACTTGCCATTTTTATGTAATCAAAATAAAATTCTTTTTAGTATCATCGTCTATTTTCTGTGTTTACATATTGTTCATTTCATTCGTCGACGAAAACGAAATAAATAAATCACTGCGTCTTCGTCGATTTCCTTTTGTTTGGCTTAGTGGTAATATTCCCGTAAAGTATCTTTCCATTAAACGTAGAATGTAACGAAGTAAGAACGATGTAAGACTAAATATCCACCGGGTTGAAAAAACAATGTTATTAATAGATAATGCAAGAACCGGCAGACCTTTGCACTCTCCTAATATTTTCTTGTAATTACGAGCACCTAATATCCTGCGCGTAGTAACGTATCTTCGTTAGAGGGAATTCTACGTTACGCTTAGTCATACATGGTTTAACACGAGTACAACGATTTTATAGCGTCTGAACACGTATCATTACTTAAGGTGATCATTTTCAACGTTCGTATGCTTTGCGAGAATTACGCGGTTAATTTAATGCGTTCGGCGCGTCTTTGGGGGAATCTTGAATTAGCTCGCGCCCACGAAGCTAGTTACTTGATTTCGGTTACCTGATTCCGAGCAATTCCCGCTTCTCGGAAATAAGCTGCGTCTCACAGCAATAAAACCATTCTAAAATTTTCCGTTTCTTACATACAGTGGCTGGAGAAGCTATTTGAATACTTATCGCGGAAAATCTTTACGCGTGTAGTGCGCTTATGTACGTTTATTATACGAGCTTCTCAAAAAGCCAAACTCCGCTTTTCATTAATTTCTTGACTTTATTACATAAGTGCACTTATGTAAGATTAATACTTCGTTCCCAGGAAACAAATAATTCCATAAGCTCATTCATTGTAAGATTTTATAACTTTCATTTACGCGTACAAATTCGTTTTAAATTTCACTAATATCAATCATGATAGTGTCGTCTCGTTCTAATTGTAGTGAAATTTCGAAGTGCTTTCTATGTAACACACATAGTATATCGATAAAAAGTTTCTATAGACGATCAGATACTTTTGCGAGCTGCTATACTTCGTTTCTTCTCGCGTTAACCACGACACGCTATAAGAATCGGAAGTTTCTGGCTTGTTTTATAGGTACGAGGCCCGCTCTATTTATACGTGATACATACGTTTAACGTTGATTTGATTCGATTATTCTGACGAACGGGCAGACGTTTTTTACGCGGAAGCTCTTTAGAGCCGATTGAATAAAAATCCAATCGCTTTTTACCGCCTCCTCCCATTATAGTCTCCTTTTCCCTGCGTTCTTTTCTTTCTTCTTTTTTTTTCAATAGGAGGAAACAAAATTCACTGGTGAAACGAATATGGCAGCCAGGCGAATTCATTTTTGTTAACGGTGCAATTACTTTCAAAATGATTGACGTCAAATAGTACGCGCTATTTGCGCGACCACGTTCGTCAGATTATATACATATTTAGCGATTGCCTGCAGTCCCTCTCTTTTTTATTTTACATTCCCTCCCACTCTGCCTCCGATTTTTTTCCCTTTCAAATATAATTGATTGACAGCGTGCAACGCTGAAATTCAATTACCGTTGATACAACGCTCGAGTACCAGTCGACTTCTGATCAATACTCGAATAGGACCGTTTTTCCGGCCGTGTTTCTCGCGAATAGAGACAGACATTGGTAAAAAAAAAAAAAAAAAAAAAAAATAAAACAGGTACAGACGCAGTGACGGATGTCGTTTCGTCGAAACGTAACCTGGGTCGTTGGACCACACCATTAACCCCTTGGGGGTGGCGGATGGTTTTGTTACAATCGTTTCAGGAAACGCTGGTCGGTGGTGGCATATTTTTTTCTTTCTTCCTTTTCCTTTTTTCGTGCAGAATCCAAAAGAAATTCATAATTATACGGGTTCGTTAGCGGTTACCCGGTATTCCGTTTTGAAGTTAATCGACGATGAAAGAATTTCGCTTGGGATCACGATGAGCGGGCTTAAAATACGAGCAGCTTTCGTGGCTTTGACCATTAAAAGCTGTACTGGCGATGCGGTTAACCTCAAAAAGTCTATAGTTGGGCCTTCCGTCGGCAACCCTGGGCAATTTCACTGGAGAATATGAGGAAGGATAGCGGAGGAACGAGGTCGGCGCGCGCGTAGGCATCCTCGTCCTTTTTTACTTTCTTTCTTTTCGCAGTTGCATCGAAAAGGAACGGTGTTGCGCGCGTCGTTAACGAAAGCAGGCCACGTTTCGCCGTGGATGAGGCTTGGCTTCTTAATCGCCTGACCGTCGCGTCGTTTCTTTCTACGAGTATTTTACTTTGGCATTAAAGAGGGAAGAAATTTAAATAAAAACGAAGGAAGAAATATTTTTAGGAATTTAGCTCGCTTCTTAATCGTTTCTTTTTAGTTTACTTTGTAATTGAAAAGAGAAGAAATTTTAATAGAGTGTAAGCAATATTTGGAGAACGAATCGAATCTTTTTATTGATTTTATTCCTTTAATTAATCGGATCGTTCGTATCGAATTAATATAAAAATGCACGTTACGATACTTTGATCGAGCAAGAAGAAAGGATTTGTTGGTTCTCGCGTGTTAAACGTTATTCGCGAAAATCCTTTTCAAATACCGTCCGTGTTAATCGGATCGATCGGAGGAAAAAAAAATATGGACAGGATCATTTGGGGTCAGAGGGTACCTGAAATAACAGGAGGGCTCGTCGGATTACTCGATGTATTTGTTCAGAGGGTTCCACTCGTAAATTGTTTCTCTGGAGTTTCGCGGGGGTCTGTTACCATTCTCATAGTTTTGTTTGACGAGAAGATGCTCTCCGAACAACGTGGCCTTACGTAATAACTATCGGAAAAACGGAATTCTTCAAATATTTGTAAACATCATTCTCTCTCATGCTCGACATGCATTCGTACTGCAACTCGTTCAGATTACTCATGTTACCTGATTTCAAGTGATTTCGATTCAAGCAACTTGAAACCTCTTTATCGCATGTTATTTATCCACTTGATTTGAAATATCCTTTCGTATCTCTATACTCGTCTTCATTAAAACCTCGTTCCGATTAATTTGAATTCATTTGAAAGTCCTCAATTCATTCGATCGCTGTTTACCTGACGCACTAAATACATAAGTTGCAGTTTTACTATACATCTCATTACGGTGTTAATAAAATTCCAGAAACATAAATGTTCAAATATTTTCACGAGCCACTATGCAACGTTCCCGGAAGTTTAAATTCGATAGATCAATGCCATCTACTAAATTCCATCCTATCGTATCATCGAATAGAATACACCCAGAAAGAAGATATTTTTTAAATCCTATATCTTCTAAACGTTAAACCAGTACATTTCTACGGAGAGATTTACCATCATCCTCTTCTTCCCACGTTTGGGCGATATCCATCCTCGGTATCATTGCACGTACGAACAATGAGCTATTACAGAGAGCGTGTAGAACATAAACATAACGTGGACCGATGAAAGTACACAAATCGTTAGGGAGAACAAGGCGTCTCGTTTAAAGTACAGATGAAACGACCTGTACCGCCTAGCTTGTACCACGGTGATGCAACTGGGCACGGCGCCCTTATAGAAAACGTGGGGCACGAGGAAGAATCGAGAAGAGTATGCCTCGTGCACGACGTGCCTCTCCTCTATAGCCAGTTATACGTACATACATATATAATATACATATATACATACCGCGTATACACGACGAGTCCTAGATTCTCGGTTTCGTATCCGTGAGAGAGAAGAGAAGGAAGAAACTCGCAGCTCCGCCAGTCCCACGGAGCCTTCTCGGAGTGTCCTCAGTTATCTCGGCCAGAAGGGGGCCTCACCTCTACGATCCTCTTCTCCTGGCGGTCCCTTTCTCTCCGGGCCAGTCCTTTCGAATGCATCCATCTCGCTATACCCACCTCTTCCTTCTCGTTCACGTCGTTCGTTTTTTACCCCGCAACAACGTGTGCCCGTCCTTTTCGCATTTCAACGAACATCATTTCCTCCTTATTACAAAACTAATCCACTCCTCCCCCTGGTTTTCCCTTCTCTTTCTATCGCTTTCTACGAATCTCGCGTTTAATTCCGCCTCTGTCAGCGTATCTTTCTTCTCGTCACGACTTTGAAGTTCGCTTTAATGTATATGTATATCCGAGTTTCGTCGATAATGAGACGAGCGTTCGTCGTTTCCTGAGGATTCTTTCTCTCTTCTCAGGCGATTCGTGTTATCAACGTGAGAAAGGATTTTCATTTCTACCGATAACCGTGCAAGGAACGCCTCTTACAGATTGGTCTTACAATATCCTATGTATCGTCGAGTTAGGTGGTCCCAAGTTTCGATGCTAATAGGACATTTTATATTAGAAGAGATAGGAGAAACCTGGAGTTTTATCGTTTTCTTTCAGCTATCTCTGTCGTTATTCGTTCCATTTAAAATATATAGATTCAAGTATATACATAGGTAATACATAATAATTTATTCATGTAGCAATTATTTAAATGGATAAAACAGCGACTTGCTGTCACAGTGATATGCATCCTACAATAAAATATCGAATTTTATCATTATAAAACCACCTAAAATTTAGGACAAACAATTTAGATTTCTACGAAGTATTTTAGTATTATGCCAAGCAATTTCGTCTGGAATTACGAAGAAAATGGAACTATATCTGTTCAATTCCAACACCATACTTTTTCCTCCATACAAGAACGTACTGAATTTTAGAATTGCTCTCTCACAAAAGATGAAAATTGTCATTACCGTGTTCTTCTCCTAGCCTTCGTATATTCCGAATTCAACGTCCAGGAACTGTATATCGATATCAATATGCCAGCCACATTTTTTTGCCTTTCTGTTCTTTATTGATCGAAATGGAAAAGTTTAATTAGACAGCGGACGAGTTCCAGAGGAAATTACTCGACTGGTTTTAATATCCTCTGCGTGTTCGGCGAATTCCAAAGGAGACCGGACCTAAGGTATACCTCGCGACCTGACCTCAACCTGTTCGACTGTTCGGTACTCCTGTTTCTACCGGTTTTTTTTTCTTTCTTCGCCGGTGGACCAACCCCAGATCCCCCTGTCAGTCCCTCGATTCCTCTTCCTCGAATCTTTTTTTTTCTCTTCTTTTTTGCATCGGAATTCATCTTTCAACTATACGTCTCCGTTCTGTTTCGTCTGTGTCCTTTTCGGCTACCTCGGCCCTTCTCTTTTTCCAGCTGCCTTCGTTTTACACGATCTTTCCAAAACATCATTGTACTGGCAACTATTCCACGTTCCATTGACTGCTGTTTCGACTGCTTTATTTTCGTTCACACACGCGAGGCGTATGAGACGATCTTAATGCGAAGTTTCAGCTTTCTTTCGTTATTTTTCGACCACTGTGGCATTCGTATTGATATGGAAAGTAGTGGAGCCATAATTTTCTCTCTATACTGTATCGTTATTATCGTTTTACTATTTATTTATTACTGTACTATTTATTTATTTATTCCGTAGGTTATCAGTGGCGACATTTAATTTCGCAGTGGTATTGATGGCTCATAAGCGATTCGCAATAATTTAGTTTACTATTTAAGTCTATGCATACGTATACTGAATTTTTACGTAGCTCAAGAGTACTCTCAATCTATCTATTGTCCATATTTTGACTAAAAGTTCTTAACAAGGATCAATGTGTCTTGTCAATACAAGATTGTCGATTTTGTGCAATGATGTTGGCCAACTTGAAATATTAATAGTGTTATTAATTTTCTGAGGAAACTCTAATATTTGTATGGATAATATCTTTATGGTATTACATATATAGTAATATATATTATATAGTATATATATTACTATATGCACTATTATACATATATCTCACCTTAAAACGTATCTCGTATTTTCAGAGAAAGTATTAGGTTGTCGGAAAAGTTTCTTTCGTTTCATAAGGAAATAATGGGTGCACAACATTTTTCGTTTTATATTATTTTATCGAATTACGTATGATGCATTTTCTTCTATCAAGACAAAGATTGCAGATTAGGTTTCATGTTTGTATGAAGATGCGTCGTTGTAAAAGACGTGTCTATAAAAGGAAGACACTTTTCGACAACCTAACAGATCTATGGATGTTAAACTCGATCATCGACGATCCAAGAAAAATCTCACTCTTGAATTTTGTCGGAAAGAATCTTTGTTCTCATTACAAATGTTTCAAATTTTGTCCTAATTTATCTAAAGCCTAACATAATAGCGTGAGAGTTCATCCTTCATCCGTTTCCTCATTTTTAGCTTAATCTACACGTTTACGTTAAAATTGATCGTTCCTCCGTAGGTAGCTTCTTCTAGCTCCTCTTATATTTTTGCATAGTCTGAATAGACGAAAGACATAAAAAAACTTTGGTGGCTGATTGACAAAAAATCGTAACTAACAATCTTAGAACAAACTTCTTATACATAAAACTACTCTGAAACCCATGTAGATGTACATCTGCCAATTACGAGGTAGAGCCTCAAACTCCAACGTATAGTCAGTACAGAGATGACAAAACAAAAATAGCATTACAAATCCATATAGAAATTTGTAAAATAAGCTGGCGCGTGCTAGCACTTTTGTTTGTCACCGCGTGCTCCGAGAAGAAAAATCCAGCGAATGTAGAACGTAGAACGTTGAAACGTCTGAAATGGTGGTTCGATGCGTGGAGGATAGAGTGGCGGGCATGGTTGGGATACATTCCGGCTTGACCAGCCGCAGAATCGTCAACTATGACGGAGGTTGAAGCTTATCTAGGCTGTTCCGTGGCTACGTAATGACGAAACAATGGCACGTCTTGATCGTGCATCGGATATACGTAATCGTGGTTGGTTCGGCCAGATTTCACTCAACGCCCGCTCCTTGAATATGCAATAGCTCGATATTCGTTGTTTCTGCACACGTTAAAGGTCTTGATACTCCGGCATGATTTATGCTCGTGAAACGACCAAAGTCTGCTCCGTTCGATTACGTGCGAAATATTCCTCCAGGCTCTCTCCTGACTTTTCGAATAGTTTCTTGAAATCTTCTTTTTTGTTCTTTTTATTTTTTTTTTTTTTTTGTGATCTATCGTACAACGATACTCAGCACAGACCGTGATGAATTAAATTGACACGAATGGGAGTAGATCCAATAGTGTATCACTATGATATCGTATTTAGCTTATGCCGTTAAATTTGTACGGTAAAAGTAAAGAGTTCTACCAATCAATCAGCCACTAAAGTTTTTTATGTCTTTCGTTTATTCAGACTATGCAAAAATAAGAGAAGCTAGAAAGCTATCCGCATTCTTCTGTGATGTTCAGCGATTTTCTGGCCAGGTTGTTGAGGTGATTCTTCAGCCGTTATTGATATAACCCGGCTGTGTCTGATGATTTCTTCTTTCACCGTGGATATATCGGTTCCTTTGTTTATTTTTTCGTTCCGCAAGTACCGGTCTACTTTCAAAATGGCTCTCGACTTTTTGTTTTGTCATCTCTTTACTGACTTTACGTTGGAGTTTGAGGCTGTACCTCGTAATTGGCAGATGTACGTCTACATCGATTTCAGAGTAGTTTTATGTATAAGAAGTTTGTTCTAAGATTGTTAGTTACGATTTTTTGTCAATTAGCCACCAAAGTTTTCTATGTCTTTCGTTTAATAGCTCTGTTTTTTTTTATGCGGACCTACGTTTTCCTATTAAAGTTTCCCGTGTAAGTGTACTCCGAGATATCTGGTTTTAAAATTAGAATTTTGCTTTCTTAGTTTGAACGACGTCGTGGAAGTTAGCTCGTTGTGAATGGAGAAGAGAAACATATTCAATTTTCAAGCACAGCGTGGTAGTGTAATGCGCATAAAATCTGCGAATCACGAGCTCTTTTGCTTTGCTTACCGTGGCTCTATAATGCAAGAGGTGAATCGTTTAACATGTGACGGAATTTCATGCAAACGCCGGCACGAGAGACAAGAAAGGCGTGTCTCGAAGCATACCGTACCGAAAAGGTTGAGAAACGAGTCGCACGCCATTAGGTAACACGCTAATCCGTTTGCATTAGCGGACACACAGGCTAGTTATCGTATTTCCGCGATTTTGTGTTTTAAAGTTTTTAGAAATCATCTGCTAATTTTTTTTTTTATTAATCTCTAAGTTTATCTTTTTTAGAATAGAACATCTCAGTCGAAGATTTAATTATGTTGCAACATATAAAAAGTCCGATTTTTGTAAATTACGCTGTGCAATTACCTTCTTCAATTATTTTTGAGAAGCATCAATTTTATAAGAAGAGGAAAATTCTTTAGTATTCGATCTTCCCCGTACAGCACGCGCAGTATCATTTTTGGAGCTTACAGCGAAAGAAAATAGATTTTAACGATATACTTAAATTAAATAAAAATCCCACAGCGAATGGATGTGCATTAAAATTCTATTACAGTCGAATGTCACAGTGTAAAGGTTAATAGAATGACAGTCATAACTGGACTGCGAATGTTTATGCAATTTCATATTTTTTACGAATGTAACGCGACGAAAGCAATCTAAATAGCAATTTGTTCCATCTATTAAATATTATACCGAGGGGTTATACGAACGTTCTATTAAAAATCGGCTACTGAACGTTGATTTCTTTTACCGGTTAACGTACAATATTTTTGATTACAAAATTTGTCACCTTAGAGAAGAAATAAATAAACGCTACGAAATAATAATTTTCCAGCAGCATATCCTTTTTTCAATATTCGCCGAATAACAGAGCATTAACTTTCTTATGTTCTCCTTGAGAACTTTAAACGCACTTTTAGATGAATTCTAAAATAAAAATTTCATCCCTAACATCGATCCTTAATATCTAATAACAGTTATTAAAACATTTTTTACCGAAGAGAAGAAGAAAACTAACGATACAAAATAGTACTATTCCCAGTAGTATACTCTAAATTCACCAATTGCTCGTCGAATAACAGAGAGTTTGGGTCTTCTTATGTTCTCTTCGATGGCCGTCGGTATTCTTCTACGCCCACTCTTCCCATCTACCTGCCTCTTTCCGATGCTTTCCCTTCTTACGTTTTCTTCTTTTTTTCAACAGCTTGCTTTCTTCGGTCCAGTCGCCGTGGCTCGTTTTCTCATTGTCAGCGTCTGTCTCCCTGTCTCTCTCGCTTTTTCGCCGCCTCGTCGTCCTCCCGGGGCCTTCTCTGGCCGCCTGTAGCTCTCCTGAAACTTCTCGTTGCCCCTTCCATAGGAATTCTCCTTTTCTACGGTCTTCCTTGCCTCGGGCTTTCCAAACTTCACCATCTTCTCTCGTGTCTGAAAGGAGGAGGCAAGGAAAGGGATCTCCTCCCCTGTTGTACTTCTTTCTCTTTTTTTTTTACTCTTTCTCGTTTCGTTTTCCTCTCCTTATTCCGCCTTGATTTCTTGACTCCTTGGATCGTCTGCTTTTCGTCCAGGCATCGCGAGAATTCTCGTTCGTTCCATCTGTTCCTCGCTTTGTTCGCTAAGAGGCTCGATACGATCGATGATATTGACAATAGTTTTTGTAACAGCAGTTACTCTATCATATCTTTAACAGAATCAAAGAATATACGTTCTTGTTCACAAGTATCGGAACAGCTGCCGTATTCGTACGAAATTAATCCAAATTACCAAAGGAACGAGACGAATTAATTTAATTAACTATATTTGCAGATATTTTAAAATGTAGAATACAAAGTTAATCGTAAGCGTTGCTCGCTTGATAATACTCGTTACTGCGGTACTGATACTAATATTCATTCGACTGACTCGATACTAATATTAATTCGTGCGATTGACTGACTGGAGAACTTGGTCGTCTATTTATACTGGTCGAGGGGGGTACCGAAAGGTTTGAACTTGTCGTCGGTTGTAGGTTGCACGTAGCAGCGAAATTGCTCGACGAAATTATGTGCGTCGTACTGTATTAATCCTCTGTGGCAAAACATCTATGTGAGGCATCTTCGTATCGAAACGTCCTAAAACGCATATGCCGCTCCATACATTTGCAAGAATTACAGTAATATCACAGTTACAATAAATTGTACAAATGTGTCGTCCTCCGCAAGACGAGCTTTTCAACCGAAGAATCGAATAACAACAAATACAGTGGTAATACAAGTATCAAAATCGAACAAATGTGGAGAAAAAACCGATGAGCTTTATCATACCAAATCGATGAGATTATTATTTTAATATCGATTATACAGATTCTTTCCAGTCCAACATTTCGAATAAGATAACAATTTTTAAACGTTTTAAACAATTTCTCAATAACCCGATCCTCGATTTTCTTAACTTTCCCTAAGCGTTCTAATACGTACGATTCGAGCGCTTCTTGTTCTTAAGGAACATCGATTGACGCTCGTCGTCTTGCAAATTCACCGTAACCATTCCATCCTAGCTCCGATGGAAAACGGTCTTATCTACAGCGATCGCGTCTCATCGATTCCACGGATCTATCTTTTTCCGTGGATCGTTCCATTTTGCTTCCACCCCTTAATTTTCCTCCTCACGAGAGGAGAACGCGGTT
Organism: Bombus vosnesenskii; assembly: GCF_011952255.1. Classification (NCBI taxonomy): domain Eukaryota; kingdom Metazoa; phylum Arthropoda; class Insecta; order Hymenoptera; family Apidae; genus Bombus; species Bombus vosnesenskii. The sequence goes on from NW_022882924.1 coordinate 10,135,744, forward strand.
GTACCGCGATTAAGACAAAATACAACGGATCCATCGAAGCGTGGAAATCGTTGGCTTCCAGCTTCCCTTCCTTTCCTATCGGCGCGCATCTTTCGAGCCGTCTAACGACGAAACTTGTGGTAATTGGATTTAATGAGCATTCTTTTCCTGCGTCGAGATGCCGATACACCGAGAGTCGAGCCCGTTTGGCCCCGTGCTCGTTCGATTGTGAAATACTCGAGCACGCTTTGCTTGCCACGCTCTTCTGCTTGATCCGATGTAACTAACTTGCTCGAACTTAGAATCTTCCGATGTTCGTAATATACGATATACAGGATATTCCAGAGCGACTACAGCCAGGTAGATTATTCCATTGGGTCGTTCTTAAAGTAAATTCCTTTGTTTCTTTTCTTTTTTTTTTATTTAGATGTCATATTTTAAGAGCTAACTTTATTCCAATTTATAAGATTGTTATATCGTACATTTTAACGGTTCACATTTCAAGCTTTGTTTAGAAAAAAAATTGTTATAAGTGGAAAAGCGAAGCGTGCATTTTTGTCATACTTTGATCGTAAGTTATTATTCTAGTAAGGTATTAAATCATCCGAAAAGTTTCTTTCGCTTTATAAGGAAACAATGGATGCACAACATTTTTCGTTTTATATTATTTTATCGAATTACATATGATCTATTTTGTTCTATCAAACTAAAGATCACAACGTTCGACAGATTAGGTTTCATGTTTGTATAAAGATGCATCGTTGTAAAAGACGTGTCCGTAGAAGAAAGACACTTTTCGGACAACCTAATAGAAACGCAGTGCAAGGAAGGAAAAGGAAAATTATGTGCCATGTGTGGATAGAGATCTCAAAGATGCACCGCGTTTTGGAAGGTCAGTCGAGGCTGATGAAGATCAAATAATAGACATTGGTGGAAGCAAATCGTCGCATAACAACACGAAAAATTGCTGCGAATTTACACGATTTAATAAAACTGTTTTTCTTTATAAAAAAAAAAAAAATGGTCTTTCACTCTCGCGCAGGAAACGAAATCACTTTCCAGACAATCCACGACTTTTCCTATTGCTCGCTATTTCCAATCTGTGTGACGCAAGAATTTTTAAAACTCGCTAACTGTTTGGTCGGAAGTACCGACCTGTTTTTTTCTTAGATTGTCAAATAAAAACGCAACCTAGTCACGTGGAATGCTTTCTATCGAGCTAATTGCGAGTATGTATATCTGATATACGACAGGAGAGATAATATAGGTCGTGCCTATCTAGGCGCCAGCACAGTTTATTATTACATACTGATTGATTATATTACTGAAATTCGTAACTGTTACAAAATTGGATATGAGCGAATTTACGACCTCGTGGGTTTCGTATAACGCCTAGCGTAAATTATTAGTCTAATGCTGTGTGTAAGTGATGGCGCATTGGTTCAACATGGTTAACTTCCTAACTTAGACTTTCAACAAACTTTGTATCAAAGAATTAAAACTCACATATACGTCGATACTTTACAATCTTGTATGAAAATATAATCGTGCAATATAATTTGTGGTCAGAGCAATGTTAACGTACGGATAATCGAGAGTCTTGCCCAACTACAGAGAAAGATAGTAACAGCAAAAACGTGTAAAACGAATTTCATTATAAGAATAGTTTTTTTTTATTTGGATGAATTTTACAATCAATTCTCATTGAGAATTATAAGTAAATTTTTCTGGCGTGCTAATATGCCGTGTTTAATAAGTGTTTATCGTGTGTTTGATTCTAGTTGAATCTAGTACTTAAATCTAAAGGGTAATATCTTTTTAGCCTGCGGATCTGATCCGACGTGTCAAGTAATTGAGTAACTGTGGGCTTTGGTGGTTAATGGTGTTAAATCTTATGTTATATCTATTACTGAATTTGGATATTTCTTCTTTGACCGTATCTTGAGGTGGCGATGTATTGTTTCGATAAGAATAGTTGTGAATATTTTGTTTGAAATTAGAATAAAATCGTAGCAAGACATAGAATATTCTATTAAAATAGTCGTATCTTTAGATACATCATAGACACAAATATATTCTCTTCCAAATTTCTTTGTACAACGTAGCTTTCGAATTTAAAGAACTTTGAACTACTTTGCATATTTTCCCGTGTCATTACTACAACCACGTAATCATCCATAAACACCCACAACCTAATAGTCGCAATATCAATTCGAAATTACAAGCTTTAGCCCACGCAAGAAAACTCAAACCTACAGACACGACAACTCGCGAATCCTAGCTTCTAACTTCCTCTTGCCTTCGCTCGGCGCAAGTTTCGTCGTATTCTCCGCGAGTATTTCCTTAGCAAGACTCGTTCGGGTGTTCTGGTTTCCGGTCGCAAAACGGAAAAGCGTGTATCGAGCTCCGAAAGGAAACTATACCGAGAAACGGTTGAAAAAGTTTCCCTTCGCCGTCTTGCTTCTATCCGGAGCAGGCTGTTCAAGTGGATTATGTATCCGGCGGTCGTCGTATACATCTTCCGTGGAAAGTTTCAACCTAATCGCGGTTAGATTGTAGGAACGAGGCGAAGGATCCGAGGACGGAGCGGGCGAAGAATGAGCGGCCTCTCGGTACCTTGTGATTTATCGTCTTAACGCGCGTACTGATTTATTATCTCGGGAATTGACCTTAAGACGGCCGATCCTGGCCCGTCTGGTCGACGTTCATCACCGATCGGGCCTTCTCGATAATGTCGACTGCACACGGCCAAGGAAATCATTGTTCTTTTAACGAAATTACATCTATGAGGCGCGCGGCATTTAACCCCTTTGCACTCTGGCTTTATCTCGCGAACCAACAACTCACCTTTGCTCTGTAACGACTTGTAGCCATGCACTATGGCGAGGAACTAAGCTAAGGTTGGCACGTTTACCTGCTGAAATTAGCGTACAGTCTTGTTTCGTGGGTAACGCGTGTGAGAAATTGAGGGGTGTAACCCGAGTCATTGGTTTCTTTTATTTGAGGTGTCTTTTTGCGCGGTTAGGTATACGCAAGGTGTTCCTTTCGAGTGGATACTTGTTGAAGAGGAATTTGGTACATACAGGGTGAGGTAATAAGATAGTACAATCGGGCAGCGGCTGATTTTACGTGAAAAAATAAGTGGAAGACGTAGAAGGACATGTTTTCACGCGACGCTTCGTTGCTGAGAAAGTGGAGTTTGAAAATTTGTCAAGTATACCTCGAATACCGGCTAAATACCGGGTAAGTATGAATAAATGATCCACAGGAAGCTCTTACACATGAAAATAAGTAAAACGCGTAAAATAAAATTTCCCGGTTTAAGGCCACGTTTTCAAGAAAATGAAGTTTAACCGTGTTTAATTACGAAGTGGTCTTGTACACGCGCATGATACATTTTTAAATTCGTTTCTCTCGAAAATGGAGCATCTTATGAGAAAATGTTATTCTGCATTTTTCACTTATTTTCAAAGGTAGTTTAAACCCCCGTCGACTATTTACTCTTATTCCATTCGAAATAAGCTAAATTTAAATATACTTGTCAAATCTTTAAAGTCGATTTTCTCGAAAACGAAATATCGAATGAAAAATTGCCGTATCAAATTTGTTTCTTATTTTTTCACGTAGAATCCTGCGCGGTTGATGCTACGATTACCGCTCCACCTTGTATAATAAATTTAAAGAGATATTTGTTACATATAACGAACAAAGACAGAGAATTTTATTCGTTCTGATAAACTATCCAGATCTAATTTTTTATGATCCAGCTATTTCCCGTTTCCACTTTCTTCCTCGTTTCACCGCAAGGTTTTTCGCAACGGAAAGTTGAAAGTTAACGGTGCACGAGATCACGAACCGTTTAGATCAATTCGTGTAATTCATCGCAACGTGGACGTGATAGTTTGCGTGTTTGTCTCTTTTCTTCTATTACCCTGACCTTGTTAAAATTCTTCAATTATATTATATTGCACGATTATATCATTCCATAATACGATTGTTCAGTTATCTTCTAATTAGGTCAGCTAGTTAAAGTCTTATACTAAAGTCTATGTACTATATACATGTATATATATACATGTATATACATGTATATTGTACATACATGCGAACAAGTAAAGTTGTACAAATGGATTTGACGAATTACAACTGCTTGTCCTATGCGAAGTAAAATCGTGTAAAAAGAAATTACATAACTTGCCACTTGGAAAATTCAGGCGAACAGCGACAAGAAATGTCAAACATCTCTTTGTTCGCGAATTCTACCGTATTCCAAATGAGAAAAAAAAGAAGAAGAAAAGAAAATTATGCGAAGGTCAAGCCTACGTTATTCTTGATATCGATTAAAACACACGATAGCAGAGAAGAAGAAAATGATCGTGATTAATTTCACGCACGCTTACGATCTACGCTCAAGCACGTTTCTATAATTAACCGCGTTGCATTTGATTCGCTGAAACGAAACGTCCTTGCGGTCTGACTGTACCACAGGTGCCCACATGGCATAATTCACAGTAAGAAAGAAAAATTCATTCTGTACACGCGTGTTTCCTCTCGAGTGACTCGCTTTTAACAACGATATTTATCTTCGTAGAAATTGGAAAAAGTAAGTAAAGAGAGAAGAAGAAAGTAGCAGCGAAAAAGAGACATTTATTCGAGTTTGCCTACGCTTTTACAACGGATAGGAAATCTTGCGGAACGGTGATCTACCGCGAGAGCTGAGATGAGATACGAGTTCGCGTTGAAATGTTGCCCTCTAAAATGGAGGCGACGTAGCCGAGGTGAATCTCGTGTATATTTCGTCATAGATTTTACTTCGAACTTCCACGGCCGAGTTACTTATACAGTCGAACTACGAACCTCGAGGGAACAGCTAAAATCTCCGAGTTACGGAGGTTCTGTCTTATCGAATTTTTCGGGTAACAGAGGATCAACAAACGAGAAAGACTTACAGGGACTTTGTACAAGGATTAGTATTATAGTTATATACTATTACTTATAGTATTAGCACATATGAAATATCTTCTTTTCGAAGTTTCAATTTGATCGATCGGTATTACTTAATTAAAAAATAATTCTATCGCATCGGTAAATTAATTCATCGATTGTCAGTGATATTACAGAAGAGAAATTTCCTATAAATCAGATATGCGCAATGTCAGAAAGATTTGCAATAAAACTATATGAGTCTTGTTAGTGGTTATTATGAATAATCAACGTGAAATTGAAAGTTTGTGAAATTTAGCACTTCAACATGGTTAAAGATATCGTTTTTCTTTATCTTCGAATTTATTGCAATGTCCGTTTATCCAATAGTTTAATTCCAAACAAGTTTTGATATTATTGGATTACACTTTGAAATTGTCCTCTCGTAAAAAAAAGACGATGTTCAATTTTTCACGAATAGATCGTGATCACGATCGAATCGAGTCGAGTTTTGTTGTAGCGTCGATGAACTTTCAAAATTTCACATAATACATTCACGAAGGTTTCTACAAATGTTCGAATACCTTCGTGAGCCACTATACATACGTTTTAATTTCTTAGAGATCTCTACAGTGTGACGAAGGAGAATGAACAAAATTGCCCTCTTACCGAGTTTCCAGTTACAATGTTCTACTGTAGTTTCCAAGTTGTTCGTATCATTTGCCCGTGTCTGCGGACCTTTTGATCTGTTTGGATTTCATTTGTGGTCGCGAGGGAGAGAACCCGGAATTCTCTCGTCTAAAACGACTCGCCTCTCTCGTTCTCTCTTTTCACCCCCACCCGCCATACGCTTTCTTGACTGTTTTCTGAAAAATTCGCTACCCTTAGGCTGTCTCCTGATGACATCGTGCGCTCCGTTTCCACGATCTTCGTGTTACGGCCTTCTTCTTATTCTTCGCATCCCTCGCGCGAGTCTCCTCCTCGACGTTAAAGAGGCAACCACGTCGTCTCTTATGAGCGCACTTCCGACCGAGCTCGAAACGCGCACTCGACCTCGTTCCGTCCTTCGTTTCTTTGAGCAAAAGATTAACGCACTACATTTATCGCGGCCAGTTTCTTGGGAAACGCCTATGCCGCGGGTAACTCGCCCCCGGTAATAACCTTCCACCTGTAATGGCCGATTTCGATCACCGACCAGCAAACCTCTACCGGGGCAGTAATTATATGCAACTTTGTTAAATATCTTCGCTTCTTTCTCATATTTTCTCTCTTTGTAATGCTCTGTACGGAAGTAGTGCGTTCGCGTTTATTTTTCGACTCGCAATTCGTCTTGCCAGCTAATGGGATATACAGGGTGTTACGAGAGAAACAGTGAACCCTTTTACGTTCAATTTTGGACGTACGTAATATGGTGTTTGGATGAGTAATTAATTAATTAAACGGTAATTGTATTTAACGACTAGATGGGGGAAGTAAGATAGGTCCACTTTTCTTTAATTCTTTGTATTTTGTGTTACGTATAGCTGAGTATTATTGAGACGTTTTAAGATAGTTTTGATATTGCGAGATACCTTTCGTCGAACCTTTTTTTAGAAATATCTTTAAACTTCGTAAATCTTGCGTAATTCAATATCGTAAAACTTGCCGACCGTAGAGTAGCTGTTATATGATATGATGAATCTGCGTATATTTGTCGCTCAGGGCTGATAATATAGACATATATGTCGGAGAAGAGTCAGGAATAGGGTTGTGGGCGTTTGATAAATCTTCATTGAAATTGGCCATCGTTGTGGTATAACAAAGGTACGGTTTGTTAACACGAGTATGGATACTACCGACTCGACAATCAACCGCGGCGGTTGGGCACTCGCGACACTAGTAATGTTGGTCTTAGGTTCGATAACGAATTCGCGGTCAACGGGATGATAGATATACTTGCTCACAAAATCTAACGCAAACGTGCAATACTCACAGATCGTAAGGTGTTACTCTCTTCGTCGATGAGATCGTAAGAAAAAATGACTTTTCGTCCCAATGATGCCACAGAGGAAAACTATGATGGGGTGTGTCTAAGGACACGAGATCATCGGATTCGTCGAGTATAGCCCTCGTTCAGAAAGTAAGGGAAATTGACGTTGCTGTCAATTGGTCAATTTTGGACAGAGACTGCCTGTCCGTTTGAAGAACCTTAATTAACAAAAACCTAGGTTTTATAGCGGATCCTCAGGCTAGCTAAACTTGTGCTGTGTAGGTGCATTGACATCTGGTACTCATTTTGTCGAAGGAACCATTGGAATGTTTTACTGTCAAGTACCTCTACGGGTATTTCTTTTAATGAGGGCCATACTACCACTCCGCACCTTTGCTAGACGACGCGCCCGCCCCGTTGACCGCGGCTACGTTCGGCGACTGATGGTCGCCTTGAACCCAAGTTTATTATGACAAATCGCAAATAAGTACAATTGGGTAGAATGATGGCAAATTGTTTAATTACAGCTGTAAACTTTAATTGTAATTTTACGAATTTTCCCGAAGTCCCAGAGAGAAGGCTCCGGTGTCCTTTCATCTCCGACATATACATATGGTATGAATACATATATTTCTACATATTTCACGGTGTAGAAATCCTCGTAATGGAAATGTCTGCATTCGGAGATATACATATCAGTTTGTCACAAAAGAATTAAAAAATATTTACATGTATTGCCAATAATGCAATTAAAAAAATTACAAGTTACAACGTACAAAATATAATATACCATATACAAAATACAACAATATACGATATACAATATACAAAAAATTACAATATACGATTTTATCTTTTGATGCTAGTATTACGTATAATGTATCGTAAAATATTACAATACGATAAAATTAATTTTTTTTTATATGTCAGTAACAATATGATTTGTATTTGTAGAAAAATCCGAGAAGAAGGTAATGTTTTTTTTTTATTTATTTATCAAAATTACAATCAATTCTCGCATTGAGAATTTTCAGTAATAAGAAGGTAATGTAAATGCAGAATATGGTGGCCCAGTAGTTAACACTCGTGTCACGTTAGTGTAGCTTTCTCGATGTTCACGATATGAACAGTAATATCAATAGAAATAATGTAGTATCTTTAGTATGTTTTCGTGTTAACACAATGTATTAAGAGAGAAAAAGTGAAAAAGCATGCGTCAGCAGCTGCCTTTTTCGGTCGTCAACGGCAGATTTAGAAGCGTGTCCAAGCAGATCAAGCGATTAACTATATTAAAATCGCGATTAGTTGCAGGAAAGTTGCAAGCGGCGAGCGTCACGAATCGGATCGTTAGACGTGTTATATCGTCGTAAAATCCTCTCGGTTGGTTTTTACGACTCGTCGCTTTTGTCAACGAGATTTCGGGTCCCGCGATCTTTCTACTCTTTCTTTTTTCCATTTCACCACGTAGCGAACAGTAAGCCTGTCTTACTTCGTTTCTTAATCCCAATTCACGTTTGTCGACATATGTTACCTCTGTCGTCTTCATCCACGCGATAGTATATCCGACCGCTTGTCTTTCTTTATTGCCACACGGCAGGGTTTACAATTAAATTGACCCGGCTTCGTTTGTAAAATTTAATCGACTGCCTGAGAACTGGTCGGGCGAGATTCAAGTCGAAAAATCAGGATACAAAGTGGCCGTGACATTCCTTCGAATTAAAGCGGGATTATAGTAATTTACGTAACTGTTTACGACGGTTAATTAAAGTAACGATGAGACCCGTGAATATAAAGGTGAGAAAGCCGGTGATTATTCGGGGCGTATGTTTTGATTAAATATATTAACCCGATTAAAAAGCCGACCGCGGGAACTATTATGTGTAAAAAATATTACGCTAAAGGAAAGATATAACGTTAGATGATCGTAAGAACAAATTGGATTACATGATAGCTAGATTCTTTACGTTGATGTAATACCGTCCGACATTTAGTTCCGGTTTATTTATTCCATTAGGTTGCGTAAGAAGTTCGTTCGTTTTTCGTTAAAAGAATATGGAAAATTGTTAATTTTATATAATTGAAGATTACTCGTAGACAACACCGTAAGTGTAAAAATATAAAAAATGTTGTCTTTTTATCGTACAGCGTTCTACATACCAGTGGGAATGTACTGTAGCGTAGAATTTAAGAGCAGTTTCTGTTCGTAAATAATTACATGTAATATTGTAATACATGTAACATTGCCTCTGTATAAAGCGATATAAATGCCATTAAGTACTCGAACATCTAGATATCAAACGTCACCAATTGTATGACAATTCTCACTCGGATCATCATAAAATATACGTTTGTAATAAAAATTAAAAGATTCGTCGCCTTGAAAAATATGTTTTTTGCCTTCTATACAAGTTATCTAGCGACGAACAGGATCGGCACTTACAGTGTTTGCAAATTTCAATGAATTGTACATTCAGTTTCCTCTACGAGTAAGAGGTGGTGCGGCTTTTCTACAAATACAATTCGTTTTCCTATGAATTTTCACTGTATCAGCTCATAACATAGAAACCTCCCGGTGCATTTGGATTATTTTTTGTACGCTTAAGATCTTACAAAAATCAAAAGAAATCAAATTTCGAGAATAATTTTAAGATTTGTTTTTTCTCTCCTAGAAAATTTGATGTTTGCCACTTAAGTGCTGTCTTTTGTTCTTTATGCCGCGTACGAGAATTTCTACGTCAAACGGAACTTGTTATAAAATCGAATGTCACGAAAAATCGCTCCTCGGTACGAACCAAAATTTATCTTACACCTGATTCACGAAGAAATCGAATTTAAAGCGTTCTCCACTCAAACTGGCCAATTAAATGGCAATCCAACCCCGTAAATTCTCCATGAACGCCCTCGCAATTTTCTCACCACCTCCATTCCACTTTTCTTTTTTTAGCGAATTATGAGCTCATTGCTTTCTCCGGTTCTTCCATATCTTTTATATTATTGCCTGAAAGACCCTCTATTATTTCTGATGGTTTTGGATGACTTTAACCGGGTACGTTCTGTAGTTTATCACTTTAAGTATCATTTTAAACCAATAGAAGAAACGAAAGTATTTTTTTTATGATTTTAATAAAGAATTAAGTACACTAGAGCCGCTCTTATCCGAATAACATAATGTTCTAACGTTTTATATTTTCGTCCGAACATGATATTATAACATAATTTCCTTAATAATAATGTATTCTTTCTTTTATTCGATCGAGTGAATTCTGATTTGAATGATTTAGTATGTAACTAATAACTTTCTAACTGTCGAAATAAAACACGACATAATTAATAAAACTCGAAAGTGATGTTACATGATGTTAGAGGATACACAATCGCAGACATTAAAAACCAAAAACGTGGTGCCGAAAATTATGGAAATCACATAGATTTCACAGATTCTAGCTACAGTAGAAAAACTTTAAGTAAACCTGATGCAACGAAATGGTTTCGTAGCAATAAAAATGATGACAATGACAATTTATACGAATAAAAAGCAGAGGTGTCTTCTCATGACGAAGCGTTCGTGGCATTCGAAAAAGAGTTTCGATTTATGCAAGTACAAAATGAACGTAATTCTATATAGTTACTTGTGTCGAAAGAATGATGTGACTTAACAGCTAAAACGATATGTGATGCGCAAATATTTAAAGAATCCATCAACTAATCTTAATCTATATTCAAATAAATGAAATATCATGTCAAAAAAGTGAGTGTTCTATTATTCGAAAAGTCCATTATCCGACCAAATTTGTCTTCCTGTTAATTCGGCTAAGGGAAGTTCTGCTGTACTTTTTTTTTTTTATTTATTTGTTGAAATTACAATCAATTCTCGCGTTGAGAATTTTCAGTAATTTTTCTGGCGTGGCGCAGTGACATGGCTGATTATTTATAATAAGTTAATACTTATTATAGATAAGTATAATTTATAAGTAAGTATTATAAATAAGTGAATATTACTTAGATTACTGCTGTACTTAAATCAAAATGTTTTTTCTTTAATATTAAATAATATTAAATATTAAAATTGCACCGATACTTCGCCATAGCGGAGCTTCAGTATTCTGAAGTTCCTCTCATTCTTGTTATTTTTTCTAATTTATCGCAACGGAAGCTCGCATGGAAGCTTCTTAATCCGGGCATACGCGTCGTCGTGTCGAGCCGGTTTTACACGTTGTCGCCGTGCGACGCGAGCAAATCTCGTTTTCACGTGCGCGCACGTGGACGATGGCAGGGGTTGGACGCGTGTTTCCAGCTTTTTCTCGGCTGTACGGGTCTGGGAACTCGCGTTCCCCGGCCTAACGTGAGGCAACTCGAGCGATGTAAACGCGCGTCAATCCGTGACGCTGCGCCGCGCCGCGCCGAGCCGAGCCGGACGTCGCGTCGCCTCGTTTTGTTTATTTTTCGAGGAAAGCGGCGCGCAGCACGTGGCGGCAGCTTGCAAATGACACATGTACACACGCCACTCCCCGTGTATCTCTCTCCTCTCTTCGTTCCCCTCCGACGTACACGCTGGTTACGTGCACCTCATTCATGCGGACCGATCGTGCGGGACAACCGCTTCCATCCCCGCAAAAAAGGCCCGGATTCTGCGACAATACTAGTTCGACCCGCGTGAAAACAACCATAGCAACCTTGTTGGGACAGCTTGCGATGGATTTACCGGGCGATCGTTACCAGAGATCCGTGGATCTAGCGAGGGTCGCGTATTGTTGCGTTTAAATCTTCTCGGTGACTTCTCTCTTTTTTCCTTTTTTTCTTTTCGCAAATTAGATCTGGAATGGTACACTGTTTTTTTTTTCGAGCTGCTACACGATGGAGAGTCTTTTAAAACACTGAATTTCATGAAACGCGTAATTAGATTGCCGATGTTAGTGCGTTCATGGGAAATTTGAAATCTTACAAATCCGCTTACAAGCGCACGTAATATAAAAACATTTGGTAATTATGCGCAAAAGGGCGCCTCAACTTTGACTTTGTCCGAGACATGGAACGAACGTAATTCGAAAGTTACGGCAAAACGAAAATGCTACTTGTTAGAGTAAAAATGAAATTGCATACGCGTTTGCGTCGGACTGCGATTCTAATACTGGCAAGGTATGGTTAGGTTAGGTGAGGTAGTTGGAAACAGAGCCCAAAAGATCTAACCTAACCTAACTTTCCAACCACGATCGTCCCATACTCCATACAAAGTGCACGTTACTCAGGATTTTTCCCTCCGCGACATATCTCAAGGTTAAGGTCATTGGATTTGAGGTAGCTTTCATAATTGTTAAAAATTTGTAAAATATCTGAAGTATAATATACTTGTTACGATACGTAATAGATTCGATACGAACCTCCATATTGGTTTCCCTGTGCTACTAGCGCTCATAAAGATACAAATTTGCATAAATGTTCATCGTTTGTACATAATATTTCTCCTGTGTACTTATATACAGGGTGGTTGGTAACTGGTGGTACAAGCGGAAAGGGGGCGATTCTACGCGAAAAAAGAAGTCGAAAATATAGAATAAACATTTTTCGTTCGAGACTTCGTTTTCGAGAAAATCGACTTTGAATTTTCGCTCGGTACGCGTGCACTTTATCACGCCTCGTTATAACGGATCTCACTGTAGATCATTGTCTCGATGGAAAAATTAAAAAAAAATTAAAAAAAAATGTTTATTCTATATTTTCGACTTCTTTTTTCTCGTAGAATCCGCTTGTACCACCAGTTACCAACCACCCTGTATAAATATTATACTATTATACATACATATACAAGATAAAATTATATTTATTCGTAAGAATCACAGAACTATATTATTCTATGAGTAACACGCGGTCGTCACTGGGGTAGGTATCAAAGGGTTAAAAGTAAGGCAAAACGTGCATGGCAGAACCAGCTTGTAGGAATATCCATAGTCGTGAATTAAACATAAGATAAAGGAAATCGATCGTTCGTAGCGCGTTACTCGTGAAAATAATAACAGCGAGGATACATTAAGGTGACTCATGAATATAAAAACAGATTCAGCGGCTAATACCAGATCTCCCCCGTTCGAACATTCCTCCCCTCTTCTGCGCGTCTCTCGTACGGTTTTAAACGATAAGATTAACAAAAGCTAATAATTGACCGTCCAAACTATAAGCAAATAATTCAATAAAGATTGTTGGCCTATTAGTTGGAATGAAACGTTCGATTCGTTAAACGCGTGCTCGTGGTGATCAGTCGGAGGATCAGTTCCCGATGTTCGTACGATTTTATCGTACGTTGGTCAACAGGATGGCTGAGTGTCGTAAACAGTGGACAATGACACATAAATATCGCGATAGTTCGCACGCGAAAGTCGTAAGACTGTTTTTAAGCCGGCTACGTTGTCCCTTATGCCTCTCTGCAGGCTACTATATTTGTAGTGGCTCTTCATTATCTAAGTCCGGGACCATTAGCATAATGAATGGTGAATGTCATAAAATCGGTTAACAGGCACCTAGTGCCGAGATATTTACCTCTTTATCCGTGGAACGGGGCCTACGACGCGCCGTTAAATTACATTGGTTGCAATGGAAAAAGATTACGGGAAAAGAGGACTGTCGCATCTTGATGACTCGGAAAGTCGACAAGTTGCGAGAGGATAAGTCTATCTGGCCGAGGATGGGGCGATGGGTCGTTTCGAACGACGATATTACATTAAATCTCGTTCCTTTTTCACCGTGGCTCGCTAATATGGGATGATTAATCTCGTGAAGTAATTTTTTGCTATTAAATCGCAAGATCGTTTGATACATTTATTATATAGATATTATAATTACGTTGGTTCGTCTTTGACGAGTCAATATCGATTTAACGTGTGACGTATTAATCGCGCGTTGTATAAATCGTCGTGCTCCTTTATCTTTAATTTAAAAAGCAAAGAAAATGTCGATTGTATGCAAATTGGGTTTAAAATTGGAAAATCTGTGGTTCGTTATAAATCGGTGAGTTATACAGTTATGTTTAACATTTCAAATTGATCGATAATACGTGTATTTTAACTTGTAAACGAATATATTTCTCGGTATAGACCAGATCAAGCTACGTAATTGGAATTGTAAAATTCATTCGAAATGTATGGAAAAGAGATTATCAGTGGGGATCATCGTAAATATTTCAAGGTTAGTGCGTTAAATTAATTGCTACGTGTGTACGAGTAAATTTTTCGAGTAAAACAAAGCGCGAGTGAATGTAGATCGAATCTGAAGGAAACTGTCTTGTAAAATTCACTCGTTGAAAGAAAAGATCTAACATCAACAGTGAATTAATTTTTTAATCTTTGTTTCTCTTTACATTGAGATTAGAAAAGAGGATATTACGCTATGGAAAATTATCACGAGTAACGGTGTTTCAACCAGCGATTAGAAAGATGCTACGAGATCTATTGTATTTAATTCCTACGACCGTTACACCTCTGAAAAGCTACTTGAATCGCTGCCATGCTAGCTATGGTAATAAAACAGGTTAATTTCGATTTGTCACAATGCGGATTATTCGCCAGCACGTACCTGGCGTTCTTACGTGCAGATTGTATTGTTTAAATTTATAAACGGGTACACGTGTTCTCGGAAGAAGTAGGTTGGTTTGAAGAAGAACGAGGCTCGCGAGGATAAAAGAAGGTCGAGTATGGAAGTCGACGATGACGTCAAGGATGTTTAAAAAATTAGAAATCTAGCGAACGATCTTTTAAGCACAGCTCCGGTGATCGTTCTTCGTCGCAAAGACTCAAAGTTTCGACCTCTAACCAGTCAACATGTACCCTCGACATGATTTCATTATGTACTTGCGATGTTGAAAGACCTGCTACAACGAGACTATTCAGGCCGTTAAAAGTAGCTGCCGTATCAGAGGGTACGAAGCGTTAAAGACATCGACCCGACCTTGAAATGTCTCCGATCGTTTTCGTTGTTGATTTTTCCCCATTTGACTCATAGCGAGTTCAGTTTTCCCGACTCGTTGCGATTCGTTCACTTCCCAATAAAAACACGTACACTGTGGTCAAAAAGGATGCGAACGCGTAGATGTATGCTACATATTTTCATTCTATGTACTTTCGTATGGTTACAAAAATTCGATCAGATGAAATGTAGAGTCGCATAAAAAAGGAAAAACGCTTCACCGAAAAACAACGGTATACGCTAATACTTTTCGCGTGGTCTGAATACTTACGGACAGCAGAGTAAGAACATAGCAGTTAATTCGAACAACCAGTGCATAATCGTTAGAAACATAGATGCCAATCTGGCCTCGTATGCGATTCACGCAAAATGAACGTATAGGAATACGAAACCGTACATTCTCTAACCTTCTGCTGGAAAAATCTCAAAGATGGAAAACTCGCGCCCTGTCTTCACAATCTTCGTCTCAGAGAAATTTCACGGAACATTTAGAATTTTTGCGACCAGGTTCTACGTTAGCAGGTTCTCTTTCAAACGTCCTGGATCCTGTGAATGGGGCAATTACGAAGGTAGATCTGGATTTGCCGGCTTCTTTGCCCCGATGCGCTCCTTTTTCTTTGTCCCGATGCCGCGAGCTGGCGCGTTAATCTCTCCTTGAAGAGCCCCTGCTCGAATTGAATGATTCAGGTGAAGTTTGCCGGGAGTACATACTCCGTCGTGTGTATGTGTATATGTGAAGAACGGGGAGGGGTCACCGCTATCTACTCGCATGAAAAGGGGTTGGAAACCCTTCAGGCTGTGTGTTGGCAGGGGTTCGATCCCCCGGCGCACGTTAAGCCTCGTTTTCAGAGTTACACGAAGAGAGGAAACGACTCGTCGTCGTTGTCGTCGTGGTTTGACAATAAACGGCGTTGCGCGGGTCGAAAATTCGCAGCGGGCGCTGTTGGTGTCGCCTTGCAAAATTAACGAATTCAATCAACGCCGGGGCAGCGACGGGCTTTGCTTAACGAGAAGTCTCTCGCGTTACGTCTGCCGTTGACACCGTGCCACGTTCCGCTATCCTAATAAGTCTGTTTAGTTAATAAGCGGAATCGACGCGTAGAGTCACCGTCGGATAAATCCATGGCGCATTTATATTCGCATGTAATTTACAGGCACTCGGAGCCAGGCAGGCTGGCTCATTTTCCAATCTCTCCATGTCAGTTATCAGTGTTATCGTTTATCTAGCCGGTGATCATTTATATACCTACTCGTTCTACGATTTTTGGCAAATAGCGTTCGCTGTGAAATAGAGATAAGTGTATTTTCCATTCTTTACTGTTGAGGTTTTTATCTCGGAATAGAGAGAGAGCAAACACGTGGATGAATGTATTATAGAATTTCTTTATTCAGAAATGTTAGAAATTAGGATTTCCAATGGTTCTTATTCTATATAGTAATCTATTGATAGGTGGATTTATTACAGTGCATTAAACAGAAAACGATGATTATTTAACGTGAACTTAATGCAGTAGCGTGATATGACAACTCTCGATTAACGACTCTTGACTCTTCACTCTCCGGTGGCTAACTGACGATCAACTACTGCGGTGCC
The DNA here is from genome assembly GCF_011952255.1 of Bombus vosnesenskii. Lineage (NCBI taxonomy): Eukaryota > Metazoa > Arthropoda > Insecta > Hymenoptera > Apidae > Bombus > Bombus vosnesenskii. The sequence goes on from NW_022882924.1 coordinate 10,152,162, forward strand.
GAAACATATTGATGACCGTTAGGCCCATTGAAGCATTCCGACCCTTTCGACTTGTCGGCATTTGTGCTTTATCATCGATATTGTCTGTATGTTGACGATCTTTCTGCGATACTAAGGTTGTCCGAAAAGTTGATTTCATTTCACAAGGAAACAGTAGACGCACAATATTTTTTGTTCAATATTCTTCTGGTCCATTACTTTTTTCATCCTACAATTTACATCGTATGATCCATTTTACATTACGTGCAGTATATTAATACGTGTAATAAAATATAATATAAAAAATGTTATTGTTCTCTTCTGTATCTTCGACCAGTCGCGAAGAGACGCGATCGCGAGGAAGCGCGTCAACGGGAGTCGTAAATTCCCGTTACGATTTGACAATCGACACCACGAACTGATCGATCCCATTTCGATTAGGATAATAGAGGTGGTTTAATTAGTATAATACTTGATTAACAGTTCAAAGATAGTATATATTTCCAACAACATTGTGGAGAAGATAGTTACGCTGGTGCGTAAGGTATAAGTTAAGTAGGTGAATGATTGAAGGGTGAAAACCCAGTAAAGAGATGTTGACTGTTCTAAAGTCGAAGAACCAGTGAAGTCCGGTGACGATGCAAAGGAAAACTCTTGCTCGGTGGTGATCGCTCCACCACTGGTCGCTTGCGGGCGAAATCATGAAAAAACCTATGTTTCCCCAATTTTGACCTGCTGGAGCAATAACCATAAGGAACCTCTTGACTCGAAGATTTTTTATGCCAATTGACGGCCTTAGTGGTTTTATGGCAGTTCCTTAGGATCATTACGATCCGCTTAATTCTATGTGCACAGCTGGTGGCTGCCTCGAACGTCACCAGACGTAATACCCAAAACGAAAGAAACTTTTCAGACAACCTAATATAATGGAGACCAAAGAAGCCGCTGTAAAGAGAATCGTTGTGCCAAAAACTAAACACTAGAGAAGATGTAGAGTTTTCCTAGAAGTGAGACCCACTTCAACATTTACGGGGCATAACTTTTTACACGGAGATACGTATTCGCTACATCGTCGATTGATCTTGAGTTATCAAATTATTTCAGGGTATTTCTACAAATTATTTTTTGAAAGTAAAACGTGATAAAATAAAAGAATTTTGGTGTTAGTTGGAAAAATTGCATATTGGCAGAGGAGGTTTATTTGTGTCAGTAGATATATATATATATAGTAGCAGGTTAAACGAGGCTCTTCTACTTCACGACATATGATAAGTTCGCTTTCAATTCCATTCACACAATAACTGCCACGCAAATGCAACTTCTATACTAATCTGTATGAGATATAGCTACTTACGTACGTACCTTGCGCACATTGTCTACTTGATATTCTATTTTACAATCACTTCCACTCGATACACATAAATTACGCAGATATTCCCAGGACTGCTGTATTCCTTCGTAGCCATAATCCTAGGTCCTCTTTGTATTTCTAAGATTCAAGACGCAGTCACTCGCAATAAACGTAAGAACGTTTAAAAGAACGAGGTAAATTCCTATTCGCTATCTTCTTAATTGTATGCATGAAAATATAAATTTGCGTAAAAATCCACAATATAACTGCAATATTCTTCTCTCTCAAGCTTTTATCCACCCAACACAGGGCTGGCGTGACCTTTTTGCGGGCCTTGAATACACATTCATCACAATCAATCCTACACTAAAATTTTATAACGAGGAGTTATTTATTTACCAATGTTGTTACATATTATATATTTTTTATAAGCAGTTTTTTAAACAAACCCAAGTAATGTTTTTTCGCATCAATAATTCGCCTTCAAGGGGCACAACATTCAATGAAAGTACCACATCTGTAATCATATATGACTTTTGCAAAAAACTATTGATGCAGTTTAATTTCTCTAAAAAGTACATTTCTCTGAAAGCGCCTGGATTTTTATCTGAAATAGTTTCCAGGATATGAGGACTTTATGGAGTTACACTGAACTTTGATGATTTTTGTCACTCTTTTAAACTGAATTATCGTTACTAAAAAATGTCTTGCATCTGTTAATGGTATCATCATTCTGTAAAAAGTTAATCAAAATCGGCGTTTTTTAATTGGCTAATTTTCCTGGACCGCGGGGCTGGGTTCCGGTGAACGCGCTGAACCTGCCTTGCGGCAGCCCTGACCCAACAAATTCCTAATAATACAACAACAACTTTTATCTGGCCATGTTCGACACATCGATTAAGATATCACGCGCCACGGACAAGACGTTCATACAAAATTCTCATTTCCTCTGTCGATAATAATCGCAGAAAGTTATAAACAATATGATAATAGAAGCACGCGTAACTGTATGGCACGTTTCGTTATGATTAAAAGACGATGCGCAGCTATTAAAATTAATTAAGTCGAAGGCAACCGATGGTGAATCGATTGCACGCCAATGTTTCCGTTTAATGCGAGTCCGCATTGAAGAATTGTTCCCTGAATCACGACTCCGCCACGGAGCATTTAATTAATTTCTCTAAGGTCTCGATATGTGGGCTCGAGTATCGCGATAATAGCGAATAATTATCGGTTGATCGAACTTTGGAGACTTCACCAAAAAAAATCTGTTGGAACGTACCGATATATCATGAAAGTCGGAACGCAGTCGATTAAAGAGAGGAATATATTCTTCTTTTATCTGCTACGTATTTCGAAACCAAAGAAAACCTTTGTTTGAACCTTGAACACGTTTTATTATTTCCTTTGGGCCTTCTTTGTTATCAACACTAGAATCTAAACTTTAAAGCTTGAATTTAAATTTTAGTTTGATCTTAAATTGAATTAAACTAATAAGATGAGAATTACAATCACATGATTTATTTTTTATCAGTCAAATGAGTTTTTATTTGATGAAAATTTTAATTTCATCAATTGTTTGGACCTTGAAGACGTTTTATTACTTCTTTTGGACTTCCTTTGTTATCAACACTAGAATCTAAACTTTAAAGCTTGAATTTAAATTTTAGTTTCACCTTAAATTGAATTAAACTAATAAGATGAGAATTACATTCACATGATTTATTTTTTATCAGTCAAATGAGTTTTTATTTGATGAACATTTTAACTTCATCAATTGCTTGGACCTTGAAGACGTTTTATTACTTCTTTTAAACTTTCTTTGTTATCAAGACTAGAATCTAAACTTTAAAGCTTGAATTTACATTTTAGTTTGATCTTAAATTGAATTAAACTAATAAGATGAGAATTACAATCACATGATTTATTTTTTATCAGTCAAATGAGTTTTTATTTGATGAAAATTTTAATTTCATCAATTGTTTGAACCTTGAAGACGTTTTATTATTTCTTTTGGGCCTTCTTTGTTATCAACACTAGAATCTAAACTCTAAAGCTTGAATTTAAATTTTAGTTTCACTTTAAATTGAATTAAACTAATAAGATGAGAATTACATTCACATGATTTATTTTTTATCAGTCAAATGAGTTTTTATTTGATGAAAATTTTATTTTCATCAATTGTTTGGACCTTGAAGACGTTTTATTATTTCTTTTGGGCCTTCTTTGTTTTTCTTTGTTCAATTTAAGATATTATTTTGTAATGACGAATATAATACAACTTTAGGTGAAACTACAGAGAAGCTAACTACAATCCCCCGATGATTATTCAATATATGTGAAACTCAATATTTCCATCACTTTTCTCCTATAAATATAAGCGGTGCACTAAGATATAACTCGCATGGTTTCCCGGATATCCGCGAAAAATTATCCGTCAAATAATAATAATAATTATCATTCTTTTCATAAAATAATATCAATCGCTCGTTATTTTCCAGTCAAAGTAGTTTCAACCGCTCCTACTATTTTTATAGTCAATTTGTTATTATTTTACGTAAACGTAGCCTGTCACCTCGCGGCAGTCGCATTGGAAAAACTAAACCAAACCCAATACGTCGATTAATATTCTCTTTTAATTGAATTACAAGCTGTAACAGACGTTCCTTACAACCTCGTATATGTATGACGTTGTATGCATGTGGTCTGCAAGCTCGACCAACGCTCATCTAGAAACAGAAGATAAGCCACCGACAACCAATCCTCAAAATACATTGCCATAGACACACAAACAGGCAGAATTGAATTCGCTAGTAACCGACAGGCAGTTTTCCGCGAATATCACCGAAGCTAAACGAGTTCACTCTTATACGTATAGAGAAAACATGTTCAAAATATTGAGTTTTACAACATACGAAACTAAAAATCATCGAAATCTCAGACTAATTAGCGTTGTTGCAGCTTCATTTAACTCGAAAAATATTCGTTTTACAAAGTTTCATAAAGCGTCCTTTAAAGTTATGCGTTGCGTTATTTTCCGGTTCACAAGCGCACCTTCCGCTGTTGCGTCACAGCGTCGTAAATTTATAGACGATTAAAATGCAACAAAATCTGTCCCAGGAAAAGAGGAAAGTTTGCCGGGGCACGCACGTGGTAGCGTACGATGTTTCTCGTTGGGAAACGATACAGAGACCGCGTGCCCCGACGCCTCGATAAATCCTCCTCGACGCTTCCTCGTTTGCTAAAGCGTGCGTGCCCGCGCGTGGAAAGCAAATTTCTAGCACGCTCTTTTATTTTCTCTCTTTCTCTTCCGTTCTTCCTCTCTTCCACTGCGTTTTTTCTCTGTAACGAAATAAAATACGGTTGTTGGACGATCACGTTATACGCGGCTATAGTGGATTCACGCACGCAATATTCGTAATTCATAATGTTGAAGCGAACGCGGTTCGGCCAGGATAGAAGAGAAAAATTATGAACCGTGCCACTGATGTTTAGGCATTTCGTAGGATTCATGGTTACAGCGTGTTCCTCACGTGCGTGCGCGCGCGCTCCTCGGCCCGGATAATCGACATTTTGTTTAATTGCTCTGCAGATTCGAAGCTTCGCGTTCCTTTATTTATTCGAAATTAAATGAGCACGGGATTGCCGCGCATAGGAATACGATTAATTTTTAATTTGCACAGCGTTCTATCTCGCCTCGCTATTTTAGCTATGTACAGGGACGCGCACGTGTTGTTCATAGATACTCGCTGGCTAACATTTTGGTTGATTTGTAACAGCGGTACGATCAAAGTAACGTAAAGTTGACGAGGAAACAGTAACCAGAAGTAGCGTTTTTGACGGACTGCAAATGTAAATTATTTCTTAAAGGATATTGCAATGGTATTTTATTATTTAATTTTTTATTTTTATGCAATTTTATTATTTAATATGTATGTACATGCATGCAATTAATATTTCAATATCACTGTTTACATTAATGTTGAACGCGTTGTTATTATTTCAACAGATGTTCGTCAATCTGACGTGCAATTTAGAAATTAAAGAATCTGAAGATAAAGAGAGCTTGTTAGTTACGCACGCTCTATCCACCGGTCATAAAAATTGGGACACCTGATACATATTCAGTATAAATTCGATGCCTTTCGCTGCCTTTATTTTCTACTTCTTTCATTACACACCCGTTATTTTGTTCACGTTATACGCTCCTTATAATATAAAATACTGAACGAAGTAAAATTCGTTCAAGTTTCTCGACGGATGTAACGAGCAAACGTCGCGAAACTTACGCTCAGCGGTTTATACGCACTGAAATATTCGTTTGCCATTTGATACGAACGAACCTCTGTCCGAAACATTTCCCCGGTTAAACTAGACCATCCAATATATCGTTACGCGTATTCTTATTACGTTCCAACGTTCGAATAGCAATTTCGTCTCGTTGGTTTCTTATTTTTTCTACGATTGTTCTTCCTTTCTCATGCTGTTCTGTTTCCTTTCATTCGTTCGTCTCTTGCCCCAGCGGGCGTCTACCCTGCTGCTTTCAATCGAATATTCGATGAAACGGTCAGCGACTCCGGCGAGAAAGCGAATTTTAATTAGCAAGAGAAACTTCCCTCGTCGCGGCCGATTAAAATCAGTCGGAAACGCGAGTTTTGTAAGCGAGATCTAACGATTAAAAAACTGGAACATCGTTAATTAACGGTGGTACGTTAGATATTTCAATCATAGGGGATCGTTAAGCGTACTTGACATGATCCTCGACGTCGATTAATTATCCGCAGGGGAGCCTCGTATTTGACCTGGTCCAATCGTCATTCGGTTAATTGTATCATTATATCAGACACGTCGCCACGGGTTAAATAGTTTTAATCTATTACTCAGGCTACTTGACACGTTACATCAACGAGATTCTTTTCGTCCTTTCTTTATTCCTTTCCTTCTCTCTCACTCTCTCTCGTTCCTTCTTTTTTTCTATTTTTTTTACGTTTCCTGCTTGTAATCCTGGCCCGGGGCTTGCATTGCCAAGGATGACATCATTCCTACGGTTTTTCGAATCTTTTTTCACCGCCCTTCTTTCGCTCATTTTTCTTCGTCCTACCTTGTCCTGCTTCTATCTTTGTCCCCTCTGTTCCTCCGTCTCCTCGATCTTTAACTTGGAACACGAGGCAGCTGGCTGAAATCGGGTCGAAATTACCAAAGAACTCCGCCATACTTTCTTCCCTTCCATCATTTCTGCATCTTTGAATCGTGCGGTCGTTGATGCGTACAAATCCGGTCTAATTTTCTTACAGTTCAAATATCTTTGAAATATTTCTTTTCAAGTTGTCGGTTATTCTTTTGTGCCGTGTACTTTTTACTTATTCGTGGCCTTTTTGTAGCGCGTCAACTAAAGTAGCCGCAAGCTCGAACACCGTAGACATATGGAAAATCTCATTTACCGAAATACGCTTTTAAACGTCTGCGATGAAATATGGTTTGTGTGTTTTACTTTCTATGAAGAAATAGAGTGAAACAGCTTCTGCGTGTAGTAGCAATAATGTTATGAGACAGTTATGACACTTCTATCGCAATAAATAGTTTATTTTTAGACTCAATTTTTGTCGATATTATCAAAGTCGACGATTTTTCAAACGTATCATTTCTCTAGAAATTCTTCCAAATTCCGTTAAATATTCTACCATCAACAAGTTAGTGTCATTATAACAATTATGAAATCTTTAACCCTTTGCACTCGGAATTTTATTTCAATTTCGTTACCAGCAGCTCCCAACGTTTTTAAGTTTTATTTGAGATTTACTTTAACTAAAAAATAAGACAATTTAAATAAATAAAGGAAGAAAGAAATTCACTTAAATACCAGTCTTATTCACACTATTGTTGTATTTTGTGATTTTTAAGTGTATGATATATCTTGAAACAATTTCCAGGATGCAATCCTGCTTTTCTTTCGCACGTTTCGCAAAGAAGGTGGACATGAAAGAATGTCGAGTGCAAAGGGTTAATATAATATATCGCTTAATATATTACACATAGTTAATCATTTGAAGCGATATGACAAAAATGAATAAACATGCAGAATCTCCTACCCAGTAAAGGCAAATACAAATACAGACTGGACACTCTGTAACCATCTGATCTTCAGTATCAATAACTTTTAAACAAAATGAAAAACAACGATCTTTTTAATACAAGTCATTCATATATGTCGGAGATGAAAGGAAAACCGGAGCCTTCCCTTTGCAATTTTGAGGAAGCCTTCTAATGCTTTAGCCTAGAATTTATCATAACTGTAATTAAGCATGAGGCGGATGAAAAGAGAGAGAGAGAGTTGTGCGTTTCGTCCCGGAACTACCGGTGGACTCGTCAGTAAGGCTATGCCCGGTAGTTCCTGCCTTAGACGTAGAGCGAGTCTCGCTAGGTGCGGTATTTATATCAATCTCTCGTATATTCGATCACTAGCGAGTTAGACAGACAGACTCGTTGTCGTCGTAGCCCTCTAGTGTTGGCGGTTGGTACCCGCGGCTCGACCTGTCGGCGTCCTATTGATACCGATCCGCCACAAGCAATTGTCATTTGTAATTGTTTGATATTTGTGAAAGCGAAAGTGGGTTCGAGGTGACAACTGGTCACCGAACGTAGCCACGGTCACGGGATAAACGTTTTGCCTGACGAAGGTGTGGATCGGTCGTATAGTTCTCCCTAGAAATCACATAGAATTGTACTTTAGAGATGTCGATATAATGGGACACACGTTGTATTAGGAATCAATCTCCAGACAGAAACTGCCTAGTAACGGCGTTTGGATTTTTTTCGATGTTTCCAAAGAGTATACAACAAACTTTTGACAGAAATTGCCTAGCAACAACGATTGGAACCTTCTCGATGTCTCCAGCGAGCATATAACAAACAAATGCAGTCGTATAGCGAAAAAGATTTTCATCAGATATTCATTCGTGTGATCGCCTTGGAAAGTGATACATCGAGCAATTTACCGAGTGTCTCAGCAATCGTATTTTTGTGTTTAAAATTATTCTACGCATAGTAAAGAGTTATCCCGTTGACCGTGGATTCGTTTGAACCTCGGAACATTGTTAATAGCGTAAATTAAATTCATTATTCGTAAAACCTATCAATCGTTAATCTCATTATTCGTTAAATTCATTATTCGTAAGACATATTATTCGTTCCTCTTATTGTTCGTTAAACTTATTATTCTTTAATCTAATTATTAATTAAACTTATCGTTTGTTAATCTTATCATTTATTAAACTCATTATTCTTAATATTTTGTAAAATCTTGTTTATTCGCGTAAATATATTCTCTGTTTTGTAAAACAATGGCTAATTCAAACGAAGAATCATTACGCGCCTTAAATCCTAATGATAACCCGACATATATATACAATATACATTTGACGACTATGTATTACATGAAGCGATAGGAAAAATTTTTACGAACTTCGCAGCATAACATTCATCAACATACTGACGTTGTGCGTTAAAACAAATGCTAAGACTTTTCTACAAATTGAAGTAATAAAAGAACTCGTGGTTACGATTGTGATAATTTTTACTGGATAGACTCTGATCTCCGATCGTTTGGTATCTTTCTCCTAACTATTTTATATTGTCCACCCTGTATTAGCAAAAACGTTCGTACACGATTCTTAGTAATTGCAAAAACGAAAGATACGACGCCGGATCATTCTGACTTGTTTAACACTAGAACTACTGATAGTTAACACGAAGCTGTTTCTACCAAAACCAGTCAAAGTGACTGGTCTTGAAGAAATACGTAATGATAGAATATTTTTATATTTATTGATTTATTACTTTCTTACAGAAGAAATTCCATATTATATAATACATTTTTGGTATTATTAATCCATCTGGGACCGTGATCCTTAAACGAGGATCGACACATTTATAAAATTGTAGAATCAGTCGTTTTAACTGGTGTGGTATTTCTAGTGTTAGCATTTAGCGATCTAGCGATCGATTCGGAATTTTCCTGCTAACTGATATCATCATATCGAATGATACGGAGTAACAATTTTAAAAACGTGTGCGAAGTTGTACAAAACGAGGAAACTGGTTAATTGGGGTTCGATAAACAGATTGCAGGATCCTTTTACGCTTTGACAAGTACCAGTCGTTTTGACTGGTATTGATATAAATGGCCTTGATACAAAATTATTTTCAATTTGAATACATAAAAGACAAAATACAATTCATTATATTATTCTTTTAGTTATCGTTGCGAAACTCGTTACATCATTGCGGAAAAAAATATAACACGAAGTATAGATGAAATATAACACGAAGATATTAGAACAGATGATAGAAAATTATATGGAAGCAGGGATATACAAAATACGGAGAAAATGAAGTCGTGTAATAAGCTGGCTGTTTTAATGTTAATGACGGGTTTCGATCGATAGGAAATGCAGGAAGCCCGAAGCGACGACGAAAGAGGCCAGGAACGGAAGAATAGAAAGATTATCGATGTTTGATTGACGTTTTCATTGCCGCCGGTTACTCTGCGCAACACAGGGCCGGCGTGCCACTGACGTGCACGGAAATGATGTATAAAATCTCGTCTTTGATGCGCGCCATTAGTATGCGAAAATGTCGAATTCGATGAAAGGTTTTAACGCTCCATTTCGCTTTTAAGCCTGGCATTTTATAACATTCGCGCTGCTACCTGAAAGCGGTTATTAAATCAATTATCCGGCCAATTATCGGTTAAAAGCAAAATAGAATTTTTGCTCGCGCACGTGTTACCCTTCCTTTCGAAATTCTATTTTCACGATTGACGAACGACGATCGGCCGATTGTAAGGTACGCGGAAAAGTACCTAATTTTCCCGTAGGTAGACATTTATGAAAATTCAGGTTCTTCGTGATCTACGCAAACTCCAACATTTACGAACTGCTGTTTCGGATGTTCGTTTGGCTCAATATTTCACTTGTATATGGAACAACGTAAATTCTTAGGATAAATCAGACGATCGATTCTGGAAAATCGAATTTTATTTCGAGAATAATTAAATTAAATACAATAACAGTTAATAACAAATCTATTACAAATTTTACTTAAATTACCGTTCTTTTCTCGTGATCTTTTCTATTCAGAAAATGACTGCCGGTGAAACAAAACAAAAGCAAAATTGTCGGTTGGCGGGTGGTTTGAATTTTATAGAATTTATATACAGGGTGGTTGGTAACTGGTGGTACAAGCGGAAAGGGGGTGATTCTACGCGAAAAAAGAAGTCGAAAATATAAAATAAAAATTTTTTTTTTTTTAATTTTTCCATCGAGACAACGATCTACAGTGAGATCCGTTATAACGAGACCTGAAAGTGCACGCGTACCGAGCGAAAATTCACAGTCGATTTTCTCGAAAACAAAGCCTCGAACGAAAAATGTTTATTCTATATTTTCGACTTCTTTTTTCACGTAGAATCACCCTCTTTCCGCTTGTACCACCAGTTACCAACCACCCTGTATATAGTAGCTCGCGAGGAAGTGTTCCAACACATATGCAAACCTTTCGTAAATACGAACGTTATACGAAACATTTTGTTTGGTTGGCCCTGCAACGACACACAACGATGATGATCATACTATTGGGTTGGCAACTAAGTAATTGCGGATTTTGCCAATACCACCTAATGACAAAAAATATTTCAATTATAAAATTTCAAACGAATCTGGAAGAAAAGAGAAAGAGACAGAGAATCGACGAGTAACGTTCCATTGACAGAGCGGTGCATGAATCGGAAGCAAAGTTGTGACGTTTGCCGCGCCCCTCTGTCCACGTGCAATATTGACTATAGCCTGGTTTCTGTGTCTTCAACATTTCCCGATTGCACGATATTTTATCCATGCGGTCTCTAACTTCCCGTTACTTTGCACAAGAATCTTTACTTCTGTAAATACGCTTGGTAATACGCTATGCGATGTTACCAAATCGTGCTTGACTATAAGAAGCGTAATAGCAAGATGTCTTTATCGTTGCTTGGGTTTGCGACGCGAACAATTATTGACTCGTGATAAACGGCCAATACGATGATGGCATACGTATGACAAAGAAAGGAAGAAAGGCGATAGAAGGCTGCGTTTACATTGAACAGCTTTGGATTTTTCTTCTTTTACCTTGTACCTTTCAATTCATTAATGGTAGCGATATAATAAATTATTGAGTATAAGTATACTGATAGCGTTAATTGTAGTTGATCGTGTAAATACTGTGAAATTGTAATTAACGAGCGACTGAGACGAACAATTATCGAATAATTATAATTAATTATGATTATTATTACAGATTATTTATAGCTGTAAATAGTGATAAATATTGGCGAATAATTAATAACTGATAATAAAATGTGTATTATTGCTTTACGCAGTATATTTTATCTCGAACGATGAAAACGTAAGACCACGGTGTAATATAAATCTTCCAGTCGGCAGGAAAAGGTAATTGCCGAATGTAAATGCGACCCAAGGGAGAATTCTTGTGTAATAACAATAAAGGTACGTGATTTTTACGAAGTCTGTTTAATCTGATTACCAGTTATGTGGTAGTAGACTTTCTTGAAATGTAAGTATAGTATCGAAGAACAAATATAATTTTTCTAAATTTAATTACCGCTTATCGTTTATTGAGTTTTTAAAGTGTCACGTTTAACAACTTTTTAAACTGATGTGCGTGGTAACTGAAAAACTAATCGGTTGAATAATCTCGGAAAAAGCTCATTTGTTGCAAATTTCTCCGGGGACCGAATCTGAAATTTTTATTTCATCATGTATTTTTAATGTTCTTCTAAGCGTTAGAATTTATCAATTCTTCATGCTTTTCTTAAAAAAAAAGAAAAAAAATAGATTCAGTCGCAGCGTAAACTATTTAACTTTGAAAAAGTTTCTGAACTATCACATTCTGACGACCGTGACAAATGCTATATTGCACGCCAACAATGATTACAGGGTCAAAGATGATCACAAGACTTGCATAATATACAATAAACGATAAAAGCTGAAATTTAAAAATTACAACTGTGCTTCAAGACTATTTGTTTACACCGCAAAAAGATCTAGTCTCATAGAACCAATAGTTAGATTAAAGAAACTCATAAAAATCATTTGGTAATATTGTCGCAACTTGAGAAACTCCCCTTAAGCAAAGCGATTTTTCGTCGTTTGTTAGTCTGCGATTACAACGACAGTTATATGCGACGAAACATCAAAAGGAGGAAAATATCGTAACAATAAAAAATTCCCCCGATCGTCATATTTCACGCGTCTACCTATTTCAAGTTAACCAGCTTATTGTATCTCCTACGCTGGTAATTCGTTGGAATCTCGTTCCTTCTTCCCAACTAATTACAATTAACTGGCCTTTTTAATTTTTTAATTATTCATCAACTTATATTCGTTAATTAAACATGCAATTCCATGAAGTTGGAGATAGTGGAGTAATTAAGAACCGTCATAAATCGATGGAACTAACATCGAGGCAGTGCATGTATTTCAATTCGACGTCGTAAAACGTCGAAATGAACGGTGTAACGGTAAAAACTGTCGTAAATCATGTTTAATTCTTACATTTGTGTCGACCCTACATTTTTAATTACGCTGTTACGAGTTTCATCGTTGCGAGCAGATCGTTCAAGTTTTATGGTCGTTTTTATTAAGTTTCTGTTGTCCCAAGCGTCGTAGACATAATCTTCATCTTATTTGCTTGTATCGACACCGGTAACTGTTATCCAATGATTACAATCTATCGAATGGCCTCTCGTTTCGCCACCTTCCTTCTATTTTCTTCCCAAGACGTTTGACCGGTTATTGTTTGTCGGCACGTTTGACGATCGATCGATCTATTACGAAACGTGTCGGGTGTCGTGGAAATCGAAGGATAAAAGTTCAAAATTGCGTGACTGCAATATTACAAAATTACGAAATAAAAGATTATAAAATTACGAAATAAAAGATTGCAAAATTACGAAATCTGAAAACGCAAAATAAGAAATTACAAAATTCTAAACTTACTCGAAATTGCGAAATTAAATGATAAGGAACCTGTGACTTGCAACTTTTCAATCGTTCGAAGGTCGAAGGTTTAATTGAAAAAATGACGGCTCGGTGTTACGCGGGATGGATGGATCGTCTCGTGGAAATCGAAGGATAAAAATTAAAAATTACGTAATTGCAAAATTACAAGATTACGAAATTACGATATAAAAAATTGCAAAATTACGAAATCTGAAAACGCAAAATAAGAAATTACAAAATTACAAACTTACTCGAAATTGCGAAATTAAATGATAAGAAACGTACAATTTGCAACTTTTCAATCGTTCGAAGCCCGAAGCTTTAATTGAAAAAATGACGGCTCAGTGTTACGCGGGATGGATTGATTGTCTCGTACTCGAACCAGCAGCAAGATTTGTTCGTCAGCTTATTCCGTTGGAAACGTATGAGGTGGATGGATGAAATCGCGGCGCGGAACGTCGAGCGAATCTTTCATCGAGAGCACATTCAAGGCAGGGATAAAAAGGATCGAATAGATTTTAGTAGCGAGTAATCGTACTGTGCACGATAGTTGGTCGAATGATCCTCTTTTATGGGATGTAAAGACCTTTCCTCGCAATTCTTCCTGTACCGAATGCGTAACTGCATTTTATTCCGCGTTCGTCTCGCAAAAGATCGGTTATTCGATCTAACCCCCGTTTTCCATTAACGTTCTGCTATGAAATATGTAAAAATTTACATTTAAATGCTCAACGAGAGAATCACTCAAAACTTTCAATATTTTTCAGTTTTTTTTAGCAATGTTAACGGACATGAGGGAATTCCAAAAACAAAATGTTTTTGTTACATTTTCATATGTATATAGGAATGTTTATTATAAATTAACAGAAAAGACAGTATGATAAACACAATATTGTAACACTCTCACAAAATTGAATATAATATCGCATTTCACGAATTCGCTTAACATTATTTCTACGTCATAGCAACACGATGAACTTCTCTCGACCACGATTAATTCAACTCCGACAGCATTACCATTACTGTAACAAAACTTGGTAACGCTCACAACACTCCTTGACAACATTAACATATCTTAACAACGTTTATAAACAATCAGCCACGTCTTTCGCTAACGTCACACCATCCCACATGTAATTGCTACTAATTAATTTCTAAAAGTTTATATAATAATATATTTAGCATAATTAATTAGTATATATTTAGTATAGTATTAATTATTCTAGTAGAATTTATATAATATTATGTTTTTTGTATATTTTAGTAATTACTTAGTAATAATAACTATATATAATAGCTACTAATGATAGTAATATCTAGTAGTAAATATATATACAGGGTGGTTGGTAACTGGTGGTACAAGCGGAAAGGGGGTCATTCTACGCGAAAAAAGAAGTCGAAAATATAGAATAAAAATTTAAAAATTTTAAAAATTAAAAAAATAACGTCAATCGAGACAACGATCTACAGTGAGGTTCGTTATAACGAGACGTGATAAAATGCACGCGTACCGAGCGAAAATTCAAAGTCGATTTTCTCGAAAACAAAGCCTCAAAGGAAAAATGTTTATTCTATATTTTCGACTTCTTTTTTCGCGTAGAATCACCCCCTTTCCGCTTGTACCACCAGTTACCAACCACCCTGTATATATATACTGTGTATTAACGTTCACAAGTATTGGGACATCAGCGATGGTCTGATAAGAAAGTAATGATTAAGCTGCAGATATTTACCCAGTATCATATTTTTCAGAATATAATTAAAGAAATAAAATCATGGTAGATAATTGTTTTACCTACCAAATATTACGAAAAGCACTATAATTCGAATATTTTATATATATATCTGTTCATATTACACGTATTCTGTGCAATTTTACACCTTCAAATTTTCTATGAACGGACAAAAATCCACGTTCTAAAGTAAATCAACGTACGTCGACAAAGAAACGATTAGTCGGTCAGAACCTAAAACAAAATTGCGATTGAATACTCGCAGCGAAAAATCTGTTATTGTATCGATAATATCCCTGACATTTATGAACGAGAGTGCATGTATAATACAATATAATAACGACGCGTTATAAAATGTGGAACTTCTGCGCGTGAACCTAATTCGATAACCAAGGACTTTTACCTCTTTCCACGCGTTTCACCTTTCTATCGGTGTTCTCTTTCGACTCATTTCACGTTTCTTCCTCCCTGGCTTCTCTGCTTCTTCGTTGCTCCTTCCTTGTTAGATGAAACGAGAAAAGGGTGGAGAATAAGTAGGAAGAAGAAGGAGGAGGATAGGAAATTGCACCGTTGGAAATTCGCTTTCTTCCCTTGCCACGAAATTATCATCCCGGAAGTCAGATACGAATCTGTCGAAACTGTCTCAGTGGACGTAACGAATTACCGGTAAACAGGGGAAACGAACGTACGTACAGGGCGTATCCGTCGCGACTATTGATTCCTCATTGTCGTATGCGGTGCGAGGGACACGCGAAGCGAACTACCACCCTGCGTGGACAAAAAGGTGAAACTACCCCTTCCCCTTTCTCTACTCCCCATCGAAAGGCGTTTTCCAAACAGCTGGCTTTTCTCGACTTTTTCAATCTACTACCTTGGTGAATTTTCTGTACCTGGTGAAACGCTGTTCCAAGGGATAACGATAACATCGTAGGTACGTAGCTTAAACAAAGATATTTGACTTATGACGATAGGAAAACGTTATCTTGTTTAGTGCATATTGTCTCGTAGATATGACTATTTTTTTTCTTTTTTGTTAGAACATACCTATGTTTCTCTTTCTGATATCAGTTTTCTTGTTTTTTAAAAGATTTATCTCGATCTCGTACATGTAACTCGCGCAAGTATTGTATTTTTACAAGAGATTGATAGACGGACTATCGCGAGTAATTCTAGCAACAATATTTAAAACCAGTTAAAACTTGCACGAGTTTTATTGTATTTAATCGTAACATGCCATTGAGAAGGTTTGAAACAAGCAACGCTGATGAACAATTTCCGTTCTATAAGATACGCGAGTCAAATTTAGAATCTCCAGAAGCCAAATCGATCAACTTCGCTTTTTATAAAGCTATTGATTTCACGTTATCGAGGTGCATAATTAATATTCAACGTTGCAAGAAAGGAATCTTATCTCTTAAAGGAAGAAAGGATCTTATCTATTATAACATGCAACGATACAAAGAATATTCAAACACATTAAAAATATTCGATGCGTGAAATCAATCTTTGTTTATATATAGGTTCTATTTGTTTCGTGAAGTTAACGAAAATAAAAAATTGCGGAGAAATCAGCAGTCTGTTTATAAGCGACAACGCGAGTATAATACTTTTTCAATTAGCAAGTGTTCTATGACAATGTACATCTGTTCGTTGGAAACGAATAGTCTGCTCGCAATCCGTACGCGTGGAACAACGAGTCGAATACGGAAGTCGTATTGATTGCGCGTTTCGGCGTATCGCGATTTATTGTTCCGCCGAGCGAATGGTTTTCCACTTAAGTGGCCGGTCTCGAATTTCCCCGTGGCTGCTGGCCTCGGGGTGGGCGGAATAATTTATCGAACGAAACGAATGTCCCGGCCGCGAACACCGTCGGCGAACTTTAAATCCCAGTTGGAGCGTTCTAAGGAAGATCGATATGAGTTTTTAAGGGACACGCGAACTTCTATTTCGGTGTCGAAACGTGACCGGGCCGTTTCGCCTTCTGCGAAACGCATGCCGACCAAAAGAAAGGAAGAAGAGGCGACCGGCTTCTCTCTCGACATCTGGAAAATTTTCAAACCGTATGCCGATCGCCTTAAAATAAACCGACAGAGAAACTATGGAATTTCCTTATTACGCTCTGTATATACGAAATGACGGCAAGATTCGACGACACAGTGGACTCACGAAAGTATTTAACTCGGTTTTCCATCTGGTGCTATTTTCTAACGTTGAAAAGTATCTCACGTTCGAGCAAGTTATGAAAAAATTGTTACTGGCATGCGCGATTCCTCGTTCCAACTTTACGCTAAATATTCTCTTAAAATACTAGCAAGCCGTTTTGTTTGCTAAAACGAGTAAACTTGAAACATAGGGATTCGAGGGTTGTAGTAATGTTAAGCATTGGAGATCTCGATTTTACGTGTATCTGAAACATACGTGTACACGTGCAGTTAATATATCCGTGTTTTAATCCACGTACTTCTCAATACACAGGTACACAGCTATTAAAATACACGATTACACGGATCATAATATCTATACATGTATCCGTGTACCGAGGTTCACGGATACGCGTATCGAAATGTATAATTTCACGTGTATTAACCCGTAGCCCGTGTTTTATTTTCTAATTAAATATCAGAATATTTAGATATGTAAATTGTTTGTGAGACTTAATTTGCTGGGTCGCGAGTGAAAATAAAAAATATTATGGTTTTGGTTAATAAAGTTTAATTTATTAATTTTTTGTTTTGAGATGGGAAAACTAAAGTATTAACATTTTATGGAAATAAATGGTGTCTCCTTTTTTTTCTGTTACAATATTTCCAGCACGTGAAAAACACTGTTCCGTCATTGCCGAGGTTGCTGGTATTGTTAAATGTTTTTTGGCAAGTTCGGATATTGCTGGATATTTGTTTGCGCCAGCCTTCCACCATTCAAATGGATTTAAATCGAAGCGTAATTGTGGCTCGGTCATATACGTTTCAATTGGAATGTAAACATCAATGTTATCGATGATCTCGTTATATAAAAGTTCGAGAGCAGATTTTTCATTTGCCTTTGCTGCATTTGCTACATCCCAGTCTTGAAGCGAACGTTTTACTTCTGTACAAATTGTTTCTTTCACGTCAGATGTTTCGTGCTCCAGATTTTTGTATCTTGGATCGAAAATACGGGATATAATTTAGTGAAAGAGTGATCATCGTTCTATTCGAGTTTGAAACGTCTTAAAATTTCCGAAATTATAGTTTTCTTTATTTAATATGGCGGATTATCAGAAATGATTTACTTATTTGCCTATGCAAACATTCTGATATCTAATTAAAAATGAAATATGGTATACGAATTGTATCAGTGTGTATCAGTGTGTATCAGTGAACACTTATAGACATTACTATCCGTGTATTTCAATAGCCGTATTGTATTTCAATGTACCCGTGTATTAACAAGTACACGGATTAAAACACGCATGTATTAACTACACGTACACGTATACACATTTTCAATACACGTTCAAAATCAGAAACTCTAGTGAATAGTCATAAAGAAGTTTCATACGAACGTATTATGTGTGTCGTAGGTAAACTGCGGATTTTTATGCCTGGAAAATCATACGAATTGTGTATTTTTCACGTGTCGCATTCTTACACTCGATACATTGCATCTATTTTTCGTTTGGTTCCCCAGTGCCGTAGGATTTCGTGCGGATCAGACAATAGTATTCTTTATCTTCTTCGTCGATAGGTGTATTATTCTCTTTCGTATAGGCATTACAAGAACGTTACTATTGTCGTCGATCATGCTTCTGAGTTTAAATTATGAATTTTGTCTAACACATGTGCACATTGCGGGCGGGATCGCCGTGGACGAGAGATATTGGCGCGTTCAGTTAAGAAAATATACACGTTGAACGTTTGCGTTATTCATTGTCGAGGCTTGTATTACTTTCATCAGTATTTAGTTCATTATCATTGCCACTATTAGTAGAAATATTGAAATGTCCGAGTCGATTTCTTGTTGAACGCAATTCGTTTCCACTGCCTAAAGTACTATCGTCGTCTTCTATCTTGTCAGGTTCAAAATAATGCTCGTCATCACTACTATCATTATCGAACATGTCCTTTCTGGATATTTTAGACATCGTGTATAAGGTATTATAAAAAATATATAAAACATATAAAAAGCTTGCTGATTCGTCTGGTAATGCCAATAAAAGACTTCTTTTTATTTGGATGAATTTTACAATCAATTCTCATTGAGAATTATAAGTAAATTATTCTGGCGTGGTACTATAACGTGAATAATAAGTTTTCTTTTTATATTTGGATGAATTTTACAATCAATTCTCATTGAGAATTATAAGTAAATTATTCTGGCGTGGTACTATAACGTGAATAATAAGTTTTCTTTTTATATTTGGATGAATTTTACAATCAATTCTCATTGAGAATTATAAGTAAATTATTCTGGCGTGGTACTATAACGTGAATAATAAGTTTTCTTTTTATATTTGGATGAATTTTACAATCAATTCTCATTGGGAATTATAAGGTACTATGTCGTGTTTAATAAGTGTTTATCGTGAGTTTGATTCTAGTTGAATCTAGTTCTTAATTCTAAAGGGTAATGTCTTTTCAGCCTGCGGATCTGATTCGACGTGTCAAGTAATTGAGTAACTGGTGGGCTTTAGTGGTTAATGGTGTTAACTCTTATGTTATATCTATTACTGAATTTGGATATTTCTTCTTTAATTGTAGGTATCTCAAGGTCGCGATGTAGCCAATGAAAGACTGAAATTCGTTTTGACTCGACCATCATCCTATATCGCGAGTTTACGTTAAACGGAAGATAACATTTCTAAAGATCTATAATTTTCTTTTATCAAAAACCTAATACTGTTTAGTTTACTATATAAATACATATTTAAATACGCATTAAATTATCGCTCAGAAAAATAGACGCACGCCAGCCACCTCAAAATAAGTGTCCGGAACTGTGAACAGATTCGGGCGGCTATATGCCGACACAAGAAATCACGAAACCGATAGATCGCCGGTGATTTCCTCCTGTCGCAGTTCGATCGTTTCACGATTAAGCTGAAGAAATTGAGCTTTGTATATGATAATAGAATTTATTATGCAAGTCCAACAGAGTGACGGTTGAAAGTGTTGCAACAGAATGATTCAAAGTGTTACAAGAGGCTGGGGCGAGCGCTTATTTTGGAGGCTTTTTATACTGAGGTTTTAGTCCCTCTGGAGGAGTTGTCGTCTGGTGTATCTCAGAGGCGCCTATTCCGTTCCTATTTGGTTATTGTTTCGATGCCTGTGGTACGCAGGATGTCTAGCTGATCATATTACTGTTTCCGAGCGGGTAGCCTTCTTGAGCGTGTCACATCCGCAATGGTAAAAAGACTTGGGCTACTATTTTCCAACATTCGCCCGCAAAGGGTTAAGTAACGATCCGTATCGCTTAAATCAAAGGTCAGATCAAAGATGAAAAAATAGAAAAATCAACCACTTGCGGAGGAGATATTTATATTACAATTTTAAGTGAATAAGAAAAAGTTATTTCAGTGTATCGAAAAATTATTCTTCGCGCTATACACATGATTATCGCGTGCCTATATTGGTTGATACGGGTGTGTGCATCCCAAATATCATTTTTCGTCATATGTTCGAAATTTGTGTTAATATCTAACACGTGTTTTGAGATATTTAACGCGTTACATTCGGTTTATCCTACATAGAATATTGCAATGTGCAAATATATATAAAATATCGTAATTATGCTAGTCTCTGTAAAATTTTGTAATTCATATGATTTCCCAACTGGATTTCATTTCTTTCGGTAGATGTAATATACTCTATTTAATATATTAAATCTAATATACTAAATCTAATATATTCCTTCGTATAAATCTTTAGATTAGTTTGAAATTTACCGATGTAATTTTGATAGTCGTGTCTCATTACAATCTCGTGGTCTTCTGTGTAGACGAAATAGCGCCGAAATTCGACCACCGTAATTATGTCTTTTTACACACGAGCGTAATTCATTGCTGACTCCACCAACAGATAATTACAGGTCGCAGTGTGTACGCTTCCCTCGTCACTTCTCTACGCCGGTTCTCTTGGAAATAAATCACAGCGTGTCTGACATTCCTCTACGGAAACGATTACGGTTGGCCGACTAGGACCGATTTCGAGAAACGTTCGTGGCCCTTACGCTTTCGTAAATCATACACCGCTACCTTGTCTTTTTCTAGAGAAACTTTGGTTAAAAATAGGTATGAAATCGAGGCAGGATGTGATGGATATAAAAATTCTGTCATATCTTCCACAAATTTAAGAAATTCTTTAACTACGAGAAAGAAAAAAGAAAAGAAAACAATAAAAATGTCCACGAGAACGCAGCAAGATTAATTTCATTTAACCTAACGTAACCGAAAGCTTTTTAATTCTTCGTTTTATAAACCAACAACGAGAATGTCCAACTTAATAAAAATCCAATTTAACCGAAATCGCGTTACTTCCGCTTGAAATTGTATTATTGAATTCTGAAAACTGATAATATCGAACCTACCGAGCTCTTTGAAAATTATAAGCCAACTTTAGCCAGGAAAAGAGAAATAAGATTCGTATAGACCAAACAAATGGCAGAGAGAATATTCCGAGGAAGAAATTCGCGAATGCAATTATTCGGAAGCTAACGAGCTTGCGGAAATTCGGATACTCGGTTCTGGTCGGTAATACGTTTCACATTTTTCCTAGCGGGCAGAGTCGCGAATCCCACGACTCCTCTCCGCTCTTTCACCGATTCCTTTCATCGTCGATTACACCGAGGGACACATGCTATACCACGGAAAAAGCAGCGACATTAGCGTAATGCTAGCTGCCAAAGAGTCGCTTGTTTTCGTGTATCGAGCACACAGAAAGGTCGTGCAACCGTTGAGACGGTAATATCTGTACTACTTGCACCAGCAAGGGGAAGACCGGGCCAGTTGCGTTGGCGTCGGGCCAAAAGTTTCCGCTAAAAGTCTGATTCATACGGTGAAAGTAACAGTTTTTGCTGATTCTCAAAACACTACCCGTTTCCTAGTCTACATTGCTGCACTATAGATCACCATGTTTCGCTCACGTGTATCAGGACATCTGCTGATCCGACGAAGAACGCGACAAACGATACAAATTGCTAGAAAAACAATTAACCTGCTAATGATTTGTTCTCGTTTTATTTTCAGGTAAGAAACAGAAGACTGACATATGAGAACATAATATATCGACAACTAGCGCAGATAACTGAAGGTTTTTATACATATTTTTCATATTCATATCGTTGATCCTTTTTTCTTCCGAGTTGGAGGACGTAATAATCGAGTTGATAGGCCTTGAGTGACTGGATGCTGATATTCTAATGATTATAGTAAGACGATTGGCAGAATTTTGCTTGCAGCAACGCGGGAAAATTCAAACCGATACTTACGATATATTTACGAAATAAATATATATTCGCTTCTCCGCTTATGTCCAGTTTAATGTCATATTATAACACAGGAAGCTTAGGCGTACAGTCAATCATACAAGTTACGTTTCTTGAGAATGTTACGTTTACGTAACTTTTACACGCCGTTTCACTGGTTTCTCCTTAATCGACTAAAAAGTATGAAGCATTTAAATGCCTCGAGATGAGATTATTAGGTTGTCCGAAAAGTTTCTTTCGTTTTGTCGGGATATAATAGACGCACAACGTATTTTGTTTTATATTATTTTATCGAATTACGTACGATCCATTTTGTTTTCTTGAGATAAACACCGCGACATTTCACACACTTGGTTTCACGTTTGTATAAAGGTGCACTGCTGTAAAAAACACGAAAGAAAGACACTGTCCGGACAACCTGATACGAAGTCTTTGATTCTATTTCATTTGATCAATGACGAAAAGATAGAAGCGAGATATTAATGTAACATTAAATCTACCTGTTTTATTATCGTTTCATGCACGAGTAACGAGTCTGTATATACATACTTTTGTGAAATTGTAATTTGTATCTGCTTATTTCTTCTTTGTAATATGTGTAATAAATTGTATCGTTCTTTCCAACACGCTAATGTCTACGTTCAGTTAATACAAAATTTCAAACGTCGAAGAATATCACTAGAGTTACTCGTTACGTTGTAATATTTGAATTTTATGGATCGCGGAGTTCTGTGAGCGACTGTACATCCCCTCGACGAAAAGGATTAATTTCTAACACCCTAAGGTATCAATTTAATCGGAACGCATCGGTGGTTGAAAGTTGGTCGACAACCAGTTTGAAAATCGTTGCCGTTTACAGGTTCGTTCCACGAAGGAACGACGAAAAATATCGTTTCACGTTCCAGGCGTGGTCTATTAACTATTTCCGCGATCCGCGTTACAACGTCGCGTTTCTTTTCTCGCTGGGACAATTTCTCGCGGGGAACGTGCCGCGCATATAATGCGATCGCTTTGTAATCGTCACACGCATCGTACAGCCAGGCGACTATCGTTCATTTCGCATAAACCTCTGGGTATCGATAGACACGCGCTGCAATCGTTTTACTTAAAATTCTGTAAATTCTAGCGTAATAAGAATCCAGTTTCCTGTGTGAAATTTACAAATTTAAATCGATGGCTTCGTTGAGAAATATTTTAATTTCGAGAAGATTTTCGTTTTTCTTCGATTCTCTGTTGAAAGAGACGTAAACATATTCTTTCATATTTCGTGGGTGGATTGAGCAGAGCAAGAGAGTACTTTTACTGGTTTAAAAATATTTTGTAGAATTCGAATAATTCATTCGAATTCATTATACGGTTGTTCGTTACTTTTTTGTGACTCTACACGCCCATGCGCTTATTTTTTTTCAATCTTGTTTTTCTATTACCGAGACACTGTATTTTATTTCTGAATCATTATGGTACTGTCAAACGATCGACTAGTGGCAATTATCGCGTCCCAGTTTTCGAATCAAACCGAGAAGCTATAATTAATTAGAAACTGTGATTATATCGAATATTAATCAATATAACTGTAGTTAATCACATAATCAATTTCATAAATCACCGTTATAATCACTACTTCTCCTAAAAAAAAAGGAAAAGAAAAAGAGAAAGAAACGTACTTAAATAGAAATGAAATTTTATTTCGAATAAATTCACACGTAAAACCTCGTTCGTGTTGTTAGTTAATTTGCGTATAAAAAATTAATAAATTTAGATACCGCGTTGATTATGCAAAGGGAAAGTTTTCATTTTAATGTTCGAAGCTAAATCGCTTGAAAAAATGTAATATATCTGTTACCTGTGACAAACGATTTTGTAATATACATTAAAACGTCGTAATAGCGAAGTAATGATGCAGAGACAACGACCATAATGCAGCTACTTATAAAGATGTGGTTGCAAATAATAATGGCTGGATATTTCAGTCGACCTAAAAAGTAAATCAATTTTATTGCAGCATATATTGACATTATCATAGAGACGATTTACACGAGCGAATACAACGTAAAACGCAGCGTAGAGAACATAATACTTTCTGCATGTTCTAACCACCATATTACATTTACGTGAGCTGCTACATTAAAACGTGCGACAGGAAATTCTCCGCACCTTAAACAGTATCATAAAATCACGAATAGATACGTCAAAGTGACCCGTTCGGTTAGAGTGTCACGTGTCGTGAGAACTTCTATTCTAACACGAACTTTTACACCTTTAAAGAAAGGAATATGCTACATGTAGATATGTAGCAAGCCAGAAAAGAAACATCTACTTTCCGGATCTTTTTCTGTTCGAGTCAAACGCGGTTGTCACTTCTCGTTTTCCGAAATATTGCATCTAAAAACAATTATATTTATTCCATTAATACTTGACCTGTGGTTAGATCCCCGTGACTCAATAATAGTCCGACGTAAGATACATTTTGCATGGAATTTTGTTAAAATCAGACTGCTCGATTTATTCTGTTTTACATATACTAATATATATATATATATATATATATATATATATATACATATTATTTTTGTTAAGAATATAATCTAAAAACAATTATATTTATTCCATTAATACCTGAACTATGGTTTGACCTCTGTGACCCAATAACAGCCCGACGTAGGATACATTTTGCATGGAATTTTGTTAGAATTAAACTGCAAGATTTATTCTTTTTTACATACACTAATATATGTGTATATATATATATATATTGTTCCTATTAAGAACATAATTATATGTATTATTCATTTCTTTAAAGTCAGATTTGACTTATAATTATTAATGACTATAATACATGCACGATATATGCATTATTTAATACGAATTATATCAGTTATAATAGTAACGATAGAAAGATAATATAAACAAGAAGTGAAATATATACGGTGATCCTGGAATGTAGTAAGAAGGTATTTAGTAAGAACAGACTTAATTACACGTGTCGAAGACCATTAGTCATGAATTATACCAAGTATAATAATGAGGTGTACTAGAAATAAAATATATACGGTGATCCTGAAATATAATAACGACATAGTTAATGAGAATAGACTTATATAAGTTATATAGACTATTACAGATATATATCACAGTCCATTTTACATACATGCGTATGTTCACGTTAAGTTCTCCGAGCTAAAGGAAACTCGGTTATAATTATTGCACAAACTTTTACGAAACATATTCCCTTACTGATCTCCATCCAGCATAAACTCTCCTACTCAATTAGAAAATTTCGAATTAGTTTCTCAAAACTACCAGCCCTAAAAAGAAGAAATCGTAATTGATCGAGGCAGAAAGATGACACGCTGGCGAAAGTTTTCGTAAGGCCGAGGTTCGTTACAGGGAAGAGCCTGTTCGCTACGATTTTAGCGCGGCCGAAGGGGAAATTGCAACAGAGAAACGGCGGTCGAAGGCGGCGACAGAACGCCGTGGCTTCATTACCGTCGTTAAGAAAATGTGGGCCTGCAGGCTGGTGCGCGGAAGATTACGAATTTCGAAATCGTAACAGTTTACTTCGGATGAGAGGGGTTTCGAGTATAAACACGCAAAAAGAACGTCGTAGAAACGCAGGCAGAGGCGGAATTGCCGCGATTCCAACGGACCATTGTGTACACCGTGAAGGTGGTACACGTCCTTGTTTCTCTTTCGCCAGGGAAGTTTTTGTGAAGCGTGCCGCATCGGTGTTTCTACAGGCCAAGTTTCATGGTATCGTCGATCAGAACGCAGCATCCGATTTCTCCGAGTTCTCGTTTAGTTCTATTCCCCTATTTAATCGATTCAAATCTCTATCTGAAAGTTAAAACGATTCGAGTGTTTTTTCTTATCTGTTTGTAGAACGGAAAGGCAACAGTATTTCTTGTTTAAAAATGTAGATTAGTCTTACTGTGTAAACACAGGCGTTTTGCGTTCCAGGGAGTCCGAATATAACGCTACGTCTCGTGTGTTTTATTGGATTGGTAACTAAGTAAGCCAACCCAATATTTTATTATACGATATATTTAAATGGTAATTTGTCAAAATTTCTACGACAATCTTTATTTGAAATGTTCCAAGATTATTGTTAAATTGTTGCAAATTTTTGTAAACATTCAGACTAACGGTTAACTTTACGATTAAAACATTCTGGTTTGCTAGTGTTTGCAAACAACATTGATTTGCATGAATCTTTGAAAACAACGATTCCTTTTGCCGTTTCCTTTCTCAAATATTTACGCCCCCGACTTTCACTATGTTCGAGATTCAGCGAACGAAATCAACGCGAAGCTTTAGTTAATCTGCGCGTAAAGTATCGCTACGAGAATAGGATCTCCTATCCTACATTCCATCTTTAAATATTTGTTATCGAAATGGAGGTGATCTGGTAACGCGGCAGCTTTAGTCGGCACGATAATTGTAAAGTCGGCCAGGTGAATATTTACCGGATTTTATGAGGTAACGCAACGTTCGACGAAGAGTTAAATTTGCACAAAGGATTTCCTTTTCTTTTTTCATCCCTTACGCAAACGGAATTGACGCGGATATTTTATAAATCGCGTTCGACGACGAGAGGAACGCGCGTGCACGCGCCCGCGTCATTGTTGAGCGTTGAAATCGGGGGGATTACTTTCTGCTCTTCCGCTTCTTTTACGTCGAAATTTTTATTTTCCCCTGACGAGGCGAGCGAGTTTATAACAAGGCAAATTTATCAGGGGTTAAATCGGAGGAGCGGAATGCTCGAAGGGTGTAAAGATGAAATCAACCACGTTGGATAGAGAAACAGAGAGAGAGCGAGAGGGGGGCAGGGGGAGAAGGGACGTAAAAGGGCGAGAAAGTGCGAGCGAGCACGGATCCAGATTAAAGATTTCGATAATGGAAATTCGTGATGCAAAGGTCCGCCGGTTGAATCCCGGCATCGTTTCTGGGATCGTAATCGAGTTGTTATCGCTTGGTTGAAACGGCGTACAGTAATTATTTTTAATTTAGCCTCGGACCAATACCGAACAGATGCGCGCCCCTTGACTTTCTAGCATCTTTCGTCATGCATGGATGAATTCGTTTTTTTTTTTAATCGTTGCTCGTTGTTGTTCGATGACCATGAGGATAGCCATGTTTTTATTTTTTCCTTTCTCCTGACCGTGATTCGAGTTCGGTTAGATAGGCATGTGGTTGATCGAAATTATCGGATTAGTTATTGAACTTTCCAGACGATATCTTTTCAAACCGAGGAATCTCCCCACGCTTCTTTTATCTTTTTTTCCTCTCTCTTTCTCTCTATCTTCTTCTTCTCCGCGTTTCACGAACTTCTTTCATTATCCAATGATTCGTTTTTCTCTAAACCGTGTTTCACAGCTGGCCGCATAATTGAGCGCGATTTCGAGCTCGATGCCTTCTTAATAAGTAGGAACCCGTGTCTTTGGTAATCTTTGAACGAAAGATATCAATTCTTAGAATGGCTGTACGTGTGCTTCGTAACGAGAGAGTAGGTGGAGAACTGGTCGAGCTGGAGAACATCGCGCTCGACCTCGTTATCGGCTCGAAATTCTTCTCAATTTCCGGCAGAGGAAATCGAACGGTCAGCATGGAGCAATCTTGCTAACTGAATTCCATCTCTTGATGGACAAAAGCCCTGGTACGAGCGACTGCGAAGCCTGGGCTAGCCACCGCTGTTCGAGTTATTTCGACGGCCCCTGTGTTTCTCGATGTTTCTAGGTCAGTTGACTCAACTAGTTCGCTTCTGGGTCGGTCACCGTTTGTCTAAGTTTCAGAATGCCCCTCTCTGCTGTTGCTGTTGGTGCTATCGTCGAAAGTCAAGCCCGAATGAACTTCGTCCGGTAGCAGCGGGCCTCCGGACCAAGTTTTAACCGGTGTACCATCTGTGATATGAGAATTAGTTACCGGAGGTAGGAGACAACGCCGCGACAACGAGAAAGTTACGGACGAGTGAACGGAGATAATTGTTGTTTGCTAAATTCCAGCCGATATCTTGTAACGGAACTCCTTCTCTCCGGCTCGCCTAGTCTACATTATTATTCCATTAATTGAGCCGCCGTGCTGCGGGCGCGCATAGGAGGCGTTTATCGATTTATTTTCCTCCCACCACTCGGCTTTCGTTCCTTGCTCATCGACGTCGTTTCAACCCCCTCTTCGTTTTTCCTCTCCACATCGTGCCACTTTGTACGCGACGCGTTTTATTTCCACCGCGCTTAGCGATACAATCTTAATACTTGGAATCGCTTCGAACCTGTGTAATAGCAAGATATTCCGGACATACCTGAACTTCGAATATCTTACGATTCAACGTTCCACCTTGTACAGAACAATCAAGTTTGTTATATGCAAGTCCCTTAAGAGTCGAACCGATCAACTCCACGTTTTATTAATTTCTTCTTTTCGCTATACAAATAGGCAATTGATGTCCAGTTCTCGCGAAAGTGTCCGAAAACGACGTACTTCCGTAAATTGAGTTATAGCAAGAGCACGATATACAGTGACTCAATTTTTGTAGAATTTTCATAGAAATAAGTTTTCGTGGTCGCATAAAAGTACTATTGGTTGATACGAAACTTAATATCCTTAAACCTAATATCTTCTCTAGCGTATTACATAGATATTTAAATAAGCACAACGGCGTACGAATACTTTTTGTAGCCCCTGTAGTTCCGATAATAAGTTCGATCTTACGTAAAAGGGAGACGCTACGCTAAACGTCATCGTAAGGAACAATTTCGTCCCGATATCGTTTCACCATATAACTCTGAAACGCGGAATTTTTTGATCGATTCTTGGTACGCAAGTGTCCGAGAGTACTGGAGAGAGTATTGGTACAAAGAAACTTCAAGGACAAAAGGATAGTGTCGTTGCACCTTGACACGAGGTGTACGGTGCGAAGATACCTCTTCTCAAATCCCAAACGGAATTGCTGAGCTCGAATTCTTGGCCTGGTAGCTGGCTCAACTTATCGCTAGCGACGTGCGTTTCAATGTCAACTTGGAAGCGATCCGAAGTTTTCCTAAGAATATCTCCAGTCTTGAGTCTTTAAAATTTCGATACGTCTTAAAAGTTTCGAAAGTTTGGAAGCCTTGATCGTTTAGTCGATGCCAGCGTTTTATTTTTCTTTCGACACGTTTGAACATTTATCATAGAATAGATTTTTGTATATGTTCGCCGTGTTACATAAAACATTTTGAAATGTCATTGGCGCTGTCACGAGACTCGGCTGCCTCAATTATACGTATAAAACGTAAGACTGAAGATGGAGATAAAATTTAAAGTCAATCTGAAAATTTATATAGATTTCATTGCAAATATATATTTAGTATAAAATTGGTATAAAGCATGAATGGAATAAATGTTTTAAAGAGAATCCAACTGAACGTGAAGGTTTATTAATATAGCGGATAATTGACTGTTTAAATATCTTCTCTATGCTCTCTGTGGAATATATACTCGCACTAAATATCTTGCAGCTTCCATGTATGTTATTAAATTTGCTTCAAACTTCACCGATATAATTATGATAGTCGAGACTCATTAAAGTGCTAATGAAATTTCAAAGTGTGTCATATAACACATAGAATATACAATATAGTACTCGTAAAACGTCTCCACGAGCGTTTGGATATTTTCTCGTATTAATGAATATTTGCAAAGGTTAAGACTGATTGAACTGAAATTTATTTGTTTAAATCGCGTTTTAATCTCTCGATTATAAAATTCTCTGGTTAAGCTATAGCTCAATCAACAGGTTAAATAATTACACGACGTTCCATGGAAATTTCCGTTCTTATTTCGTTCGAGGCAAAATGCGAAATTTATATCATTTGGCAGAATGGAAAGTTACGAATACCATTGAACTTACATGCAATGAATAGATCTCGAAGAATACCTTGAGACATCGATAATAAATCGATTCGATCTAGTTAAGAACGGCGGCTATGATTAATGTTAAGGAGTGCTTGTTGTGAAAGCGTGGAATAGTTTGCATCATCGTTATACGCGCTACTATATTTTTTCTTTCTTATTTTCACCTGAACGCGCTCTAATTTCGTATCCTCATCTACGAACCAACCTCTCGAACCTGTGTATATCGTCGACTTGCCTCGATCATGAGTTTCATCTTATTCGTTGCCCATGGTGATAATTTAGATAGCTAAACGACGAGTATTATCATCGCGCTTCTATGATCCGTCTCTTAATAAATGCAACGTTATTACCACCATGCGAAACCTTTTTTATCTCGCCCCTAACTATACGTCGCGTACGTATTAGAACGCTTACCGTGTCTGGACAAAATACGCCGTTTCATACAAATTGGATACTTCCCACTGTTTTCATTTTCTCGTTATTTTATTCCAATAATCGCATCATTGAGAAATGAACGCTAAGAGTTTGTAACTACTACGTGTTCTGTAGAATGAAAATTCCTCGAAGAAATCAGATTGAAATTCTGCTACCCTAGTGAACTGTTTCTACGTGGAGTAAACGTGCAACGTAAAATACTAAATAAAATATAATTTGTTAAAGTATTCCAGTAAACGAATCATAGATCACGAATCAAGATTTATTCATTTTTATGGCAATGTGCGTGATTGTTCAATTTTTCGTTGATGGAACTGGTCAGTTTAAAATTTCTGTGCGATTCACAAAGTAATAATTGTTCTAATACGTACGATTAGCGGTAAACGTATAAGAATTAAGCGAAACCTGATGCAATTTGCCCCTTCTACCATTACTCGTTTTAATTTTTTTTTTTACCATGGAAATGCATGAACGATTTAATTTTTGACCAATCAAACGACCAGTTCACCAATCACGTTCATTAAACACGACGAGGTTGCTGAGTTTATCTCCTGCGTGACTCGCGAACTAAGTGTCCTAATACCATTTAATAATACATGCTAGAATTAAACGAAACCTAATGCAACGTGTTCCTATTGTTATCACGTTCTTGTTGCTCTCTGTGGTGCTCTCGAGTAAGAGGATTTTTAACGGTAACCAAACGAGCCTTTTTATTCTGGAACCGGTTCACCCGGCTACTTCGGAAAACAACGAAAGTACTCGCGTATATTTTATCGAAGCTACTCCGTTATTACACACCGGTGTCGATGGAGAATGCACCCGTCTGTTTTATTTGCAACTACAGCCCTGGTTCTCCTTGCCAGCAGCCTTGCCTGAACCGGCCAACGACCGTATCTCTCTTACCTATCCTGTAGCCGCTTGCATCTCTCTCTCTCTCTTTCTCTCTCTCCTCTATCTTTCTCTCTTTCACGCTCCTTTCTCTTTCGCCGGGCAACCTCCGCTCTTCCAGCCAGCTCTCTTTGATCCGTTGTACAGGTAAACTCACGGGAAACGTGCATAAAGCTCCTTGGACACTTTAAACGAGCCTTTTTGGCGCGCCACTGTTGACTGGGGGAGTGGAATTTTTGCACGTTTGGTCGTGGTGCCTTGCCGATTCATTCTTCGACCAGCTTTTTCATCTCTCTTATGCAATTACACGCGACCTTTCATTCCAATTTCCAAATGGATTTCGCACAGTGTCTCATTACCAGGGGGATAGGTAAATTAGACAAGTTGTCCACGGTAAAGGATGCAAAGGCGAACGTTTTGTGGAATGTGAAATTCGAACGAGAAAGTTACATTGGAATATTTAATCATGGGAAATATACATGGTTGCGTGTAATGAATTTTTCTGACACTTTGATTTTCTTCCGCGTCTGCTTTATTCGAACGAATTTATATAGGAAAGTATAGAGAAGAATGTGTTAAACCGTGTTTGGGTTCATCAAGTTACTGGAATTCAGGCGAGCTCGTTCAGGCAACGTGAAATCTGTTTATCAGGCAGAAGCTATTATTTAGTTGACTTGAAATGCCTCTTCGCGTTTCTACCGCCGTTTTCATTAATCGAGCCATTTGGGCTCCAGTCGCTTTAATTGGTAAAATTAATGCTTCTCCTATACAAATAGCTCCGTAGTTTCTTACGGGAAATAACGAGCTGTATCCACTGGTGTGTGTGGTAAAAATTATGCCGCGGTATTTGACCTTCGTATGACCTTCGAAAAAACTAATCACGCCTCTCCGGAGATTATTCGATTCTTCTTTCGCTTGCGAATAATGCGCGATATCGTGCTAAGATTTGACATCGGTTTTACGGAGAATAAATTATATTTCTCATTGTCAACTCGTTAAAATACAATACAATATTATTCGAGGATAATTGGGTATTAGCATTCACTATCGTTTTATCGATTATCGTCGACTGTATCGATACTGTTAACCATCGTTATACTTTGTCAAAACGATGAAGCTCGAGAATTTATTTTAGAAAATAGTCCAGAAATTTCTGTATCGATGTGAAAGTTGGTAATATATTACTCCATTACAAAACTTCTTAATGTTTGCCTCGTGTCTCGGTTCGTTGTAAATCCCTAATTGTTTTGAGTAATGCGTGCTTTCACGATGCGAATATTGTACTTTGAACTTCCATAGTTTTCCTTGATAAATTATCGGATGAAAGTTTTGCGGTGCCAAAAATAAATCAAATGCGAGAGAAACGTGGAAAGAGAGAGAGAGAGAGAGAAAGAGGGGGGATAGGATGAGTGGTCCAGGTTTCATTCATCCGGTTGATGTAGGCGGCGTTATACACTCCTATCCTATCTTATCAGATGCGACGACCGAAACGGATATTACGATAATGGTACTCTTGGAATATGTTCGTCGCTGTATGGCAGCGACGCGATCGCGTCTGCGCTATCAGTCTGCGTGTCATTAAAAAGGAAATGCGTGACCGATAAACGAAAGGGAAACTTGCAGGATACATATACCGCGATGTTCTGATCGATGTTGGAATTCCGTCGGTATATAATAATAATTATACAGCGAGTAATGTTAGAA
Organism: Bombus vosnesenskii; assembly: GCF_011952255.1. Classification (NCBI taxonomy): domain Eukaryota; kingdom Metazoa; phylum Arthropoda; class Insecta; order Hymenoptera; family Apidae; genus Bombus; species Bombus vosnesenskii. The sequence goes on from NW_022882924.1 coordinate 10,185,653, forward strand.
CGAACTACAATTGATTCTGAAATCTTAAAACAGTACCAGTTCGTTTTAGCATGCATAAAAATGCATATGTATACGTATTTAGGAATAATCAATTGCAAAGTTGCAATTTAGAAAAGAATTACTACCTATTAAATAATTTAAATGAAAAAATGTTATCATTTTTATTTATCTGTATCTTTATAAAACTTTCTAACAAGGTAGAATATTCGACACTTTGAATCAAATTATAGAGACATTTGCGGCATATTTTAATAATAAGAATAAAAAATTGGAAGTAAAGCAAGGTTCAAGATATCTAGAGACCTACTAATTTTGAATCTATAAGAAAGTTAAGAGAAAGTAATTACAAATTTTTGTATCATAAATAACCAGCGAAAGATAAACAAAATTACTAACCGACCGTGTATGCATCTCGTAATTTTCTAGAATGGTTCGTTCGCGTGGCCAATAAACGCAATTAATTTTACTCGGTCAATTACCGAGATAATTCGACGGTATTCCTATAATCTATAATTAATGGTACTGATATGTAAAGTAGGCAGTATCGAGTCGTGGTGTTGCATATCGAAGGGATCTTTCCAAAAGCAAATCGAGTGTGACAGGTTAGCAGTAAAAGCTTGACATCGACGAAAGACGAAGGAGGAGAAGAGAGACAACCGGAGGAAGGAAAGCTCGACGAAAAGCGATATTCCTTCGCTTCACGCGCGAGCGACTCGACAAAGTTCCTCGATGTCCAGGCTGGGCCTGTGCACTCCAGTATACGCTTCTTCGTGTTGAAGGATGTATCGTGTTACACATTCGTATCGCGTAACACCTCGATCTACAAAGGAGAGCAGCTCTTGCGGCCTGGAACGACGAACTCGACAACGACGGGCATAAACCGGGTGTACCCGGCATATGTACTTATAGTATACGCCAGTTGCGTTCGATCAGGCTTGCTGGATCAGGATGTATCGGTTCGCGATTCTCTGGCACGCGCGTTTACGCGTATCCTCCTCGTCGCGAGTTGAAACGAGACTCGTGAACGAGGTGAGCGCGGGCGGATTACTGCCTACGGTATGCATTCCATCGGAATCTGGTCGCGAGAGCTTTCTCTCTCGGCTTGGGGACAGAAAAATACGTGAGAACGGGCATCGGTGTGTCTATTAGGAAGAACACGTATGTAAGGTTACACGTTCTCGCTTTCGGTGAAACTCCGTTACGCTACGTAGCTACCGTCCTCTTACACGGCATTGTTACGGAAATATTTAGTTTCTTTACTTTTTTTAAGTTGCGTTTGTTGCCCAAACGTGAAAAAAGGACAATATGTTGTGTGACATATGTAGGTATACCTTTGGTGGGCGGGGAAGATGAAATAGGATAAAGTATGCTAATATATTTTTACATTGCTGTTTTTTTTGCTTATATATGAGTTTCTTTTGCTCGGCTTGTTTTTTAATTCGAATTGTTTTCGTGAAACTTCTCAAGGATATTGTTACAAATACTGCTTGGTCGAAATATTATAAGAAACAGTAAAAATACAAGACGAATTGAAAATTTATGACTACGATAATATGTCGCCATTTCTCAAAAAATAAGAATGTTTTCTTAAATCCAAAGATTTCGGAGGCAGTTTTATATAGATTAATCAATACCAACGGTGTATATCGAGTAAACAGAATACAATACATATAAGTACCGAGTTTTTCGCTTCTATCAGGTTCATTGCTATTCACGATAGAAAAAAGAATCAGAGTTCCGTGAAAGATCGAGAGTGAAGGGAGACGACAATTCGCGCTCTCGTTTTTTCAGTGCTCTACAGCTTATGGCCTATGGTAAATCTCACGATCAAGAACGAAAGAAAAAAGATAACAGCAATAGCCTTCGTGCCAGACAGTATAGTGTTTCGCGACTTCGTGGTCACGCGACACCCCTCGACCACGAAAGCAGCGTGGTGTCGGATAAGCATTAGGCCGGCGGCGCATGCTTGATCGGACGCGTTCGTGCACGTCCGTGATGGTTCGACTTCGTTCGTCCTTCTCCGTCCGAGTTCGCGCTTTTACGCTGCCGGGGAACGACCGAACGACTCTCTCCAGCGCGCTGAATCACAGTCTGGGTCAGTTCGCCGAATGATCGTCGCTCCATGAGGGAGGACGCGTGCGCGTGTGCCCTTCTGTGATCACATGAGTGGAGAGCTGTTCGATACGATTTTGTGACTTAGGGAATCAGTGTGTCAAACTAGTGCTAGTGCGTCGACCAACGGTAGTGGTGGAAAAGATAATGTTTAAGTGTGTCGCCGAAAAGGCCGTCGAGGTTGCACGGAGTAAGACGAAACCCACCGAGGAGAACAAGAACGCGTGACAGGTAAAACATAACCTCAATTTCGTTGGGGATAAAAACTGAGTGGGAGGGTGAGCTTTTTTTGTATACTTCGCGAATATACGTAATTCCCTATTCTTTGTATATTTGCTAGGATTTCTCGTCGAAATCTTCTTTCTTGTGGTGGCTCGTTTTCGTTCGTGCTGATTATTCGAGCGTCTGATAGGCTCGTTCTTTATAACGTCGGGTGGCGTAAACGAGCCATGCAACGATACGTTACCCTCAACGATTTAAAAACGGTGCTATACGAAATTACATACTTTCGATTGCACGCGTGAGTTATTTTATAGCTTGCGAGGGGAGAAACGTTGGAAAGTTGCTGCGATGGATCGCAGTAATATCGCCGATAATCATTGAAAGGTTGATTTTTATTTCGTTCGGTTTTTGAATGGCCGAGGGCTCACGTGACCTTCTTATTGCGCGTTTATCCTTGTCGCGATGTGGCGCTTCCGTTTGCCTTGGCAGGAATGTTTGAGCGTTTATCATTGTACACGAGTGTGTTTCTCGTTCGTTCACCACGCCTTGAAATTTTCGCCCTTTGATTTCGCGCGGCTAATCGAAAATTATCACCGTGCGCGACACTATCCATAATTCCGTGCTATTGTATTTCTTCAAGTGTAAGTGACTTTCATTGTATCTTTAGATTTAAAGGTGTATAACTTCTTTTTTTAATTTCAAAAGTCGATTGCAGAGATTATTTACTTTGAGTAATTACGAAACATAATTATTTATTATTACATCTTAAACTTTGGTGAAATATCTGATGGCATTTTTCGTTCGTCATTTTTTAGTTTCTAGCAAGTGTACGACGTAAGTTTCTGATTTAATTTATTTTTTACTTGATCCAGAATTCTGTAAGAGATAATTCTGAGAAAATGATAAGTGTATGTCTAGCTACGTTCTACGAATTTCGTTATCTCTTATGATAATATTAATTATGTCTTATTCATGAATTATACCGAATGCCAATTACATTACTCGAAACGTTTTTAACACTTGCATATTAACCAATTTGTAAAAGATTACTAGTACGTATTATTAATGAACAGTTTTTTCATTTATTCCGAAATTTTCTTATTTCGTTACTTTTCAATGAAACGCTTATGGGTTTATTTTTCAGTTAGATAGGTGCTTCTAGAAAATTGTTATAAGTTCACTTTACGAAGTGTCTTCTAATTAGAAGCAAAAATTGTGTTAAAAAAATATACGGAAGGTTTTTAATATGATCGATAAAAAAATTCAGCATAATGATAATAATACTCGCGTTTGGAAAAGTAAACTCATAATTAGCGCAGATATAAATTAAATATTCGGTGTTATGAAAGAGCAGTTTTCGAGTTTGTGATTGCGGGTGAAACTACGAGACGGAATCGTTTGTACGCGAGAATTACGACGATAATCCGCGGACAACGATCGATGTGTTCGCTGTTTCTCTTCTGTCACGGTTTCAGACGGTTTATCCGTGTTCCCTCGTGAACCCGTCTATCAAGGAGCTTAAGAAATTAGCATAAATATTCGTAGTTACCTCCACGCATCTATCATACTTACGCCGGTGTATTTCAGGCGCGTGCAAATTGAAAACTAACAGATCTCATGATACTGAAAGAGAGGAGATTAACTGGAGATAATAGCCGTGATATAATCCCATAAATATCGGAATTGATATAGGACTAATTCAAAAACGGTGTCACCGGGTTAACATTGGCTGGCTTGTTCCACATCGTCGAATTAAAGTACTCGCAACCTTTAAGAAGTGCGTGTAAGAAGATAGCTTTGGTCACGCGAAACAGCGGTTAATAATGTAAAATACGGGAATTTTAGTTAGTTTGAATTTAGATTTGCAAGTTCGAATCTCGATTATTAAATTTGTACGTAAAGTTGAAGATTCGAGTTTGCGCGTGAAAATTTAACTTTAAATTTTGACCAGATATTAAAAATGTGATGTCACGTTTGAAACTTCAAATTTGATTATAGAGAACTGAATTTTCGTTAGGGAAGTTTGAATTTGAATTTAAATTTAAACATCTGAATCTAAATATGGAAATACGAATTTGAATGTCTGAATCTGAATACGAAACGATGAATTTGAATCCAAAGATCTTGATAGAAAAATTTCATTTTCAATTTCAACTTTCCGAAACTGTTTTCAAAGATATCTAAATACGATTCGTCATTGGCATACGTCGTGTCGTTATCTGCCTTACGATACCGTATCGTAGTTATATCGGGCAAAATTTTTCTTGGTTACAAGGTCGAACGTAGGAAAAAATGTTTCTCGATGTGCCTCTAAGCAACAAAAGAGTTGTCGCTTTGTTATATTTGACACATTGCCATTGGTAGTTGAGAGACTCATGAATAACTGTTGACTGAATCGTTGCTAATACGTCAGGTGATAAAATGTTTCTTAAAATAAACTGCATGAGTCAGCTGGAGCAAAGTACAGTATTATTTGCGTCGTTGATCATACATTTTCGATATATACCATCGCTTAATCTTTTCAATAAAACCACACGCATAATACACTTCATTAGTTATTTTTCTTTCATTAGAAGTTTCCTTTTACACTTCAAATTTTCCCCATTAATTCGCCATTAACCTCGTACAATATTCTTTTTATACGAACTTAATACTTAGCAACCGAAAACTTATAGTTCGTAGTGTACGCGGTACATGTCGAGGGAAAATTCATCGTAGCGGTTGGTACTAAGCGAAGAGGCACGTAGCAACTATGAATGGTTGGCAGGGTGAGCCGAAAGTATGAATGGGCTAATCAATTTCCAGGCACAATCGTGGCATAACGCGTGTCCCTAGTAACCGTGTCCGCCGATACTGCGTACGTGTAGGTGTATATAAATTTTCAATTGCAAGTGACGAGTAAGCGATCGCCAACAATACAGAACGTTGAACGATATGATGTCGACCAGCGCCTGCAGCGTTTGTAAATGGAGAAATATCAGTCTGTTTGCCCCGATAATCGAAACTTTGTCGTGAAAGCTATCGGATTCATTGTCACGACGTAAAGTTACAACGAATTTCTATTCTTTCCAGCATCGTCGCCGATTTCCTTCAAACAAAGAGAGATGAAACCGTGACACGGATTAATTTAAAAGCGTAAATACCGTTCTTTGTTCTTTGACGTTTTCATGTTAAACGTTTTCACATGTAACTACGTTATCGTTTAAAAGTATCTAGACACTTGTTTATTCTTCACGAGATATATTTTTAATTGGAACGTTACGGATAAATTGAAGCGCCATGGTTTTCTTCTCTTTAATAATCAAATATTGTCTGTAATATTAAATCGTATAATATTAGGTTTTTAGCCTTGTAGAAAAAGGTAGAAAGTATGAATGATCGATTCATCGTTATTTCATCGCTGTGATTAATGTTGAATAAAGTATGCTGATACTAAGGAACAGTAGGTGTATGTAGAACGAAGACGAACACGATGTACGCAGTCGAATGAATTTCGCGTAAACTGCCGCGTGGATGATTATTGCGCGAATGATTCAGTGACTAGTCATTCGTGCAAGGTCCCAGTTCATTTCTTCCACAGGCTGCGTTTGCATAGCCCGTTGCATGTGTATAACCATGTGCACTGGTGTGCGTGACTGCTGACTTGATTTTTGTTGCGAATGCTGTTTGTCATTTTTGACCGACACACGTAATTCTATGGTTCCTTAAATTTCTCAAAATCCAAAGGAAACTTAATAAGAGGAAATATAATCGTAAAACGACACATGTAATTTCCCCTTTCGATTTTATGCTGAAGATTTTTTTGAAACATTAAAAGTCGTTTCTCGATCGAAGCGAAAGCGAGATTGAGAAAATAAAATCCAGGAAACTCAGTATTATAATTAGACTGTGGATCTTTATGCTAATTCATATCCTTCAGAATATAATTAACAAATTGCAATCTCGCTTGGAAATAGTTTTACCTATCAGCTATTGTGGAAAGCTTTGTATTTTCGCTATTTATATATTTTTGTCATATTACGTGCATTCGGTGGAATTTTGTACTTTCAAATTTTCTACAAACGCATAAAAATGCGTAGTTTTATTTTAAAATTCTTCGAGCTTAGGTAGTTCCTATTTCTTCGCTAAAAGATCGTTTATACACAATTAGAAAGAGCAATCGAATTAATTCGAATCACGCGACAAGGCTACTTTGCAATCGGCAGGAACAATCTGCCTTAAAGTGATAAATACGGAATGCGTTAGGATCGTCTCGATCACCAGCAGCAACGTGGAAGAAGACAGTGAACATCGATGCTATTTATTTGCCCGTTTCCTCATTGCAATCGGTTTTCCGATAAGCCGTGCCCTCTATTCCGCATAATTTACAGTAATTTGAATACAAAACGTTAATCCATTTTTAATGGAGTGTGCCCTTAATAGCCGCTAGGGATTTTAATAGTTGCGTTAATTGTTCCACTATTTTAGTTGAACCAGCCGACTGGACGCGAGGAAATCGAATAAACTGACCGCCGTTATTTCAACCGTTCGCAAACCTGTACCATGCAATAAATTACTATCGTTTCTTTTTTCTACCCGGCCGTATTTCTCCATCGAGTTTCGGCAATTAACCATCTACCTAGGATTTAATTATTTTTAGTCTTTAATTGCCGGCCGTCCGCTAGCTTCTATCGAAATTATCTAATATGATCGTTAATATATATAATGAAAATTTAAAAAAAGAAAAGAAAAAGAAGAAATTGGGATTAATCGCATGAACAGTCTTCAGTTTTAATCAATTTATCGTCGCTGTTGTATGTATCGCGTCGATGCAATTATTTCAAAGCCCGGTTGTTTTTTTATATAATCGTGTTTTTCTGGTGTTGTAACATTTCTTCGTTTCAAGGAATTTTATTGTATTTTAATTTATCGTTTGAATTATGCAGGAAGATTTTCTTAGAATATTACGAGTCTTCGTTTCTTGGAATAAAACCGAGGTGAAGATATTTCAATTTCAGGTATTTCTATATAGATAATTAATCGTAGAATTTACTATCATTTATGTAATACTGATACATTCGTCGAATAATGATCGTGTAGTCGTGTAATGAAATTTTATTCAGTTGAACAAAAAGTTTCTCTGTCTGGCTCCTGTAAGTCTCATATACAAACGTATGTATGTTACAACCCAGTAACAAAGAAATAGCGATAAATTTATAGGTTCGTGTCACTGGGTATCGCTTCATATTTCCAATGATACGCACGTTTGCCTATTGGACGAGGACGGCATTCCAAAAGGACGGGAACGTGAAGCGGACAATACGCGGCTATTTTTCGATGTTTCACGCGACAGGTTGACGCGCGACTCTTCTCTAATAATAGTAGGCTGATGACGACAAACGCGAAATCACGACAAACTTTCAGTTACGTCCAAGTCCCCCGCAGTGGATGACTTAACGCGACGTTCGCTTTCCTTCGCGTTCGACACAGACTGGTTTCGCAATGGTCTCTATTCGACACGGGAGGAAAGAAACGGAGTTCCGCGACTGGGTTTTATCTGGGACACAAAGCAACTAGAATGGACCCTGAAGCGTGTGGTAGTTAGACAAATATTTGTCAGGTGACGCGGTGGAATGAATTTGGCCAGGAATCCGTGGAATGTCTATTACAGAAATGTCTTTTACAAATCGCCGGCAATTGTCTGTTCCAGAATCTATTCAAGAAATAATGCGTATTATGCATTGTAATTACGGAGGAATATGCTGGCATATATAAATGTTACAGCGAATAATTTTTATTAATAAAATCAAGATGCTGCAACGATTACGATTCATTGCTTCTATGTGTACTGTTGTGCATGTTTTCTTTTATTAATTCTTAAAAGCTCTATGATCGAAGAAAATCGCGTTTACGGGTGAAATTGCACCGTGGTATATTTTTTCTTTTATTTTGGAATCAATAAGCTTTAGAAATTCTATGTTTTTTACAGCGAGTAATTTTTATTAATGAAATCAAGATGCTGCAACGATTACGATTCATTGCTTCTATGTGTACTGTTGTGCATGTTTTCTTTTATTAATTCTTAAAAGCTCTATGATCAAAGAAAATCGCGTTTACGGGTGAAATTGCACGGTGGTATATTTTTTCTTTTATTTTGGAATCAATAAGCTTTAGAAATTCTATGTTTTCTACAGCGAGTAATTTTTATTAATAAAATCAAGATGCCGCAAAGGTTATGATTCATTGCTTCTATGTGTACTGTTGTGCATGTTTTCTTTTATTAATTCTTAAAAGCTCTATGACCGAAGAAAATCGCGTTTACGGGTGAAATTGCACCCTGGTATATTTTTTCTTTTATTTTGGAATCAATAAACCTTAGAAATTCTATGTTTCCATCATTGGTCTAATGCAACGTGGTCTAACAATTAACGTGCTTCGATAATTAGCGTTTTCATCCTGACCTATTTGTCCTCGAGATAATAACAGCACGAGTTCTTCCGCTTAGTCACTGAGTCCTCATCGCGTTCGTTTCCTCTCGATGAATATTCACAATGGTGACAATATTGCTTTGTTTCTCTCGTGAAACGTTTATTACAAATTCGAGAAAGTTTCGAGTCGAATCGTGTACTGTTCGAACCTCTAAAACCAATGTGAGTGTGTCTTTTTTTTTCATATACGTCGCGACATTTTTGCTTTTTATTAGTTATTTTTTAGGTCAGTTTTTTTTAGTTATTAACCTAATGCTTACGAAACCGTCGTCGTCCGTAGTCAACGAAAGACTGCGAGAGAAAATCTTCGATACTTGGCAGAGTTGTTTCCAACCTTTTTTACGGTTCCTCAGCCGCGCCTATGACACGATGAATAATTCATCTTTTCACCGAGCCGGATAATGAGGCATCCTTAACTCCATTCATTAACTTCTCCGCTATTTAACCGCCGTGACGAAGCGCGAACAACGAATTAATAATATTTCAAGATCATTGGTTGTCCCTATATTTCCCGGCAATTAGTAGCGTCGCTCGAGTTCTTTTTTCTCTCAGGTTGAAAATGGAGTGCCAAAAGCCATTAATCTTCGACCAAAGGGCACATGCCACAAGTGGTTGAAGCTCGATAATTTTGTAACTTGGAATCAATACTTACAATATTAATAAGTTGGAAATGAAAAATATATATTCACGGATTGTAAATATTAAATCTCAAAGGACAATAAGCGAACACCAAACATGATTAAGCTGAATTTTAAATAAACATAAAGATGGAAAGTAATATAAATCTCTCGATATGAAACTTTTTTAAAATTAATAAATATTCATATATAATATGTATACACTACGATGCATTCATCTGATGTATTAGGTTGTTCGAAAAGTTTCTTTCGTTTTATAAAGAAATAATAGACGCACAATGTTTTTTGTTTTATATTAGCTTTTATTATATTTTATTTATTATTATTTTATGTTAGCTATTATGCACGAATATAATAATAGAAATAGAACGAAATGGATCATACCTAATTCAATAAAATAATATAAAACAGAAATTGTTGTCTATCTATTATCACTTTATGAAACGAAAGAAACTTTTCGGACGACCTAATAATATAATACAACGCAGAATACTACGTCATACGCGACGAATAAATAGTATTTATCGAAAGTGTTATCGAAATTCTTTCTCTAAATTCTTCGATAGTTGGGCCTTTTGTTCTCTGCAGTGCACAATTCGGACTAGTCAAATTACTGAATTCCAATTTGTGCTTCTAAGGGTTAAGATTAAAACGATCTTCGTCTCGTCGTTCACCTTCTCCGCTGTTCTTCGTTGCTGAGTTCTAGTACCTGGAAAAATCTCGTGGATAGAAGCTAAGCGATGCGTAGTTGTTGGTCTGGGTCTCACCGGCTCGAGTTCCACAAACTTTTTCGAGGATCGTTTTCACCGGTCACACAGAGACACGTTTCCCCCCTTTGTCTTCTTTGTAATCGAGGCGTGCAGCTTGCCAGGAACACGTCGAATAGAAGTGCGAAGTCAAATTAGCTTTCGCCGAGGGCGAACGTCTTTGCACCATCCCTCCGGTCGCCCCTGCCATCTGCGTTGGATCTCTTTCCTGTCATTACGAGGCTCTTTGTCTTTCTTCTTGGAACTCGTTTCGGGGCCCCATTGGCTTTCAACGCCGGCACGATTCATCGGGACGAGACCTGCTCCAAACGATCGTAGTTCATGACGTTTTGTTCTCCACCTTCTCCGCCGATGCTTGCACCCAACTTCGCCTTCGGAGTTCCACTTTCGTGCGAAACACAGCGCCCCGTGTTTTCCTCCCGTTTCGATGCAACTTACAATGAAAATTTTGATCGGATAACACGCGCATAAAGTTGGAAGAGGGAGACCTCGAAGCGTTTGTTCGTCAAGTCGAGTGATCTTGCCATTTTGTGGCTATTTTTTATCTCGATATTTTTCTTTTTTTTTATTATTTAATAATAATAATTTATTTAATAAAAATAATTTTCTAAGGGAAATTAAGAGACATGAGCGAATTCTAATAGGAAAGATTATTAGTAATTATTGGAAGAAATGCTTTGGATTTGTTGTAATACGAAGATCGTGTGAGAAGTCAGAATTTTCGTTTTTGATGGAGCAGCGCCTTTGAAGTACGATATAACGTAGATCATAGACAAATGTCATATTTATAATTTTATGTATCATATAAGTCGTAAAATCAAAGAAGCGGGAAACTATATATATATCGCAATTACTGCAACGGAAACCTAAGATATTTGAGAGAAGTAAAAAGCTCGAGCTTCGTTGAAGTAGTATACGGTTGAAATATGATATTTTTGATAGTGTGTCAATCGGTCATCGTCGATGCAATATGAAAAGTCGATACCATTGGCATATTCTATACCATGCTTTTATTATCGATACTAATTTATGGAAAATTCAAATTCTGTTAAATATTCAAACAGAGCTTGGTACTAGTGAATTATTAGTATTCTGTGAACGTGTTGTGTTAAGATTAAAAGATTTATAGGATATATTAATTTATTAATTAATTAATATATTGATCTATGATGCAGTGTATTATATTTTTAACTTTCGAGAAATGTAATTTCGGCAGCTTTGTATTTCCAATAATATAGAACACACGGGCGGATGTCATTATTGAAAATGTACATTTACAGAATCATCAATCGCGCTTATATAATCGTAACGATCAATATTTAATTAAAAATATAATTCCGAGTAATTATATTTGTTTGTAATTTCGTAAAACTAAATACAGAAGATAAAAGGTAATTTTATAATTATACGAAATAACAACAATAACATGCAATTTCTACTTTGTAATTAAAAGCTAAAATCTTGATACTAATGTTTTATCGTCGTTATCTACGTCAAGCTTAATGACGCAACGCACATAATTCCACTAATTAAAATACAAGTATCAGATATCACATATTAAAAAATGCAAATTCTTAATAACTTTGCATCGCTCATCTGCATCTGCACATAAATAGCGTTGCTCTCGTCTACCTTTACGTCGTATACTTTGGTCTCGAGGTCTCGACAAACACTTGCAACTATTTACGTTCGCTTTTCGCTTTACTGTCTTCTGATCGTCGGTACGGATCAACCGAAGAGATCGAACAAAAAGATCGACTACAAATGCGATGCATTACCGTACGGATCGACCAGCGTAATTGCGTAATATTCTCAATAGCGTACCGTTATGCACACCAGTGACGAATATATATACGTTCGAATGTATTAATCCTGAAAAAGGTGCGTCATTCCGGTGCTAACGATTCACAGGAATAATCTCTTTCCGAAGATAACCGTTTGAGTGGCAAGCAGCGTGATCGCGCTGTTTGGATTTTGTGTCGAAAAGGCCCAGTACATTTGAACGCTACGGACAAGTAACTGTATTGTGTATTTCATTCTTATCTTCTCATTAACGTTTATTGAATAAAACTTGAAATATTTATAAACTAATAGTACGCATGTATAGTAATATAGATGTATGTCATAAAAATAACAAATATGACGAGCGCTATCACGATGTTCGAGATTTTTCGACCCTTTTTTCAAAGACCCCAGCGACTCAAACGGTTAACACTTTACCGACCGCTAGCGGTTCAACAGCATACGCACGCCCGACCGGCAGCTCAGGCGCGGATTCTCCTTGGCGCCGGCTGTGTTTCGGTTTAGGCTCTCCAATACTATTCTTTTCGTTCATCGCGAACGGTAAGTTTTTCAAATTGGTATAAAATTGTAGGAGCTTACAAAGCAACGTAATTGACGCAACTGAGCAAGGTACCTTAGCACTAAATAACAAATTACTGCTCAAATAATGAGAAAGATTGTTGGCAACAAAAAGCCGATTAATAGGCTATCGGTCTGTGAAGTGTTAACACTTTGACTGCCACGCCGAAATCACATGTTTCGCTCAGGACGCCACGAGAGTATTTTTATTATTCGAAGTATATAATCGCAAAATAATAATAAATTGATGACGTAAGACAACATTCTTCCCCAATGGATCGTTTATCTTATTGGTGGTCACGGGTGACCATTGTGGCGCCTTGGTAACAATTGATAACGATATATTATAACAAGGCTTCGTTTATTTCAACAAACCACTCGCATTCGTTATTTCCTCGTAAGCAAAACGTGCAGAATATATTGTTGAAACGTGTAGAAGATATTAGTAAACAGTATTTGCTCATTCTATATATAATAGTAAGGTATGTTCACACTTCTAACTTCATATAATTATAAAGCAGCATTTACGGTTATTTTCTAAGGTGTGTTTATAATAATATTCGTAGATTAAGCCTCAGAAATATGCAAACACAGTGCACCATTAGATGCAATATTTGTTTTCATTTTTTTTTTATTGATGTTCTAATAAAAATGTTTAATTGTTCAATGGGGCACTTTTTATTTCAAAGTATCTTCTATTTATCGGTTATATATAAGCAAAACGTCCAGAATATATGGTTGAAACGTGTAGAAGATATTAGTAAACAGTATTTGATCATTCTATATATATAATAGTAAGGTGGAGAGACAAACGTGACATTTTTATGATTTCGACAAGACATTCGGATGAAATGGTGGAAGTCCGAAAAAAGATTATGTTTGTGATAAAGCAATGGTAGTGGTAGATTACAACAGAGGAAAGTGTGCTGTACATTTATCAAATCAAATGATGGAATATTCTACACCACATAGAAAAACCCTCAAGTGGTATATAAAATTAGCTTTAGAGTTATTGTTAAATACATCAGTTTCAAACGCGATGATACTCTATAAACAAGCATCAAAAACAGAAGTCAAGGTATCAGCTTTTAGAACGACACTCGTAATGCACCTTACACAGTACCATTCACCAGAGCCGTCGAATATACTTATTCGACAAAGATTACGACACGAAATGCAGAAGAAAGAAGGACAAGCGTACCTGGCACAAAAATTTTGCAGAGAGTGCTATAAAAAAAATGTTAAACAGTCAGGATCAAAAATTTCTAAGAATCGAAGTAAAAAAGTGACTACCTATTGTACAGATTGTATTGATAAGCCACATTTATGTTTAAAGTGTTTTAACACAGTGCACCGTTAAATGCAAGCTTTATTCTCATTTTCTTTATTGATGTTCTAATAAAAATGTTTAATTGTTCAATGGTTCACTTTTTATTTCAAAGTATCTTCTATTTATCGGTTATATATAAGCAAAACGTCCAGAATATATGGTTGGAACGTGTAGAAGATATTAGTAAACAGTATTTGCTCATTCTATATATAATAGTAAGGTATGTTCACATTTCTAACTTCAATTATATAATTATAAAGCAGCATTTACGATTATTTTCTAAGGTGTGTTTATAATAATATTCGTAGATTACCCCTCAAAGATATGGATGCAAACACAGTGTACCGTTAGATGCAATATTTGTTCTCATTTTATTTTATTGATGTTCTAATAAAAATATTTAATCGTTCAATGGGGCACTTTTTACTTTAAAGTATCTTCTATTTATCGGTTATATTCAAAATACCCTTACTGTCAATTTTCATTCAATTTTTACAATTGTAAGAAGTTCAAGCGCTCCGGTCATCTATGACCACCGTGGCGTCACAGGAGAAACCGTGGCTGGTTATATATGACCAATGTGACAGTCAAAGTGTTAAGAAGAGAAATCTATTCTAAAAGGGTTAAGAAAAATTGTGTAAGCCGTCGACGATTAAAGAATCTTTACAAATATACATCCTAAATAATCAATACAAATACCAACAGATCATAAAAATTCGACTTTCTTCTACTCCATTCACGGAGCTCGTAATCTCACGCGAAATTCTCCAGCAAAAATGAGGAAAAAAAAGAAAAAGGGAAAAACCAACAACTAGATCGATCGCAGAAAGCCATTATTCCGTCGAAAGGTGTAATGATTCTTCGACGTTTGATCTTTCGGCGGCAATTACTCCGTCTCTGCCTTTCCCCTTTCATCCCGCTATCGGAAGAAACGGAACGAAAAAGAAAATGGGAAGGGTGGAAAAAGCAAAAGGAGAAACAGACGAGAGGAAAAATAGGTGAAAAGGGAAGGAAAGGCAGGTCGCTGAGAGTGAGTTACAGAGCATAACGCTGGCCAGAATGACGACTCGTATAGCGGCGAGTCCCCTCGTAATAACGGTTCGCCGTTTTACAGCTGGTCGACTCCTTTATTCGAGGATCCACGTGGATGGATGGAGGATACGGGAGCCATTGCACGACAGAATTTCCACGGCAGAGGAGGACGACATTCCGTCCTGCAATTTGCTCGGTGTAGCCACGGCCAGGCCGTTTTATCGCCCGGGTAAACTTGTCAGACTAAGGGACGAAGCACGCCCGGTGTCGCCAATGGAAAACCATGCTTCCCAAAGTCAATCCCCAGCGTCAAAGTATGCCGCAAAGTGATACCACGCGCCGTGGATTGATTAACAGTGGAAATCGTCGCTGGGTTTCCCTTTTTACGTTGCTGGCCATAAGAATTAGTCAATTTGAAAGTTTTCTTGTTGCACATTTTTGGAGAAATTCTAATAAATCCAACTTGATTTAATATTTTGCGTTGTGAGGTATTAGGTTGTTGGCGAAATCGTCGACAGGTTGTCTTTTGCATTTTGCCGGCTATAAGAATTAGGACATTTTTTCGATACATTTTTTTTTTTTGGAAAATTCTATCAAATTCGATTATATTTAATATCTTACATCGCGCGGTTGTAAAGGTTGCTTGAACACAAATTTAGTATTTTATTAAATTATACGTTCATTGCTTCTTTCAATGACTTTGTTCCAACTATCGGACATCTTCGCGAATATATCTTTTCCCAGAAATTTGTCGTCGGTTTCGAGAAGGAATTCTTTCGAGTTGTTGATGTAGATTTAATTCTGCTTGAGAAATTTTTAGAAAAATCATGCGATTACGCGAATATTCGAATTACGATTGAATATTTTTGGCCTACTCTTTGTCGATACGTAAGATCGGTCGCCATCTCGTCGAAGAAACGAAATATTGTAATTAACAAGGAAATCGAATCGTAACCGAATTCGACTGAAATTATTTTGTATAAATATATGTCGTTTTAAGGAAACTACATACGATTGAAGATTTATTTTCAACTAATTCTGTCTTCTAAGTTTTTCTTATTTTCTCCGATCTGACCGATTTCGGAGAACAGAAGAGCGAGGGAAAGAGAATGATGCTCTCCTGTCTTGGCTGTTGTAATTTCGTTCCGAACCACCATACTCCGCTAGGATTTTTCCGTTTCCTCGTACCGTGATATTTTCTCTTTCGTGCTTTGTCTTTTTTCCCAGAGTTTAGGATCCTTTGAGAGGGACAGAGAAAACGAAAGGGAACGAAAGCTCTCAGCGGGCGAGAGAGAGTAAAATGAATTACAATTATTTTGGAACGAAAACGGGTTACGCTCGGCTGCCACGATAAAAGGGCAAAAATATATTTTTCGCTTCTTTTTTCCAGCCTCTGCAGGGCCCTTGTAACACACGAAAAGAAACGTTCTCTATATTTCTGAGCCGTTCTCGCGACTTTCATTTTATTTCTCTCTTTCCATCCTGCCCTGGTGGTGTGCCTTTGAGCGTGTGCTTCTGCTTCGAAGAAAATAATCCGAGGGACGTCTGCAAAAAATAATTTTCCGCGCGGCTGCCGCGCAACTGCACGCGCAGCATTGTTCCTCGGGATTTAATTTCTGTCCAAAGAAACGACGTGAAAATGTTTCCTTTCCCCTTACGACTATCTCTTCGCTGGTTATATAGCCAGAAAAATTCTTCGCACGATCGTTGATACCATCTTACGAGGAATTTCAGTCGATCGAATAGTTTCTGACCATTGTTTTTCTTTTTTTTTCCGCTTTTACAAAGGATGATCGCGGTCGTTTTACCAGCAACAGCGTTGGTTAAGTCGAGGAGCAATTATCAGACCGCGAATGTTTGTTTAAATTGCAAGAACGTGCAGAATGTACAGGAATAGAATGACGCGTTTAAATATAAGAGATGTACTTTTTACGAACATAACTAGAGAAATGTAACCTGGTTGTACCAGTATCAACGATATTATAACAAACACGTTATTCCATGTCCGTATGTCTGCGTATTACGTACATTTGTATAAATGTACAGTACATACCTTTTGTGTATCGTAGTACTCTAATAGAGTAGGTATTTCCACATACATATTGTCCATTCGTTAAAGAAGTGTCAGCTCTTCGTTACCTATCATTCGAGAAAATTATATCTTCGACCATTTTTATAAAGCGTTTTATAAACCTTTTCACGGTTCACGGATATATTTATCTAACATACCCTAATTTTAAAGATTGAAAAAATATTCCAAAGCTGTCAAACATCCAGCCAGTGTTAATATATTTTCTCCATACTCTGCTTAAGCGAAAGGGTTAGAAAACAGGAACGAGATCGTGCAGATTGCCTTGATGCTCACGTTACGCTTCCACCGGTTTACCATATGTAACAAAATATGTATTTCGAAGCGAGGACGAGCAGAGGCTGCGCGGAGTTATTTGTGAAATCTCCCTCTCTCTCTCTCTCCTTCCCTCCCTCCCTCTCTCCTTCTCTCCTTTTCTATAGTCAGCGAACGGATAATTAGAATGAACTGTGGGCAGAAACTCGATGTAATTGTTGCTCCCTCGATGTCATCACCATATTAATCTCACTGATTACTGAAAGCTGGCATTAGATCTTTAACCGATCGATACGTTCGTTCGTGCAACGCGTCTGTTCTTCTTGCGTTTGAACGTTACGTACGTTGTTTTCCCGCCGTTGAACAGATCGGCAACGTTAATACCGTGGAATTAGTATGCGCAAGTTCTTGTACACGAAACGTGCCTCACGTTTAGTCAGCGTTTTGCATGTTCTTTTTCAAATTCGCGATAAATAACGAAAGATTGGCGATTATCTCTTTCGTGTCGGCGATATCAAATAACAGACGATGACCGATTACAGGCCGATATTTTCGATCGATTTACACGTGTCTGTAGATAATATATCTTCAGGAGTGGTCTGAAGAATTAAACTGGAATATTCGCGAAACATCGGAACAAAGCGTAATATTAATGAAAATACGATGGAAATCCAAAGTGCCATATAAGTGTGGTATATATAAAAGTCATTTTAACGTGGGATTTTTATTCGACTCGAAATTTTTATTCTAAAAGCGTTAGAATCCCAGAGGCGCAAACAGTATAGCAAAGAAACTTTCAATGGTACCAATAGCAGCGAAAGAGTGAAGAACTTTTTGCTGGTCCTTATTACTCGCAACTTTTTTTCTACTTTATACGTGAGCTTCGTTAGCCACCAGAATTCTGACACTCTTTCGGACTGTTTTTGTGCATTTCTCGTTGGACAGGGATAAAAACTCTCCTAGAATCGTACGTTTCTTTTTACGTATAATTATACGACGAATAGGTTTCGTCATCGTTGCGAGGAGCCAATCACGTTAGTTTAACTATACAGTAACATAGCCTCAAAAAACTGGTATCTGCTTTTCCTGTTAGATAAGATAAAATCTTCGGGTCCAAGAAGAATCTGGTTTCTTGAAAAAAATATAGATTACGACGTTTAACCAAGAATCCATAAACGCGTGGAAGAAATTCTGCAATCTGATTTCTTTGTTGTCGACTATCACACGTCACGATGACAGTATACTATTACTAGATAGCGTGGAATTTTCAGGAAATCCAAGACCCAGATATCTGGTTACCCGAACAGAACGCGTTCGACTTGTTCGGAATACCTGGTGACCCAATAGCGCAACGCGTGAAGTTTCTCTCTGGTCGCATCGAAGACGTCCGTTAATCGATTCCCACTCAATTAAACCTCGAGAGATAATATCTCGTGCCTGGATACGCGGAATCCGATTTAATTACGATCGCCGCGGTGTAACGATTATCCGCTAGCCATTCGCATTGTTCATCCTGCCGTTTGGTACAAGCGTTACACAGGTTTAGAACACTGATTGGAGTCGTTTTAGGGAAAGAATCGCGCGTCGTTGTGTCTCGTCACGCGGGGACGAACAAGCGGAAGTCGTTGTGAACGCAGCATAAGGGCACTGGGACGCAGGAAGTGAATAGAAATGTCTGACGACATACATTCCAATTTCCAACGGGATACTACCGTTTCCTTCTACTTTTCTCTCTACTTTTCATTCATCGTCTTCTTTAGTTTCTTTCTTTCAATTAACTTGCCAGGACTTTACACATACAAAGCGTAGGCGCTATCGACGCACCCGTTGCGTCACATTATTATATTGATGCCGTTATTACATTTTTGGTTTTTTACTTTGTGACGACGTGGTTTGCAGAAATGAAAGAATTGCGAATAAATGAAATTTACAGGGAAAATCATGAGAAATATAACTTTCGTTGACGGTATTTCAAGCAATATTTTAACTACGATTAAAAACGAACGTACATTTCAATAGAAAGTGACTAAGAGTCGGGAAAAGCTGCTAGACTCGAAGATATAGTTAGCGAATTTTCGCAAAAATCACATCGTCGGCTCGCTGTTGAAATTGATTCATATCTACAGCCATTGATAAAACGCATTCATGGAAACCCGTTCCACCCAGGAAAGAATTCCTTGAAAAGTTGCTTCCATTCAGGTGATGACCTTGTCTTTTCGCCTACGATTTCACGCGCAAGATTTGTCTGTTTTAATCAAATTATTATACAGGGTGGTTGGTAACTGGTGGTACAAGCGGAAAGGGGGCGATTCTATGCGAAAAAGAAGTCGAAAATATAGAATAAAATTTTTTTTTTATTTTCCATCGAGACAACGATCTACAGTGAGATCCGTTATAACGTACCGCACGCGTACCGAGCGAAAATTCAAAGTCCATTTTCTCAAAAACAAAGCCTCGAACGAAAAATGTTTATTCCATATTTTCGACTTCTTTTTTCACGTAGAATCACCCCCTTTCCGCTTGTACCACCAGTTATCAACCACCCTGTATATTATCAAATTATCAAGCCCCATTCACATATCCATTGATGAAACGCGATCTCGAAAGTTTCATTCTCATCATTCTGAAACGAAACAACGAAACAACAAACGAACAAACGAAACTATTTTCAAATTAGAATACCGGAAAGATATTGCGAAACTTTGTTTGATTAATACATTAGCTCGTTATTAGAATTCGTTCAAATATCCGTGGCCATTCACGAAACGGCCGGACAATTTATGTTTATAAACGATGCCACCGTTCATTGTTGGCCGATTGTTCCCGGGGGATGATTAATCGGTTTCGTTGGAGCAAGTGCGCCGGTGTCTCCGTTTTAAAAAGAGATTTATTAGCAGCGTGACATAAACGGCGATTATGACTTCCATACGTACTCGTCGATTAATCACCGGCGTTGCTTGGTGCCTCGCTTAAGAACGCGCTACGCGAATTAACACCGATTGCGAAAGTCGATGCCGTGCGTGCAATCGATGCCTGTATGCCTGTGATTAGCCGCGGGATTTATACGGTATATTTATCAACGATAACGCAATCCACTCGATTCTTTGACTATCCTGTTCTCGGACCAAGCCATACCAACGTAGAGAAATATCAACGTTAGGCGGTGAATGATATATCCGTGGATATGAATTGGATGTTTGAGAGCGAAGGGTAGTTACGAGTTTCGTTCACAAGACCTCGTTTCATTGAACAATCTCTACTCCGTTTTATAATCGAGCTATATTCGCTACGAGCTATACGCAATTTACGTTTAAATATCGCATGATGAGAAATAATGATGTGTTGCGCGTTTAGGTGCATCGAATTACAAGACGAGATGATCGCGATGGAGAGGTAAAAATGAAACTGTGGGTAGACGTTCTGTGTCGAAATGAAAAAGGCGATGTTGGTACTTGCACGCGCGAAGAATTAATTTTGAATCGATATGGAGAAGTTCGTATGCGAAAGGAACGATGCTGGAGTTCTTAGAAATATCGTTGACAAATATTTCATGGTTTTCGAAATTGTATAAATATGCGCGAGTGGATACCATCATCAAAATCACTTTTATTCGCGGTAAATTTCGACTATTACATTTTTCTTCAAATTCAGGTTTATCTGTTTTTACAGTTTGTTCAGACACATTGGGAAACTCGTATAGATATACATTTCTTTCAAACATTAACGCATTTTATTGTAGTAGCCACTAAAAAATAATTGTAAAAACGTGGTCAAAGTCGTGGTTTATTTACTGATTGAAAATACATCTGCTCTGTAAGAATGCTTTCCATGACCATACAACTCCATAATTTGATTCCATGTCGCACCTGTAATGTAATTGCAGATATCCTCGTACAACACGATAAATATTTTGTTTAAAAAAAGAAAAAAAGAAGAAGAAGAATCAACGTATTATATTGGACGAAAAGATTGAAGACACTACAGCATACTTTTACTTTCCTGAAGAAAGACGAACGCGAACAAGGATCATTTTTGTTACGAGCCCTTTATTTGAAAACATCATGTACGCCTGTAGTGGCTTGGTAGCGGCAAAAAACGTGGACGAGAAGATTTTTCTGGGATCAGGCCGATCCATTCAGGCGATGTTTGAATTAAACGCGGCTTTTTGATTTTAATGATGCCGTGCGCGTGATACGAACGCATCACGTGTCCCTCGCCGCTCGAATCGGCTGAAAATTATCCGTGCGTTCGCCAATAACACGGCGTATTACCATAAATGCTGTCTGTCGGTGTAATTTTCAATTTTGTCCGGCCTTCTTGTACCCTTCTAACCGCGTGTCTCCTTCCTTCTCGTGCACCGAGTATCGCGCTCGGTTTTTACACGCGTTTTCCACGTGATTTCTTGCCGTCCTTTCTGCAGGCCGTGGATTACCAAAGAAAGAAGAAGATTCCCCCGGACGAGAGAAGAAACTAACGACTTATTCTCTGGAAGACAGAGACCCGTGATCGACGTTTTCCGTGCTGATGCTCGAGTTATCGTGGCCGTGATCGAAACAGTACCGACAATCGTGGGAGAAAGAATTTCGTTTGTTGTGTAATTAGCGTGAACGCAACTGCAAGGTATTGCCAGTATCGATAAGATCGGCTCGTTGTTCTCATTGGACCGCGAAAAACATAGCAATTCTTTGTTGTCACGTTTGCTTTCCACGTGGATGATGGTCTTAAGATGCTAGGTGTTTGAGCGAGGTTCACGTTTGACGGTCTAAGAACGAGGAAGAATCGTTGAAGATCATTTGATCTTAACGACTTTTTTCATACGAGTGTAACAGATGTATTCAGCGTAACAAGAAAGTTATTAGGCAGGAATTTTGTGTTAAAAAGTATTTTCTTTTCTTTCGAAGATATTGTTTCATATAATATTACGATGTTATATTTACGAAGAAATAAAATATTCGATACGGAATTGCTATGATAACAAGGACAGGAAACAATTAGGGGATGTCTTGATTTTTTGAATAAGAAATTCCTGGATCGTATCGATTTAGAAGGAAGTTTATCATTGTTTAATTACAGTTTATCGTGCGATTCTTTTTCTCGTTGCTCTCTCAAGCGATCAATTGCTTTAGACGATGCCACATTTTAAGATATTGTAAAGCGTAAGCGTACAATAATGCATTGTCATGTAGGCGATAGAAATTATTATTTCCTCATCGTCGCGAATTTACTGTTAAAATGCATTGCGAGGATCGACAACACCGTTACGCAACATAAGAAATAAAAAAGATGCAAATTTTTGAAACTTTTGTTCATTTGAAATGGTCACCACTTAATTAGGTAATTAAATTATTAAAATTAATTAATTAAATAATAAAATTTCTGACGCAATTATCAGAAATGTGTTAAGACGTTTGAATATTTCACCGAAAATTTTTTGTAGCTTCGTTTCCTCCTAACCACCTGAAGATGAAACGAGGTTCTTGGTAAAAAATCCAGCATAGCTTAGTGTAGAATTATCGTTGAATATTAAACAAGGGCAACAAGGAACCGATTCTAGAAATATGTAATCGTGGTCGATTACATTCTTGGAGACTGGTTAACAGATTGCATCTTCGGACCGTCTGGAATCTTACGGTTGCGTTGTTATGTACTGGAAGACGTTTTACATGAAGACGATTACATAGACGATGCCACACGGGTTGGTTCACCTTGAGAGTTGTGTTACGATGAGCGGTGGATTTCTATCTTGTGGTTAGTCAAACCTTCGCTTACGTGTTTTATTACGTAGACTTGTCGTCGTAAGAATAACACAACGGAGACATAGAAAGAAAAATCTTAATTTTCTGAAAAATTCTAGTCACCTTACATTCGATCCTTAAATGTTAAAAATTACATATCAGAAAACCATAGAAGAATATTACTCTGAATATAGTGAAATATCTTATAAATTATATGCCACAAAATTGTAGAAGAACAATTATATTTTTTCACACTTTCTTTGTTTAAAGGTAATTAATTGTTGCAATAAAATAAACTACTCTATCTCGTTAATTGTATAACAATTTATAAAGTGTATTATGACAATGTATAAAGTGTATTATAAAGTGTATTTTGTATATCTTGATAGCAACGTATATCATACGGTATGTTAATCATCTGCTATAATCGAAAAAAGGTGTGGATATATTGTCAAATAGCAACGCTGTGCATTTTGGTGAAGAATTTTCAAATTATTCTATAAAACCAGAAATATATGACTCATTTTTCCCCTGTTCTGTCGTATGAAATACACGTCAATAATAGCCATAACAAAAATCTGCAACGTAACTGACATAAAATATAATCAATGAAATTATAACAAAGACGAACGATACGACATAATAAAGTCTTACAGATTAAAGTTTCACAGATTAGGGAACTTTTCGCCGAGATACTGTCTTTGTTAGCTCGTAATTTGGTTAGCGACTTCCAACGAGACCGGTGAATACGAAGCCGGCCGATTACTCCATCGAAGTCATGCTTAGCCGTTATGGTGCGCATTATGCCGTGGAAAAAGTGTGCAACAGTATTTGCATGGCATTTGCATACGATTTGCATATAATCTTTAATGAACGAGAGATCTGCGCTTTCTCTCTAATAACGTGGAATATAACCGCGTATTTTTGCCGTGCACTTGTCGAAACGCGATACGACTACGCCTCTCTCGTGATTAATCGATCTTCCGTTCGTTCTGGGACAAGGATTTTTGTCTCGTCGGGAAAACGACGTCACGGAAACGAAAAAAAAAAGAAAAAGAAAAAAATGAAACGAACGATGAATAAGAAACGTGACACGTTCGATTGAACGTGATGTATCATTGGTAGAGGAATGTCTCGGAAGTCATCGGTGCTGAATGTTTATCGAGAGTTTTAAAAGATTGATGCAGCTCGAGTGTATGCGTCACTTGTCAATTTGTACGTTGCTTCTGCGTCGTTTAAGAATTAATTCTCGATTTCTTCCGAGGATTTCTTTGTCGAGGACTGCTCACGAGTACGAATAGTATGATTAAACGAAGAGCTGTGACATTGCCTCGATACAAATTCCACTAGTAAAATATTGGTTGGTTCGATAAGCCGATGTTGCAGATTTTATCCGAGACTGAAGTTACTTTCATTTGTCATTTACCGTAAGAAATAAAGACATCAATTACATTAAGAATACCAGGCACTAAATCAAAACGTTCGATCTATCTAAATTCTATATTTGTCACTATACCTCGTTCTTGCAAAAGCATATACATATAATTCCTTCTATTTGTCGTTATCATTCTCCATCGAAAAGTAATAAAACTTCAGATTCGAGTTAAAACAACTTCATCGTCTTAATAAACGAACGAAGCGACCCAACAGAACGCTTTCTCTGAAAGAATTCCAGCCCCTTTTTTGAAAGAAGCAACTCTTTGAGCGAAACATTCTTTCGGCATCTATATCGGCGTTCTGTGCTTTCCAAAAGCGCGTGGCTAACACAAATACACCTCAGCGGTCGCATACAATAATCGACGATGACAAAGTCCCAAAATCTCATACTAAAACGACTCAATTGCGAATGAATAAAACATGCGAATATATAACGCTTTCTCTGGTGAAATTCCATCCTACGTGAGGAATTTTTCGAGCTAAAGATTCTTTCGGCACCTATATCGCCGCTACTCTGTGCTTTCCAGAAGCGTGTGACTAACGCAAATGGACCGTGGCAGTCGAGTATGATAATTAATTAGAAAGGCAGAGACCGGCGATTGGCGATCTCTTTCAAGCCTAATATAACTGGCTCTCTGTCTCGCTTCGGCTCCAGCGCCTCTGTTCATCCTCCTCCACGAAGGAAGTCTTCTTTTTCGTGGCCGCTCCTCCGAACGACCTTGCGATCTGCACCGCTGATGGCTCGGTCTGAGATATCGGCGTGCCGTGGATCCGGATCACATTCCCGCGAAACGATTTCGTAAGAATGTATCCGTCGGACGGTTGTGCCTGGCCAATTGTCCAGGTATTCGCAGAATTAAATCGTTTCGAAGCGTTCGCGGTGTGTCGCGGAAACACTAGGGTGGCGCGTGTACATCGATATCCGCTTGGAGCTGTGTGTGTATGCCTCTTTGGCGGAAAGTAATTTTCGCCGGGGCGATACGGGCGGAATGAAAGCGGCGGGAAACGATGGGAACAGCAACCGGGATTTCAGTCGTTGCCGGGAAAAGCGTCGTTCGCCGGAAGCCAGGCAATCGAGATAACGACGAAATAATAATAAAGTAACGCGCTTGCGAGGTTGCGAGAATAACGATAGAGAGTGAGAGAGAAGGAGAGGGATTTGGCGGGAGCAGAATCCGGGCCAGGTTCGCTCTTTGCCCCGCTATACACAAGTCGAGTGGTTGGTTGGTTCGCTTGCTGCTGGTTTCAGCCCGATAATCGATCCTCTCCATTCGGTCGTACGTTGGCAACGAGAACACCGTGTGCACGCTTACGTTGAACGCTTGAAAAGTATTAAGAATGAAACTTCGTTCACACCGTCTGGTCGGCGTCGAAATCAATAATGCCCAGGTTGAACTGGGTTAATACCATGGTACGCTGCTTGGTCAGGAATTTCGTTCCGTTCTACGCGTTCGTGCCCTTCGTTTGTCTTTCTTCGTTCTTCCACCTTGCCGATCCGCCGTATCTCTCTTTCACTTTGGTCTGGCTCTTTCTTTCCATCACCTTGGACCTTTTCGTTCTCTTGCTTCTTTCCATCCTTTCGTTCACTGACTGCTAGGCATATGACGGATTCTCGAACAACGCAAAGGTCTCGGTCGACTAGTCGCGTAGTTGAAATACCACGTGTAATTCTTGGTGTTGTGATGATCGTAGCAGAGCAACTTGTTATTGACTGGGGACTCTGTTTCGTATGCTGTACGCGACGTCCTTGTGTTTCTGTAATAAAATAAAGTATTTTATGTAACGATATCACGATAACTAACGTATGTTGCAGAATATGTAAGTATCCGCTCTCCTCCTTTTTTATTGCCGACTTAAGACATTTGTTTTTTCGTTCTCTCTCAAGTTGATCCGCATAATGCTTCCGTTCTGACGTCTCTCTTTTTTCGTCTTCCTCCGTTCTTCCCTCTTTTTTTTCTCTACACCAGCTAGCCGGAACGTACGAGCGTATAACGCGGTCGCGCCATTAAACCTAAGTGGCTTACAGCCTTAAAATCGTAATAAAAACCAGTCGGAATTACACATCGGTCGTCAGTGGACTTTGGTTGTCCCTTAACCTCGTCAACTCTGGTTTAGCCTAGAATATTTGCCGTTCTATTGCCACGTTATAGTCGGACATCCCAGAAACATCCTCTTCGCTGCCACGTGCAGTCGGATTGATATTATTAGCGAAACTTTACAAGCCACGAGATACAAATAGCCAATACTAATGAAAGCTCTTCCGTTGCGGCAAGAAATCTGATATTAAGAGAAATTGAATTTTGCGAGTGAACTTTGAAAGAGCAGCAGAATTTTACAAAATTCGTAAAGGAGAAATCGTAGTTTGTCAATTTGTTAACACTTTGACTGCCATGCCGAAATCAGATGTTTCACTCAGGACGCCACGGGAGTATTTTTATTATTCAAAGAATATAGTGGTAAAATAATAATAAACTGATGATGTAGGACAACATTCTTCCCCAATGGACCGTTTATCTTATTGGTGGTCACGGGTGACCATTGTGGCGCCTTGGTAACAGTTGATAGCGACATATTATAACAAGGGTTCGTCTATTTCAACAAACCATTCGTATTCGTTATTTCGTCGTAAGCCAAACGTCCAGAATATATTGTTGAAACGTGTAGAAGATATTAGTAGACAGTATTTGATCATTCTATATATATAATAGTAAGGTGGAGAGACAAGCGTGACATTTTTATGATTTCGACAAGACATTCGGATGAAATGGTAGAAGACTGAAAAAAATTTATGTTTGTGATAAAGCAATGGTAGTGGTAGATTACAACAGAGCAAAGTGTGCTGTAGATTTATCAGATCAAATGATACTATATTCTACACCACATAGAAGAACCCTCAAGTGGTATATAAAATTAGCTTTAGAGTTATTGTTAAATACATCAGTTTCAAACGCGATGATACTCTATAAACAAGCAACAAAAACAAAAATCAAGGTATCAGCTTTTAGAATAACACTCGTAATGCACCTTACACAGTACCATTCACCAGAGCCGTCGAATATACTTATTCGATAAAGATTACGACACGAAATGCAGAAGAAAGAAGGGCAAGCGTACCTGGCACGAAAATTTTGCAAAGAGTGCTATAAAAAAAATGTTAAGCAGTCAGGACCAAAAATTGCTAAGAATCGAACCAAAAAGGTGACCACCTATTGTCCAGATTGTATCGATGAGCCACATTTATGTTTAAAGTGTTTTAACACAGTGCGCCGTTAGATGCAAGATTTGTCTTCATTTTTTTTATAATGATGTCCTAGTAAAAATGTTTAATTGTTCAATGGTTCACTTTTTATTTCAAAGTATCTTCTATTTATCGGTTATATATAAGCAAAACGTGTAGAAGATATTAGTAAACAGTATTTGCTCATTTTAACTATTGCTCATTCTAAGTATTGCGGTTGGCGAAAGGTAAACAGCTTCTTCTTTCTTATCTTTTACAATGATACGAAGATGATATAAGAAAATTCACAGTATTTCGAAGCCATCAGTAGCTTTTCCGCGTTCGTTGGATCATTTCGACCATATTTGATTTTTATTTTATTCATAGAAACTGTTATAGCTGTCGTTTTAGGATCGTTCGTAACAACATACCTCACCTGGAAAAAAAAACTATAAAAAAGGATCACTTATCTCGTTTTCGGAAGAGTTGGGAGATCTATATTTCGATCAGATTTTTAGGCCGATCGGTGCACCCATGGCCCGTGTAATTTCATTCGGATTCCGATTTAAATGGACGGTGACACGCGTCGAGATAACCGGTAGCTGTTCGCCGCGTTGAAATTTATTTAAAAGATGGTCGGAAGGGTTGTCGATGGGAATCAACAAGGGGAGAGCGAAGCGCGCACATGAAAGAGACAGAGAGGACGACGATTATCCGATATACGTGTCCAGTAACGATACGTCAAACACGATTTCCGGACATTTTTATAAGAACGATCGGTTCGACACGAATGGTTCGTCCGCATTAAACGTCGAATGAAGTTCGCGCCGGTGGATGGGACGCGTTCGCGGGTGAATCGAGCGTTGATTGTGGCGGCGCGTCGATTGTCGAACCGTGGTGTATACTCGGCCGGTCGATAGACGCCGGTTCCGTGGCTCTGCGCGTACCTTCGCTTTGTTTGCCCGTAACAACCATAATTATCTTGCCACGACGTTATCTCGTATGAATCATACTAACCTGACGTAATGTACTTGTTGTTATTTGACGTTGCCATGCATTCAGGAGCCCTCTCCACGGATGCATCGTCCCAGACGCGCGAATTGACTCTAATTCGCAGATAAGACGAGTCGCCTCTCTTGACTTTGTAAGCCGCTTGTTAGAGGATTTAACCGACCTTGGTTAAGTCGTAGAAGTACTTTTTCAGCGCAGTAAATCTTTGTTCAAATTTATGATCCTCCGTGGCTGGGATTTCTATCGCTCGATCCGGATCTTGTTAGTTTAATATTTAAAAATGTCCGAGGCAATTTACTTAATTCAGCATTTCGCCTTGTGAATTTTTTTTTTTTTTTGGTTTGTCGGTTATAGGATTTCGCTTTAATTCGCAAACGGTTGAGTTTGTTATTATCGATATTCCACGAGGTCCGTTCTATCGAGGTCAGTTTGATTATTATTCTCATTTGTATCATTTTCTTAATATTACGCTCTTTCTTAATTTGATAATATTTCTGAAGCAGTTACTTGTTCTTTTCTTTCTTTTCGTAAAATATAATTAATTAATACGATCGTAAAATACATATGATACGACTAATTAAAACGATCAAGGTTTGTCCTTCTCACCATTGCTTTGATATTTTATCTTTATATTATTTGTATTATACGACGAGTTTATTCCGAACTGTGAATCTTTTAAAGTACGAATATCTTGGAAAATACGTACGCGTATTCCAATACACGGAAAGAACAGACGCTATAAGAACAGGTATAGGAGAATTAGTTGCATTGGTTCTGACATGTTCCACGTATCTACATAATGAAATTGAGATGAAAAGTTGAAGCTAATCAGCTTGTCTACAGAGAAACTCAATTATAGATGTTACATTTCTATTTAAAATTCATGGCCAGATAAATGCAAAGTTTTCTAGACGTCTGGTATCATATGAGAAGTCATCGTAGAAGGTCGTCTCGCGATGGAATAAACGACATTGAATTAGACGATATCGCGTGATTTCACGACGCAAATAGGTTGCGTGGCAACTAGTAGATTTATCTCGAAGAGCCGCGTAAACGCGACACAACGCGATGACACGCAACTTCGCCTGCTTTAATTCTAGTTTGTCGCTGCCTGGATGTGGAAGAAAATGCAGCCGAAGGAAAAAAAAGGCTGTCTGAGCGGCGAGAGGCGAGCGTTTTTTCCCTTAGATAAATCCTTCAATTACGGGCTGGCGAGTCAGTAAATATAGCTGCTGCAATGTCGGAACAGCCTTCGAAAACTTCGTTTCGCTGTCAGAACGACGGCTTTAAGTGATTTATAATCAAAACTGGATTAGGTGGATGGAAAAGCCTTAACTTGCTCGAGCACTCGAGGCAAGTCGAGGCCCGTTGAACATGAAGCCTGCCAGTGATTTAAAAGTCTCTTAAAACGTATTAAATAAATGGCCGCTTGAAAAACGCGAACGTTGTTCGTGGGAATAATGTCTATTTATCCGTAGGCAGCTATTTATCATTTCGAAGCGAAGGATTCGCGCGAATGAAATCATTCTGCTTGCTCCTTGAATATCTTTACGTAGTACGTACTTACTTCATCGATGTATTCTTTCATAATGTTTTTATTATCGATTTATTGTCACGTATAAATCTTTTTAATAAACGCAATGATTAACGTTCTATAGTTCTACGGAATATCGAAGTAAACAACAGTTGTCGTACCGAGTCCGATTCTTTCGTTTCTCCATTTTTTTTTCTTATTAGATACATTTTCTGTCTACTTGCCTTGTTTGACTAGTTTAACTTTGAAATAATGAGATTTATTCTTATAACGGATCAAATTTGTACATGTAAAAATTGAAGAAGATTTAACAATATTATATTTTATTTTCATGTAGGAATCAGATTACTAGACTCCGGATACGTTTATGAAAATTCATATTTTCATGGATATAATTAACATATAGTGTAAATTCTAAGATATATCTAACTAATTCTTCCCTTTTCATTTTGTTTCAGGTAAGCACAGTAAAAGGGAATTTACACGTATAAGACATCGATACGTACCAGGCATACTACAGGTTTTTATATTAAATATTCACGTTATTAACTTAGACCTTTGCGATTATTTATGCAAATTCGTATTTTCATGGATACAGTGAACCGAGGAAGTGGCGTCTAAACAGAGATCTGACAAAATATTACTATAATTTTATTACTTTACTTCGGATATTTTATACTTGCGTGTTGTCGGGCTGCTAAGAATATTCGTAACATTCTCAAAATAGTACTTTCACGTTCATATGTTACAAGAATTTGATGCTGTAACAACGAAACGTAAAACTTCATAAAAAACGCTTTATCGGAAAATAAGGATGCGTGCAAATATTTCTCGTATCCACTTCGTACGTACCATAATCAAGCTACCTGTACTTTGCCTTCTCTCGTCCAACAACGACGTTTCCAAACGAAAGCAAAAAAAATGAAAGAGTGAAGGTACACGAGTGGTGATAAATTTCCGAACGAAAACCTTCGCTGAGAATCGTCACGAGGCATCATATCTGCGGTGATTTGTTACCCTGGGTGTCGTCTAGCTCCGGTGACACAACCCTGTTTCATTCTGATGGAAAAGCGTTGTACGGAGTTTGCGTAGCGAGACGGAAAGTCGCGAGGTCGCGTGCCACTCGCGTGACATCCGCTTGATAACGATGCTTCACGTATCCTCGATCTCGACGTTCCTCAACATCGTCGCCGTCGTCGTCGTTTTCGTCTTCGTCGTTGTTGACCGTCTGCACAGGGTAACCCGTCATTTTTTACCTCTTCTCGAGCGTTTTGTAAATAGCCGACGAAATGGCCCATTTTCCTAGCTGGTGCTCGCGTTCCTCGGGTATCATCCCGAGCGTACCGCCGATTCATCACAAACTGTCAAGCTGTCGCTGAAACCGGTGCATCCTAAATGCGACCGGACACTTTATTGCTCCTTTTGCTTACTGTTTCCCGATGGCCCGTTAACGGTGATTGATGCATTTTTAACGGGTCTCGTCTCATCGAATATTATGAACAGTTTACACGCGTTCCACTTTTCGATCCTTATCGCGTCAGATTGAAACGTATCGTTGTCCGTTATCACTCGCGTTCCAGCGTTGTTCGGGCAATTTTCTGTTTCGGTTATTGCAACGGCAGATTATAAATTCGTTTCTGTACAGTCAGCGTTCCATTTAACTGCGCCAACTCTCCACGAGGGCTTACACTTTCCAAATTTCATGCAGGTGCGTGCACAAGTACGCTCGTCCATCAGGCTGTACACTTTCAGACAGCGAGATAAGACTGGAAGATTATTACGGACTTACTGAAATCTTCATGATCGTCGTTTTGCTTGGAACCGTGGTCTAAGATGAATCTACCTATATGTTCTGTGTTACACTAAGAATGAGAATTAAATTAGTAGATACTAGAAATTCAAACTCTTCTTTATAATTGTTGTAATTATTTTCGACGTTTGTATCATTCGATTTTGTCATCATATCATATCATATCATTTCAATTGGTAATTGCTATTCTTTGGTTTCGTGCATTCTATAAACGACACCACGGGTGAGATTCAAATTTTTGTTCGCTTCATCGAATTTCCTAACACGTATCGACGTTAAAATCGAAAAATCGACGAAAATGTGCCTCTTGTGACCTTCGCATAATTCTACCAAAGATCTTCCTGTGCTCGCAATTGACGTTTTAGAATCTGAAAGAAACCTGCCTAGTCGTCATCCACGTTTTATACAGAAATCTCGTTCAAGTTAATCACGTACCGCGTTATCGCTACGATAAATAAAGCAACAGATAGATGGTTTTATTCCAGTCCGGTAGCCTTGAAACAGATTTTGCATTGCGATTTTTGTTAACTTTGCAAGATAAAGTAATAAATTCGTACAACTGGTAACAAGAAATAAGCGTAAAACGTAGAAATGGTGGAGTTCATCGAATTTAATGTCCCCTTTGGCCTCCGTGGAAAACGTAGGGGTAGATCCGCACGCAGGCATCTGGCCGCATTATTACCGACAGTAGCGCAATTATTTCGGCCCGACAATGTTCTTTGTTCGCGCGACGTGTTTGTGGGTCGTGCATTTTCGGCGATCCATTGGGTTTCGTCGCCTGTCCCGCTCTCCTACCAACCCAAAACCCCCCTGTAACACCCTCGAAAACTAGGAAGGGTGTTTCGCTCCTCCTTTCCCCCGCAGAGTTTAAGCAGGACGTCGGTGAACAGTACGGGTCGGGTCGATCCTCTTGGCGAACCCCAAAGCTTGGACGTCCCTCGGGGCTTCGGCACACGATATAATACACGAGAAACTTAACAGGCATCGAGCTTACCGAGAGTCTTGTACAGCAACACACCCCTGCCTCTTCTCTCCTAGTCGCCACGAGCCCCAGCGTACCACTTAGATTCCCTTTTGGTGTTACATACAGGGTGTCCTGTAACGTATGGCAGTAATTTCCATGAAGACCTTTTATTTGGAAACAATTAGAAAGTTTGTAGAAATATCGATCGAAAGTTTGGCATGTGTATGCGTCTCGTGGAATTTAAGAAATGAAAAAGAATGTCTGAGATTGCATTCAATATGAAGGAAAGGTTTTCGAATTTGTTAAAGTAAAGTTATTTTAGAGATATTATGTGAAAATCAAGGAAATCGTAAATAATATTGATTTTCGATTGATAATAGAATTAATAGAGAATCGAATACACGATACAAGTAGGAAAGTGATTTCAGAATTTTGGTCGATGGCGTATGCTTTGTTTCAGCTCGTTTATGAGGTATAACGAATTTTGTGTTATGGCGTCTGGCATTTGATAACACTGGTAGTACTGATTTTCAATTAATAACACAATTAGTAGAAAATTTAATACGCGGTATAAACAGGAAGGTGATTTCGCCACGGTTGATGTATCGTTTTATCTATCTCAGCTTGTTTATCAGTGTTTGTGTCGCGTTAGTTGATATTTGATTATCTTCGTTAAATTGATCGTTGATTAAATTCCAGAAGAATTTTAATTCCAGCAGTGTTTCGCTGTTATAGAAGTGAAATCAGTATCAAATTATGATCTGAAACAGAGTAAGTATGATCTGAAACAAGTGGTTTCAAATGATTTTAGCAACGTTTCATTAACATCCTTTACAGAAGAATAATTAATATTAATAAAATACGACCTTGCTGCAAAAAATATATTACATTAAATGAAATGAGACGATCCACAGTAATTTCGACTTCCATCGAATTTCATAGAATACGCGTATTACAGGACACCCTGTATATGCATGTATCCCGCACATGTTCGTTCTTCTCGCTCTATCTGGCGAGTTCACATTCTCCTTGGTTCGTTTCTACCCTTAAACTATAAGTTGGCTGGAGCGGGGCGCCAGGATCCCCTGGCGGCGCATTGCGCGTTTCTGCTTTCGAATTTCGATGTTCGAGCCCCATTTCAGCCCCGGGAACATCTGCTAGCGCTGTGATCGAGCCACGCCACGTTTCTCTAGGATCCACACCCTCTATTTTCCTTGTCTCCTCGTTTATCTATCTGTTTGGACGGCGTGTTTTAGCGGGACTCTTAATCGTAATAAAACGTCGCGGAGTAACGCGTACCGGTGGGGCAGTCGGTAGGTTTGGGATTTTCGATGGCCAGCCGAGGGGTTTAATGACAGTAGTAATGGAGTATAGAAAATGAGACGGCGAAAACGACCCGCCCGGGATTTCGAGCGAATGGATACACCGGCATTTATGTTTCATGAAACGTCGGTCCATGCCAGCTCGGACAGTAAACGTCCCTTTTGCCCTGCGTTGGTGTGTTTTATCTAATGCAGTTTCCTACAGGACAACAAATCGTTCTCACAACGACAACTTCTTACCTTTACCAAGCCGCGTTTGCATTTTCCACCGTTTACATGGGAAATTAATTTTTCAACGATCGCTAGTAGATAGTCTCTGTTTGTTTTCGACCTTTAATCCTTTCGGTGATACGGCTACAGACGGATACATACGACAAAATATGCGTAGGTTAAATACAGGCAATGAACTTGTTTATTATCGTTGTTTTTTTAAAAATGTTCAATTTCTGTACTTTTCTATTTATCGATGTTGAAAGTTATTTTGTGTTTCATATTAAAATAAATGTTACTATGGACCGTATCGTTTTATATCGCAGCAAATTCTTTTCAGTTCGTATTTTGAAAAAATGTTTGTAAAGTATATTCGTACGAGCACCTTTTTTAGTTGCTTATCGGTATTTCGAGAGATTAAATTTCGAAATTTCGGACCATAAGCTTATTTTAATAAGTTTCGAGCAAGTTACTGTTCAACGTAGCACTTTGTATTTTGCATTAATCCAGTCATAATTACGTGAGAGCTTCCCATTTCTATCATACGCGTAATAAAAAATTCCCATTTCATTAAGCAAAAAGAAAACCTGCTTCCAAATACGACTTACCGTTGCACCATGTTAACGATTAATGTACAAAATTTTCTAAACGTGTTATAACTAATTTGTTATAGATTTCTCGTAATAAAAAGGCAACTATCAATGGAATAGAGATATTCGTAATATACATAAAATTATACCTACATAATATGCGCTTATGTTATATAATTATTATGATACTAATATATATTAATTATGTATATTAGTGTGCATTAATCATGTACACCGTTTATGTGTATACGATGTTATTATATTTTCAATTCACGAAGACGAATGGTGAAACTAACTGGTTAATTCGGATTAACCATGTGCTGCAGTTTTGCCACATCGAAACGCGAACGTAGCGAAGAAAAACCACTGTTTGGTAGAAAATTTCGGCCAGCTGGCGATTTTTAATAAAAGAACCGGCGGTTTGCGCCTAAAACTTGCGCCGGGGCAACGACACGCCGCATTCCCGGCGAGCCGTGTGCGGCATCCACAACCTCTCTTCCATATTCAGGTTAAGGAAGAGAAGACCGACGAACGTGTACGTGCCTCGACGGATCCCTTCGTATCCTTCTCGTTTCCTCGTTTCTCCTTCCTTCCTCTTCTTCTTCCCTCTACTCGATACTCGTCCATTGCTCAGGTATACCTTCCAGTTTTTGCTCTCGATGCTGCGTTCCGTTCAAGGCCCAAGGGCACGATGAATGCGTTAATTGCAACGAAATTATTGAACCTCGTGATAGCGAGAATAAGACAAAGGAGGAAAGAGCGAGGCGGATAGAGTGGAACGGAAGACGCGTGTTGGGTGTTGTTGGAACACGTGCATATGCCAGGCTTGATAATAATAGAGTAATAATTGATATGTAGATGGTGCGTCTTCGTGTACTTACGGGGAATTTATGGCGTGGCTCGTACAAGTAGTCGAACACTGCTAGAAATCTTTTACGTATACATTGTACAAAGCATTTTGAAATCTCATTAACATTTGTAACGAGGTAAGTTTGTCCTGATTATATTCGTAAAATTTGAAACGAACTTGAAAATGTGTACGTAAGAAGTTATAAGATATTTATGGTAAACATAATACTTAATACATAATAATTAATTATTCGTGATATACAGGGTGGTTGGTAACTGGAGGTACAAGCGGAAAGGGGGTGATTCTACGCGAAAAAAGAAGTCGAAAATATAGAATAAAAATTTTTCGTTTGAGGCTTTGTTTTCGAGAAAATCGATTTTGAATTTTCGCTCGGTACGCGTGCGGTACGTTATAACGTATCTCATTGTAGATCGTTATCTCGATGGAAAAATTAAAAAAAAAGAAAAAATAAAAAAACATTTTTTTCTATATTTTCGACTTCTTTTTTCGCGTAGAATCACCCCCTTTCCGCTTGTACCACCAGTTACCAACCACCCTGTATATTAATAACTCTAACGAGACCATCTCTTATCTCTACAATTTCCTTTCGGTTTGGTTTCAAATTTTATTATAATATATTATTTAGTAAATTTAATTTTCATTTATTATCACAATAGTCGCGTCTCATCGGCTGTACTTTCAATCCTCAGATTGTTCAATGTCGCAACGTGCATCCTCAAACGCAAAGAAACACGATGGAAAAATAATCACGAGCTTTTCCATTGTACGTTTCTCGTCTGTTAGAACTTAACAACGGTAGGGAAGAAAGAGAAAAAAAGGGAGCACAAGGAAAAGGGCGCTGAAGAATCGAGTCACGGACCTGGCACGAGGGCCAGGCCGTGACGGAATTCATCGTCTTGCGCTGCTCGTACAGAGGGTCGTTCGTTCCTCCTACTATGGCCATATTCTCGATCCTCGTCGACTGAGGGACTTCTCTCATTCTTGTCCTCTCTGCTTCTGTTAGTTAGACGACACGCGGCTTCTCTCTCACGGACCCCCCTAGAACGTACCCGGTTCTATTTGTCTCTGTCACCGGTAAATGGCCTTTGCCGAGCGGCACGACGCTCCTCGTAGTCTTTCTCCTACTCTCCTTCCACCTTTCTCTTTCTTCGTTTCACCTTCGATCGCTCTCTCGTCTTCGCTTATAGCAGTCCAACTGCGTACACCTTCGAGTGAACGCCTTTATAAAGAGAGAGAGAGGCCTCATGACCGGAAAAATCGGCAAACATCGCTACGAACCACGCCACTAGGACGATCCGCTGTCCGCTATTTCTCATTGGTATCGATGCTGCCTCGTTTGCGCTCTTCCTTCTTTCTTCCGCTACTCCCGCGTCCATTCCGCGACGCTGATCGACGGCTACCAGATAGAGAACCAGATCGGATAACGTGATTTTCTGGTAGATCGGATAGATACGTACGTAAGCATCTTCGTAGATACAGAATCGGGGATCAGAGAAAGGATTTATAGTATTTGACGATTGTCTAGGAGGCCAAGTTTAGAAATGGGATCGAAGTGTCGACGAAAGAGGAAATCGATCGGCGGCCTGCGAGCACCGTTGTCGGTTCGATGTTTGTGACTTCGTAAAGACGTTTCTCTTGTGACAATTTCGTGGTGTGGTTTCGTGTTAGGTTTCCGTGCTGCTGCTGTTCCCATTCTGTTATTTGCAACGGTGTACTAAAGTCTTCCAGATCTTGCGCTTCATGTTCGGAAGCAAATGTTCCAAAAAATATTAACCAACGTATATTTTCCATTTTCTTTTACTTGCTCTTACGTTAAAATTTGTTAATACAAATAGGATTTGGTATATGAAATGAGAAGTCTATCTGATTGGAAATTTTTGTGCATCGTATTGTATACAGAGAAAGTAGAATAGAAAAAGAAGAAGAGGAAGGACACGTAGAAACCGGTCTTATCTTACCTCGATCGGACTATTCTGGAGCAATTCGATTCCTATTTCGATTCTGATGTAATGTGAATGAAAAATGTGATTTAAGCTGATGAGACTTATGCGCGCATTAAGGTGTTAATACGTACGCGCGATACTAAGCACGCCAGAGCGAAATTCCACCCTTTCGTCGTGGAATAACAACGCGGTCGAGAAATTTGTCAGAACAATGGCGGCTAACGAGGAAGCCCGTTTCCATGGGGCGCGTGTCTTTGCGCTGGATCCTGTGGGTACTTAGTTTCGACTTAAGTTCGTAGAAGTACGTTGTCCGAAACGGTGAGTAAACCGACCAAAGGGATGGCAGAGGTTTGGATCAGAGGCTGGAAACGGAGAAAAGTTTCGTAGTGTTTGCAAACCAAAACTCAGCTCTTTGAACTTGCTAGAATTGCGAGATGCGACTCCGTGGAAATCTGTCGTTAAAAAGAAAAAAAAAAAAAGAGAGAGAAAGAGAAATCTAGTCGAACCGGTGAGATTGTTTAAAGTCTTAACGATTGTTTAACTCGTTAAAGAGCCATTAAGGTTCGCAAGCCAGCCGACTGCACTCGAGAAAAATGTTGTATTCGTAGTCAGACTGGCCTCTCCTTCGTTTTCTTTTGTTTTCTTTTCTACATCGCCAGTAAATTAATTCAACTTTTCCCAGACAATCGTGTTCAATGCTCGCCAGCTTCCGTCTGACCGGTTGATTTATCCTTTTCTCGACCTTTTCTCGGGGAAAGTATACGTTTTGCCGTGTTGTTTAGAAGTCGCTGAATTTCCAGGTTTCTGGAGTCATAAGTTTTCCCTTAATGTCTCTTTAATTCGCGTTTCAACGCGATATCGTGCGATTATTTTAACGATAGCGTGTGTGAGGGGTTTTTAACCTACGACCTTGATTTTCCTTTAATATTCCCGGTCATTCGGTATCACTTCCTTGAACGCGAATCACGATACAGCTGAGTACATTAAAGTAACATATAGTTCTGTTCAAAAAATGAATAATACTCGTGTGATTTTCTTGGGATCTTCGAGTAAGGAAACGGCAAATTAGGCTTCTTAGCACGTTAGCTGCCATGTTACAGGTCGATATGCCTTACTTTATATTGTACTTTTTAGTATCTGATACTACAAGTTGTCTTAATGATTGCACGCTACATCAAGAATATTTGTTTTTCGCTAACGTAACGTGTCTTTAAGATTTCTTTCAATGTGACTACTAAAAGAAGAAAGGAAACAGGTTTTTTGACAAACGGTTCTACTGTTTGATATTCCGCTATACAGAGCAAGTAAAAATGAAGATAGTCGATCAATTCACTGAAAAATAGAAGCTAGCAATTAAAGATTAATTTTAAACCAATCCACAATTATCGTATCCTCCGCTAATCTAACGATATCAATTAAGAAATAGCTCTTCCTTCTTGAATAATTGATCTACTTCAGATATCACTTAGCTCCCTCATCCGTATTCGTTAAATTTTCATGAAAAATCGCCCCTGTCTTCTGTCAGTTCGAGATTTTTGCTAATCCAAATCCGTCCGCGTAACAAAGGGTTCAACAGAAAGCTTTTAGACAATAGAACTTGTACGTCTTCTAATCGTCTTATCGTGCATGGTGCAGGGGTCGAAGGAAAAGCGAAGACCCTGTATATCTTTCTAAATTACTCGGCAACTTCTTCCGGGCGATTTCTTTTTTCGTCTTTCGCCATTTACTTAATGACGAATCAGAAGAGTTTCGTAGGAAGAGAGCACGGCGGAGCAACCCTGTGCAGATTTAAAGGAATCGCGTATCGTTTTTTTCGGCTGACCCCCGTTACATTCTTTGTTGCTTCCTTTGCCGTGTTTCTTTACTTCTGCTTTACTTTTCTTTTCTCCTTGCTCTTCTTTTTTTTTTTTTCGTCGCGAACTAAAAGGTCGATTCAAGTTGGCCGAGCGATCGCATTCGTTACGTGGAAGTTTTCTTAAGAAGGCAGTTTATCTCAAGGTATTTCCCACGTTGGAGCAAGGTAGTTTCCCCGTTCGGATATCTGAACGTTTTAAATTCGTTCTGACTAACTGCCACACGGTCATAACGCTGTGTCGCACATCTGTTTCCGAGCCTTTTTCGGAAAGGTTTTTTTCATTGTGCTTCCCGCGTTTCCTTCATTCTCCGGAGATATCGAGGACGAACACTTGGTTCGCCGAGTAATTGCAATTTTTCCTCGTTTTCAATTGTCGGCGCGCACCTGAGAAATTAAAAGGGACTTAATTAGTTTAGCGCGATTAATGGGAGAAGTTGAGGAAATTAAAGAGCCGAGGAAACTTGCAGCCTGTAATACA
This sequence comes from Bombus vosnesenskii, assembly GCF_011952255.1. Lineage (NCBI taxonomy): Eukaryota > Metazoa > Arthropoda > Insecta > Hymenoptera > Apidae > Bombus > Bombus vosnesenskii. The sequence goes on from NW_022882924.1 coordinate 10,225,903, forward strand.
GATTGAGTTGCTAATATAATTAAATATTACAATATCTTACAGCAAAACTGTAAGCTTCTTAAAATTGTACAAGTGCAGGGCATTAGTGAGTTGAGAAAATTTGAAATCGTCGTGGAAATTTGTATTGTCGATAGAATCGATGATATAATTGCTGTATTCACATTTTTTTTTACAGTGAAATTACAACTTTTTTGAATTGTAAAAAATTGTGGGTCGAGTTGGCACATTCTCAGAATACTAAAAATACTAAATAGAACCGATGATATAATTACTCTAAGCACATTTTTTTTACAGTAAAATTGCGTTTTTTGAATTGTAAAAAATTGTGGATCGAGTAGGCACGTTCTCAGAATACTAAAAATACTAAATAGAACCACCGATGATATAATTACTCTAAGCACATTTTTTTTTACAGTAAAATTGCGTTTTTTGAATTGTAAAAAATTGTGGATCGAGTAGGCACGTTCTCAGAATACTAAAAATACTAAATAGAACCGATGATATAATTGCTATATTCACTTTTTTTTACAGTAAAATTGCAAGTTCTTTGAATTGTAAAAAACTGTCATAGAGAATTTTTTGAAAAAGATGAGCTACCTTTTTTTGTGCCGTAATTCATCTTTTATCGCAATGAGTAAAAATTGAGTAAAAATTTTGAGAACATAGATTTGATCACGTACATATACCAATCCTTAAAAGTACAGTTGACTTTCAAGCAACGTGGATTTGGTTACACATGCATTTCTTTCTCCATCAATATTGTAGGAGTTTCCACGAAAACATGTATACTATGTAGGTATGTAGTCCGTATACTAAGTCGTGACTTTGCAACAAACCAAACGACTAGCAAAGAACGTTTGAAAAAGAAAAAAAAACGCAAATCGCCGTTGTTAAAAGACGATCGAGCAGACTATGTTTATATTATCGGCGTTGTGAAATCAGTCATGTTTCGTCACAATATGAATATAATATTGAATATGTATATGTGTACGTATTTTCTCTTCCTTATATGTAGGCAACTTTCTTTTCTTCAATTTATGTTATTATAACAAAACAGTAATAACAAACGCATGTACATATGTAATATGCAGAATAAAGCTTTCGGTTAACAACAGATTACTACGTACATACATGTACATGCATAGCCAAGCTTTTGGAGACTCATAATTATACGTGGATTTTCGACTACACGAACGTTGTTGGAAGGTCAACTGCATATCCCTTACTTTCATAATTAATTAAGTTATAACAATATTTTCGTGATTTGGAAAAATATACTGAATTTTTTTATAACGATACATTCAGAAAAATTCTATAGAAATCCATCATGATTGATAATGCTCCATATGCGAAAATTAATTCCTATTATGAATACCGAAAAATCGTAGCTAATGGGGAAAATCGGTAAAATGTTTCATAGTGTACGAACTATTCGTTCTGTAATGGTTTCATATAGACGGAGCTCTACCGTGTTACTCCACGCACAATGGATACAAATTTCTTTAAATTTCTTAATTTACCAGGAAAGGAAGGCTACCTTGAGCGGAACAGTAAGAAACTGTAAAGAATTGATGCTGCTCCCCTTTTGGTCCCTTCCCGTTATCCACCCACGCTTCTTCCTTGTCTCATTCTTTTTCTCCTTCCCACTGCAAAGTCTCCACTCTCCGGTTTACCAAATGATCGCATTTGTTACGGAGAATTGCGGCTTGGAAAAGCAGTTTACCCCTTAAGGTACGTTTCTCGCTCTCTGGTAACGGGCCTCTTCTTTAACCATACGTGACTTCAACCTCGTAATTTACCCGTAGCTTCTCGTCCGACTATTTAAATTCCACCCTCCAACCTCTCTCGTACCTGAGAATCCGACGTTTCTTGAAAACCGAACCGCATTCTACCGCGGTCTCCTTAAAATTCCAAAGGCGTTAGTTACGCGATCGCATTTCACCTGGCATCTGTGCGGATTCTCTAACGAGCAATCGAAGGATCAAAGCGAACGTTTCTGGCCCGGTTTCAGGATCGAATCTCGCCGAGGAACGACCTTGATTTCACAGACGGTTCGACGAACCCCGACAGTTTCCTTTGCTCTCCGACGTTTCTCATTCGAGTGGCCTTAATCGAGATCAGCGTTGCCGTGCATCGGCCTGCTTAATTCCGTGACGTTTGAATTCTTTGCTGCGAGTTAAGAATATTTAGCGTAGTTTCGGGAAACGTGTTTCGATTAAGAATTGAAAAAAGATCGGTCTGTCGGTTTGTGTAATTGTTTATACAAGTTATCGTATGTCTTCCGAAAGGATCATTTTTATTCAAGCGAAGCTTGTATAATGTTGTGTAATAAAATATTGTTTTCTTGACATGTTCAATATAAATATCGTAATATCTTAATATCTTCGTATAAGGATACGATAAAACACCTTATTGTTAGTAAAGAATTGAAAAAAAGAAACTTGATGATGTATTAATCGTACGACATTGTAATGACAAAATTAAACAATCCAACTGAATCGATTAAATATGGCTCCTGAACGAATTAGAATTTATTATAGTCCAGCAATTGTTGCGAGTATCTTGAAACAATTTATCAACGTGTTGCAAATGTAATTTGATAATTTAGGCAAATCTTCGCGTTTCTTACGAGCCCTGCAAGTGTTCTAATATTTATGAACGAGATTTGTACGTTTAAAGGCGAACTAAATGAAAGTAAAGCGCCCAGCCTTCCTCGCGTGTTCCGCGGAAAATGATGAAATATAAGCAGGTACGTAGGAAGGTTATCGGGTGCATCGCACGGAAGCACCCGTCGGTTTTCCATTAAAATAAATGTGCATATTAAAGCGCATACTTTGTAATTAAAATTAACGCCTGGCCGTTTCTGCTGGACGCTTTCGGCGTACGTCACGCAGGAATTATACGTAGTTCGCGTACGAATCAACCGTATCGTCCCTGAAAACCTCGAATCAATTACGTTTCTCGTTCCATTGCTTTCTATTCCTTATGTTTCCGGAAGGATACGATTAATCTCCACTGATAGTTTGAAGTATTCGTCAAAATAATTGCCATCCGTGGTCGACGTTGATTTTACGGTTTAACGAGGAATAGGAGAAATGAAAGATTTTTAGCGTTTTCCAGAAAGTCTTTTTGAAAATCTCAAGTATTAATGGCGCGTTTAACGACACTGTTTATTGTCTATTACAAGTACTTCGTATTTTTCTTCGATAATATAGATTCTCTTAGATATATCAGATTTTTATTGGATTTTATATTAGATGTTCTACATTTTAAATTATTTGTTTTATAAACGCAGAATGGAAAATATCGTTGGATAGCTAATTTTACGAGTGAATAATCAACAGTCCCAGCATTGAAAGGTATTTTATAGACGTTCCATCTATTTTTATGGGTGAGTTAATTGTCCATGGTAGTTAGAAACGATGCTTTCGCTGCACGCTCACCGACTTGTATCAAGTTAACGAGTCAATAAAATAAAAATGATGACGTAATAAAATAAAAATAATGGTTTAATGAAATTAAAATAATGACTTAATGAAATATAAATATATATATATATATATATATATATTGTTATATAGCCAAGGAAAAATTCCACTAAAAAGAAAAAATTCTTAATTTTTGACCAGTCAGATCGAAGAAATTTGTACCTTAAGAGATTAATCGAATTGATCTTTTCTTCAATCTCTGCCTCTTTTGCAAATATGAAAATCTACGTTAGAGATTCTTGCCGGAATCAAGAGCTCGGGATGCAGCTACTTCTCATTTCCGGATTAATCCGTGAATCTTTTCTACTCGCAACCGGTTGGTTCTCCGGTAAACACGCTAATTAAGGTGTCGTTTCACGGTTGTTTGTGTTTCCCAACCGAAGATACGTGGTCCCTGCGGTAGCTAAACAACGTCCTTTCCATTCGTGTCGCGACGTCTCCGGGGTTAGATCGGATAATACCTCGGTGAAAATTGTCGACGATCGAAACGATCGTTAATTACGGTTTTAACCTACATACGATATGTGCGTGTGTCGCACACCGGACAGAATAGGACTACACTAGGGAAAAGGCACGTGTGCTTTTATCAGATAGCGCGAGAAGAACAAAAGCACCTTGTCTCGTGCGTACAATCAGCAGAAGAAACATGGGTAGCTCCCATTTTACGAATCCCTGCGTTACGAATTTCTTTGGAGTGGAATTTTTATTTTAAATTGTGTACGTCGAAGGCGATTTTTTCTCATTTTCTTTTTTTTTTTTTTTTTTGTAGAAAAAGATGTACCGTAGCTTCCCAAAATTGTCGGTTGCTGATTCACCTGGTGACGAAGAAATGAGTTAATTTTTTTCCAAGAATCTTTTTGATTCAAATCTTCTCTTATGTTATTTTCAAATGCGTAAATCTTCAGCCAGCAAAATCTTTGTCATTTCGTATTCGCTTTATATTTCGTATAACCTAACTCTCGCTTATAGCATCGTCTCCAATGGAAACAGTTTGTTAGTAGACTGTACATGTTGATGAATTTATGAAAAATCAAAATGTTCAAAACTGTGTAGAATACGTATGATGTGCAAGAATATATATGAAATATCCGAAGTAAAGAACTATTTATAATAGTTAGAGGATAAGAAGGATGTTTATCTAGATGGTGTTTCTTTAATCAAGTACAAACATAAATACACTGCACCATTTTTCATTTTCATTGCTTATAAGTTACGTTATCGGGCTAGCGTTTAACCGAAAGCTTGATGAATAATTCTCAACAAGTAAATACATCAATCGCCACTTTACGCTTTAATTTACGATCTCGGTATATCGGTTCCAACAACTATACCGTAACCATCTTTCCTTACGATCTTTCTCGCGCTCGCACGAGCGCACCTGGAACAAACATAGTGCTCTTGCACGCATACTTGCCGCTACTTGGCTCCCCTTCTATGTGGAACCGCGCGTTCCTGGATATCTCGCGATGCTTATCTGCTTGTCGGATAACCCGCCGCGATCCTCTTTCCACGTTGCTCGATCGTTGCGTGCTTCTTCGTACGAGGCTCGAAACACCGCGTTTACCTTCATCTCTTCGTACGAAAAGGACGAAACGCGACGCCGTATAGGATGTTCCGTGAGTAAGATTGGAACTGCGTGCGCGGTCTGCGTTCGATCGTTTACCGCGTTCCGATACGATGTTCAACCCTTGGGCGAAGGAGAACCGTTCTGCCATTTTGTTCGCCTGGAAAAAATTTGTTGCGCTTCTTTAACAATCAAACGCCTAAACAGACGAATACTCGAAACTTTTCTATAAATTTTGACGAAGAGAAATGCAGATCTGGAGCAGTTTTGTGATATTTTTGCTACAATAATAAATAACTCTTTCAGTGAAGGTATAGAAATGGGTACTTGGTTGTTGGAATTTGAAGTGGTTCAGCTTATCGTAATATAATTTAATGTAATTAACCATGTTTCTTGTCCTGAATAATTCACTCATCGGATTTTCGTATAAAATTCTGTTGTGTAATTCCACGAAATTGACAAGTTACAAATTACATGCTATGGACTTCCCTTGTATAATACTACATGGAATAGAATAATTAGATTTGTTTACACGAGAGTTTGTGGCTTCTGAAATTTCGCTAATGTCCAGCGTTACTTCCATCAAACAATAGCTGTTTTTCGTGATTATTGGTATCGGCGTTTCTAATTGCATCTGTCATTCGTACTTGAACAACTTCATTATGACTAATTATACGGAAATATAGTTTGAACTTTTGCCAAAATTGCTCGTAATTTCTGCTAATTGCCGATTAAATTTTAATATTAAACGTTTAGATTCTGAAAATATCGATGCTGAAGTACCAAACCGAAATTTTTCATTTTCCGTTTCGCCTTCCTGTAAACGTTCATCTGCTGCTTACCTTGGAAAATTAAGTTCCTTTGTTTTACGTGTAGTTCTTCACAATTGTTCGTTTAATTTCACAAAGAAATTAGCTTCTAATTGCTGACTTTCTTCGGTCTGTATCCGGGTTTCATATTAAAAACGGATTGAAAATGAAGCTTCGCTCGTGATATCTGTCTCATCGCTTTTTGTCAGAATGTCGATTGCTGTATTGATTGGCAGATTAATTTTCGAACGGAAACGTGATATCTGAACACAAAAATGAGCAATCATGTCTTTCTAGATATATAGCTTGATAACGGAAACCTTGTTTCACATTAACGTCACATTCATGGAATGCGTTTGAATTCTGCTTATCGGTTCCCCAGGAGCGATGAATTTTTCATTTTTCGAACTCGGCTAATCACTAGTCGTCACTCGCCAATCAATGACTCATTTTTACCCGATAAGCACTTTTATTCGCACTCGTACAGTTGGCATGTAAGGTAAAATTCAACTGTAAGAATTTTATTTGTTATCTGTCCCCTATATCGTGGGAAGATAGTTCGACATCAAACAAGAATACAAACCTGTGTATTGAAATGTTAAATATACATACAATATATTAAATCATGAATCGATAGAGGCCGGTATTTCTCAGAATGCTTATCTTATGATGATAATGCGAAGAATCGAACGGAAAGACCTTTTATAGCATTTATTACAAAATAAAATTTCGTATAATTCGATAGAATAACAAATTAGAAAACGCGAAAGTCAAACTAGAGTACCGTTGACTTTATTTAACGTTCGTGTCGAGGATGTTAAATATACTGCAATGGAAAATACCATATAAAATAAGGTTAAAGCAGAAAATGACTGGACAACACGAAACAACTTGCACTCTCCGTTTCTTTTGCGTCTTTCACGCGACTGTGCACCTTCGTGTACGCATGTTCCTTTCTTCCATTTTACAATCTCTTCCACCCATTTCAGCCAAACTACGCGGAACAGATTCTTCAGTCTCATATTCTCTGAAACTTTCTTTCTCACCCTAACCTCAAATATTCATTGCCTGTTCGCATCTCTGTACCTCGGTCGCTTGTAATAAACGTCCGCGCCAAATTCCCATTTCCATGCTTCAGCGGTGCGTTGCTGAAAACAACTCGTAAAACCTACTTTTCAATCAAAGCACAAATCATTGTTACAACGTCGTCAATTACAATTACGAGAAGACGTACGTGTAAAGTAAGGAAGGCAGGACACACGGAGCACACGGTAGACTTCCACTTCCTTCGTCGCCTCTACCCATAAACTGGAATTGACGTGTTGCAGAAGGGAGCCCCGACAGGCTCTGAGATGGGTGTTCGGAAAATAAGGAAAGTTTTTGTTGCGATTGAACGTTACCGTTACGTCGCGATAAGAAGGAACGAGCAGAAGAAACAGCTTTCCCTTCCTCCGGCTGGTTCTCCATCCACTCCCTTCTTTCTCCCCTGGTATACAACATTTTTTCTCCTTTCATTTTCTTTTTTCTTTCTCACGTACTTCGTCGCGTCCTGCACAAAGTCAGGCGTTTCATTTCGTTAAGAGGAATATGCGTTAGGGTTCCGATTCAAAGGCACCTGGTTTCCCTAGTCGATAAATTGTTAGATACCTTCCTTTCCGTTTTTTCTATTATCTCCCCCCCCCCCTCTCTCTCTTTCTCTCTTTACATGGTTTTGCCCCGTGTTCTCGCCTTTTCTTTTCCGTACAGTGACTTTTAGGAAGTCCTACGTGAACTTTCAAACGACGAAGCCTTCCCGATCGCGTGCTCGAGTAATTATAGTGGATAACACAGGCCTTCTCGAAGGGAAAGGAATTTTCTACCTGTTTTCATCTCTACACGTTTCTGCGTTTAAGTTGTTGTCTTTCTTTTTTACGTCTGATTTTAGTTTTTGCGTTCGAGCTCCTCCTGCTGGTCAAGCATTTTTCAGCTTTTAGATTGCTCTTTATTTTTACTGACATTGTTAATCTCCCGTGGTATTCTATCTGTCGATAGCATCGTTACTTTTAGGTCCATCTTGTTCGCCTTGAACCTCCTTAACGCTTTGACTGCCACGCCGAAATCACATGTTTCGCTCAGGACGCCACGGGAGTATTTTTATTATTCGAAGCATGTAATCGCAAAATAATAATAAATCGATGATGTAAGGCAACATTCTTCCCCAATGGATCGTTTATCTTATTGGTGGTCACGAGTGACCATTGTGGCGCCTTGGTAACAGTTGATAGCGACATATTATAACAAGGCTTCGTTTATTTCAACAAACCATTCGCATTCGTTATTTCGTCGTAAGAAAAACGTCCAGAATATATTGTTGAAACGTGTAGAAGATATTAGTAAATAGTATTTGCTCATTCTATATATAATAGTAAGGTATGTTCACACTTCTAACTTCATATAATTATAAAGCAGCATTTACGGTTGTTTTCTAAGGTGTGTTTATAATAATATTCGTAGATTAAGCCTCAGAAATATGCAAACACAGTGCACCATTAGCATTAGTGCAATATTTGTTTTCATTTTTTTTTATTGATGTTCTAATAAAAATGTTTAATTGTTCAATGGGGCACTTTTTATTTCAAAGTATCTTCTATTTATCGGTTATATATAAGCAAAACGTCCAGAATATATTGTTGAAACGTGTAGAAGATATTAGTAAACAGTATTTGATCATTCTATATATATAATAGTAAGGTGGAGAGACAAGCGTGACATTTTTATGATTTCGACAAGACATTCGGATGAAATGGTGGAAGTCCGAAAAAAGATTATGTTTGTGATAAAGCAATGGTAGTGGTAGATTACAACAGAGGAAAGTGTGCTGTACATTTATCAAATCAAATGATGGAATATTCTACACCACATAGAAAAACCCTCAAGTGGTATATAAAATTAGCTTTAGAGTTATTGTTAAATACATCAGTTTCAAACGCGATGATACTCTATAAACAAGCAACAAAAACAAAAATCAAGGTATCAGCTTTTAGAATAACACTCGTAATGCACCTTACACAGTACCATTCACCAGAGCCGTCGAATATACTTATTCGACAAAGATTACGACACGAAATGCAGAAGAAAGAAGGGCAAGCGTACCTGGCACGAAAATTTTGCAAAGAGTGCTATAAAAAAAATGTTAAACAGTCAGGATCAAAAATTGCTAAGAATCGAACCAAAAAGTGACCACCTATTGTTCAGATTGTATTGCTGAACCACATTTATGTTTAAAGCGTTGTAACACAGTGCACCGTTAGATGCAAGATTTCTTCTCATTTTTTTATATTGATGTTCTAATAAAAATGTTTAATTGTTCAATGGTTCACTTTTTATTTCAAAGTATCTTCTATTTATCGGTTATATATAAGCAAAACGTCCAGAATATATGGTTGGAACGTGTAGAAGATATTAGTAAACAGTATTTGCTCATTCTATATATAATAGTAAGTATATTCACACTTCTAACTTCAGTTATATAATTATAAAGCAGCATTTACGCTTATTTTCTAAGGTATGTTTATAATAATATTCGTAGATTACCCCTCAAAGATATGGATGCAAACACAGTGCTCCTTTTTATTTCAAAGTATCTGCTATTTATGGGTTATATTCAAAATGCCCTAACTGTCAATTTTCATACAATTTTTACAATCGTAAGAAGTTCAAGCGCTCCGGTCATCAGTGAACACCGTGACGTCACAGGAGAAACCGTGGCCGGTCATATATGACCAACGTGACAGTCAAAGTGTTAATCACGTAAGCTTTTAAATTACGATAACGTTGTGAGGCTGGTATAGCAATAAGTGGTAAAATGTCATTTTTGAAAAAATCTACCATTTAAGACGCTATTTCCACGAAGATACATCGAATGTTCCTTACACTTTACCAGGAACTTTATGAACGATCTGATACGGAATTGTAGTACGAGCAATAAAAGTCGTAACGCACTTATCATTCCAGTTTACATTTTTATCGGTGAAATAACGTTATTATCAATATCAGTTGTCTCGCAAGGCACTCGCGTGCAAGTACACGCTTGATTCGTCAAGAGTGTGAAGAGATAATCGAAGCAATTATTCCGCGTTGTAAGGTGTGTCGTGTCCAGGGTGTCGTTGGTCCGCTATTAAGTCGCAATTAATGTAAAACAGCCGTATAGTCACGCTAAACGTGGCGTCTGCGTCCGCGAAAATGCTAGGTGCCTTTGATTTAAGACCGGTCTTCGTTAAAGACGTCTTTATACGCTTTCAGCGATTCCGCCTGTTCGCGTAAACGATATATTCACTTTACAACGCGTCGTTTAAGTTCCCTAACTAACTCTTTTTAACATTCGAGAAAGTACACGAGCCTTGTTATCCCGTTTGGTTACACGCGTTTGCGTACTAAACGCGATAACGAGGGAGAAATTCCTAGACTTTACGTTCTATCTGAAATTAATACCACACGTTTCTTTAACGTTCCTTATTTCTTTCTCGCGGCTACAGTGTAAACTTCAGGTACGAGCGTTTCACGCTCCGTTTCCCTGTTACTCCATAAAATGCAAATGGGTACAGCAGCACTAAAACTACCGATCGGTAGTTCGGTTTTCGTATGCTAAGTCTTAAATGCAGCAGAACGTAAAATGGAGTTTTAGCGTGTTCCTATCGGAATACGTCTAGGCAAAGAGACACGGATCTGCTGGCTTATTTTTCATAGAACGATGAAAATAAGCACGCTTACTGATTAAAAGTTTCAGTAAAATCATATAAAGATCGCAGCAAAGGATGCGTTGCTTTTTGTGCTCTGGTTTTCATGTCACGTCCTGATTAAACTGCAGAATATTAATATATCGTAGTTGAAAATGAAGATGAGATCTGTCGAGTCAAAAGATATAAATCCTTTAAAAATAGTTGATAAAGTGGCGAAATTTTATGAAAGCCAAATTCTTAAGACAAATAATAGTAATTGACACTGTGATAGTTTGACCATCATTTTTCTCAATAAAAATGTGTGCTACTTGATTGACGAATAAAAAACATGAATATAAACTAAACCTTCTTTCTGGTTTTGTTGGCAGGTCTGGGAGAGGCTCGAGGAAGACGCCTTCGCGAGAATTCTCGGGCGCAGCGAAGAAGGAAGTAGTGACAGATCGTGTCCCGCGTAGCAGTAGAAAGTAGAGTAGTAAGATGCTAGTCTTCCCGTGCAGCAGCGAGTCATCGACGAGGATGGGATCGATGCTGTCGCATCAACAGCAACTTCGCCTGCTCCTGTCGATCCTGGTGCTGTTGTCTCCCCGGCTGCCGGTCCGTTCGACGCCAGCCGACATAGTACAAAGGTTCCACGATCCAGAAGTGAAACGCATGAACCATCTGGTCGTGGACAAGAACACCGGTCGAGTTTACGTGGGCGCGGTGAATCGGTTGTATCAGCTCTCGCCGGACTTGAGCCTCGTCGTAAAGGAAGTTACTGGTCCAAAAGGCGATTCGACCGCTTGTTCGATGATCGACTGTCCCCGTGAAACGCCAACGAGGCTAGTGGACAATGTGAACAAGGCGTTGGTGATCGACTACACGACCACCAGGTTGATCTCGTGCGGAAGTTTGTCCCAGGGCACCTGCAGAGTACGAAACCTTCACAATATCTCGGACGTGGTGCAAGAAGTGAAAGAGGCCGTGGTAGCGAACAACGCTACCGCGTCCACGGTGGCGTTTATCGCGCCTGGACCACCGAATCCACCCGTTTCGCAAGTGATGTACGTGGGTGTAACGTTCACCGGTAACTCGCCGTACCGATCGGAGGTTCCCGCGGTCAGCTCCAGATCATTGGACAAGGATAGAATGCTTAACATCGCGGAAGCTGCCGTCACCACCGGTACCAGGATGTACGTGAACTCGTTGTCGCGCGAGAGATATCCTATCAACTATGTGTACGGGTTCAGCAGCGGTGGTTTCAGCTATTTTATGACCACGCAGATGAAGAACACCGATACCGCGGTATTCATATCGAAGCTGGTTCGAGTCTGTCACGACGACGAGCATTACTACTCGTACACCGAGATACCGATCAATTGCACCAACGATGGCACGTATTATAATCTGGTGCAGGCCGCGTACGTAGGCAAGGCTGGCTCGGTTCTAGCCGGAGATTTGGGCATCACCGCTCAGGACGACGTGTTGTTCGCGGTTTTTTCGGAGAGCAACAGCACGCACAGCGACGTACCGAAGGAACATTCCGCGCTCTGTGTCTACTCGTTGAAGGCCATAAGAAGGAAGTTCATGACCAATATACAGAAGTGCTTCAGCGGCGAGGGTCATCGGGGGCTGGAATACATCTCTCCGAGTCACAAGTGCATCTTAACGGTGAGCGATTCTCTCTGTACTTTTCTTTCACCGATCTCTTTTACGATCGACGTTACTCTCATCCGCCGACTTTTCAAATCGTATATATATAGGCGAAACGTGGGCTTAAGTGATTTTCTACGAACGAGGTTTCCGACGAATCGTAAAAATGTAATAGCGGAACACACGTGCTCGCCAAACGTTACGATAGCAAATGCCGTGAACGAAATGTCGGATAAGGCGCGAATATGACTTTTCGAGTGGACGTGTTTCTTTCGTTTAGAAAAATGTTTAACTGCTTACGACTGGGTAGCTTGGTAGCGGAAAGAACGCAAGCTGCGTTGTTTTCAAGCAATAGAACTTTGTACGATGCTGATTTTTTCAGCGCTAAGATATCTGATAAGTCGTATAATTTTCCTCTTTCGATGCAGAATATACGTATATGAAATTATTCACAAGTCAACGTTATTAGAAATATTCCCCAGTATAATAAATTATATAACACGTGGAGCACGTGTTGTGACGTGTGAGTGACGAACTAACCTGCCTCTTCCGGTTGAGACATTAAAAATTGTATCTACCTACCAGCATTTTTCTTATTAGGAAAAATGGCTACGTCTATAAATCGTTCCTGTACATCTACAAATCAAAGAAGAACCAAATAGAACACTTGCCTTTGTATCATTTTCTAGGCAACTTTCCAGCCGCTTATCTACGTTACGTTGCATTGACGTTTCGCTCTTTCTTTTCCTTTCATTTTTAGCAAAATCCCGCATAAATCACAACGTTCGAGTGGCATATTTTACTCGTAGCTTCGAGTTGGCCGGTATAAATCGCGAGTCAAGAACAGACGATCCAAAGAGAGGGAGGGAAAGCGAATTCAATGATAAAAGCGAAATCATGGCACGTCGTTGTAGATGCAGGATCAAAGTCAAGGCAGCCGAGTTGAAGTATACTCTGTGACAAAAATGCAGCGCTCACGTGCTATCATTCAGTTCTTAATGATACGTTCATGATTCTCTAAATTCAGCGAATATCATATACGCATTGCCTTGCAATGAAACTACGCATAAAGTTTCCAGGGTTTTACAGATCATCGATATCATCGAATTATTATTCCATTTTAGCTCCACTATTCAGAGATTTTTAATTATTTCACACGAAATCCTATAACGATACCAATTTGTATTTTTCTCTCGCAGTTCATATGTCAATTAAAATCTTCAAATTCATCCTTGAAATATAAAAATATCAAATAATTCTTTGTGACGACGAACTTTTATTTACGTAACTTTTATTTATTAAGAAGAACTGTTGCCAACAGAATGCTTGCAACTAGCAGCAAGCCGATGATGCATTAATACAGTACCGTAGTGATTAATGATGTAATAATAATATAATAATGTTAGTTAGTGATATATATAATGTATAATAATGATGAGAGTTGCAAATTAACTATTTAGTTGTCTTAATTATAATATGTTATCGTATTTAGTTCGCGTTAAACAACCATCGTTTCCTGTTCGACCAACATCTGTTTAATCCATTGTAAATAAACTAATTATAGTAAGATCCTACAATTATTTATTCATTTATTATCAATATCGTATTAGACATATTAGACATTATTTATTATATATGTTTCCGAGTGTAATAAATTATTTACTAATTAAAAGAGCGTTTAGAAGATACAGATATATGGCCTTCACTTGAATCTTTTGATGAACATTATTATCACTAAACCATGTTGCAGCTTCTACAGCTTGGATTCTTCGAATTATCTATCGAGTCTTTTCGATTTAAATCTGTGCTCGATTGTTTTTATGTTCGAACGTTGCATTAATACATCCACTAGCTTGACCAGAGATTAAAAAAAAACATACTGATATTCGCTACTGGTAGTATACTACTGCGTGAAACGTTGAAGTATAAAGATAATTGGACGCGGCTTTACTTCGAAAGCCTATATTAATAATTCGATGTGTAACGTGCAGTCGTGAAATCGGCTTCTGTGGCCTGCCTTTTAATTTATCAAAATAACTGGTGAAATTGGGCCGGCTGAATGATAGCGCATTTACAAAATTAAAACAAAGATCAATAATTAATTAACGGCTTATAAAGTCTGTCCTCAACAGTTCCGTGCGATATTCAAATCTGTCCAACAAAATTACCGGTCGAAAAAGCGGAATATTCGGGCGTAAAAAATATTCTTTGCGTGTTTCCTACCTTTTATAAATATGGTTGGTTTAAATCGAGATTGTTGCCGCTATTAATTTGCGTTCTAATTTCTCTTTCATAGTCGATAGCCGCTCGAATCGTAACGCATGCTCCATTTATCTAACAATACATATTTGTTATTTTATCTTTCTCTGCGCATGGAGATTGGAATAACGAAAATGATTCAAATTATTTAGTTCTTTCAAAAGCTACTTTCTCTTAACTTTTTAGAATAGTTGTTCTTTTATTAGTTATTAATGGCGAAAACATATTTTCCAAGGGTTTTTGTGCAAAGTGTATTGTATTAAGTTTGGAAGTATATCTGCAAAATGGATGTAAAGTGGGATAAGAACTTGTTAAGAATTCATCTATTCGTTAATGAAGTTTAGCCTTTGAAATGAGAGATCGGTGCAGTTCTGGTAGCGAACATTTCAAGAAAATTACACGAAACTACTCGATTTTTTTGAAGAGAAACAGATTCTTGTAACGCTAGAACTCTCGGTTTAATCGTTATAGAAATATTATGGATTTAATTTATTTAAGAAACTACAAAACCGAACCTACAACGAATAAACGTAATACAGATAATTTTCTAAACATTGTTCATAACGGTACATTGTTTGGTACTGTGAATATCAATTTGGTGATTTACTTTTTCTTTATTTTTGTGAAATGTACGTAGCAAACTACAATCTTCTCCGTGCGTTACATGTTCTTCCATATCAATTTCTTTCGTATAACTTTGCTACTCTACTCGTCGACAATTTCAGTATCAATTACCGTCATCCACATGTTTCCTACAAGCAGCAAATCGTCCACATACCGATTCTACTACACGTCACGTTGTCAGAAGCTAGTATTTACACGCTGTTCGATAAAATTATAGAATTACGGAGCTATCATTAAGAACTTAACGCTATCAGTCGCTTGGCTATCTTTTTGCCCGCTAGTGGTATTACACGAATCGCGAGCATCAGCGGTAAATGGATTTTCCTCTTTGCGGGGCCCTGGCGGTCTTAGCTGGGGCTCCATGGTCGTACGATAACGGTCCCGGCCGTTTCGTCCATCGGTGTCGATTTGCATTCAAGCAACGTACGTTTGCTTTACTAGCAGTCGGGTAATCGGTAAACCGGGATCGGGCCTGTTATCGCGTGACAGCGCCGCATGGGGGCTTAAAGAACCCCTAAGGAAAGAAACACGAGAACAGGGCGCGTGCTTTCTTGCTCGATTTTACACGTGCACCCACGATCGGTTCGTGCGGCCACGTTACAACCCGACCTGAATGATCGTTTCTCATTTACATAGGGTCGGATATAAAGTAAAGTTTTGCACAGCGCCCTGGCTACATACCGTACACGTCGCGCCTTGTTGTTCAATTCGTACGTATCTTGTTGCAACACCGACGACCAGCTTAACGTGTTCACCGCGCTACTACAGCACAGATTTAAATCGATTGCCAGGCGATCGTAGACCGATAGACTAGATTTTCTTGACGATTTTTAACACCAGATGCTATTTCCTGTTCTTTTCTCTCGCTTTCGTCGTTTTCGGTGATTCCATAACGTTGCTGACTGGTAAACGTGGAATGGTTGCTGCAGCAAATATGTTACGTCGAGCAGATATTTTGGAAACGAGATTATTCACACGGGTTCATTGGTTTTAGTTGCGCGATTTTGTGCACTGGATTTATGTTTGAATAATTAAGCGATAGGATATTAGCTTTTTATATATTTTCCGAGGTCAATGCATCAGCGAAGTTTGCGGCATTTGGTCCAAACAGTGTTTCCTTAGCGCAATTTTACGTAAAAATTTAATTTGTATAGAACGTAACGATGAGTTTAATTCGGGTGGTATAATGGAGATAAGCAAGTATATGATATACGAGATGGGATAATAAAGTATTACAAACAGTGCGAGAAGAGAGAAATAAGAATGGCGATTGCAGTTTAACACTTTGATTGCCACGCCGAAATCACAAGTTTCGCTCAGGATGCCAGTGTTTTAACACAGTGCACCGTTAGATGCAAGATCTGTTCTCATTTTCTTTTTTATTGATGATTCTAATAAAAATGTTTAATTGTTCAATGGGGCACTTTTTATTTTAAAGTATCTTTTATTTATCGGTTATATTCAAAATGCCAATTTTCACTCAATTTTTACAATTGTAAGAAATTCAAGCGCTCCGATAACCAATGACCAACGTGGCAGTCAAAGTGTTAAATTAAATGAAACAGAAATGTTTTTGTGTTTCTATCCCAATGAAAGTGAACAGGGATGTTCGTTAAAAAATGTCTACGTATTTTCACTAATCGTAGAAACAGAGTATCGGAAATTACGGAAGAACATTATAATTTTGTGATTATGCGAAGCTTCTAGATTAACATGTTAACATCCGCCGGCATGAAATCACGTATTTTCATAAACTGTAACCAATTACGCTTTGTAAGATCACGTCATTTTATGAGACAGCAGGAAAATATAAAGAAAACAGTATGGAACTATAAAGGATCTTAAAACTTCTATTCCAACATCCTCGTTTTAATGGATGATAATATTCTTCTATATAGAAGAGCAAGTTTTTCAAGTATTATTAAGAAATTATCAGAACCGGCTAAAAGGTATTATGTAATAGCTTTAATAGCCAATAATTTTCTTACCTGACACAGCCTCTCCTTGGAAAAATAAAAGAAAATTCGATTAAAAAGAGGAATAAACGAACGAGATTTAAAAGACATGAAAAGCTTCGAGAAGATCTAACGAAAGACGATCGAATCGAATTATTCGATTATAATCTGTCGATCGAAAGATGATCTAATCCCTCACGTGGGAAGACGGAAGTCGATGATTTGTTAAATGGTTGCCAGGTAGAAAAAGTCTCGCAGAAAGCCGCGATTCGTCATCGGACGACGTAAATCAATTGGCCGCGTCTCCACGAGTTCCGCGCTCTCGTGTTTACGTAACAGGTGGTGATATCGGAAACCTCGAGGATGATACTGTGAAGAGCAAGGCAAAGAAATGATGCACTAAAGCGTCATGTGCTTCTTTCGCACGCTTCAGCTACGGACAATCGAAACGATCTTCCGCAACGCCTTCCGGAAATCGCGTCGTTCGTTCACTGTCTTTGCGGTGAATCCTCGACACGAATTCTAGATTTCCAGTAGCTTTCCTCTCACCCTTTCTACGTGTAGAAGCTTTTCTAGTGGTAATATCGAAGTGTAGTGATTTGGTGAATTAGATTTCGAATAGAAATTTCGACGAACGTTTGAAAGCGATCTCTTGTGATTTTCTATGGCTACGTGTGTTCTGAATTTCTTCTGATTTTCACAAATTTCGATTCTTTGAAAAATTACAATTTTATATGTGTATAATTTTGTGTTATTTTTTGTTCTATTTTGAACATATATAACAACTCGCAGGAGATAAACTAAGCAAGTCGGCATTTTGTTAGTTGTTAGTTGTTGTTAGTTAATAGAAGAAACCCGAAAGATAAAGTAGTGAACATTCTGGATGATTATGATTTTCTTGTTAATACGGAAAATGCAATGTGAAAATTACATACTGCATTGTATCACACAGCATTGTCTAGCATGAGGCTAGCTAAAGCGTCACAACCTAGTTGGCGTCATATCCTAGTTAACGTGTTCAAATTTTTAACACTGTTATATTAAACTTTTGTAATATTGTGGATAGATTGCCTAAGAAACATCGGGTGAACTATAAGCAATGTTGCGAGGAAGCCTAAGTGCCGATAGGCCAAAAGGGTCGGGAAACTTGAATGGGCCAAGCGGCCCATCAACGTGTCGTCGGTCCTTCAGTCGAATAGTTACGCGGAAGAAGGCGTACGTGATCATGATCCCGGATGGTTATGGAACACGTACATGATGAGGGTATGAGGAAAGACAAAGGGATGCTTAAGGAAGAAAGACGAATTAATCGGCAGTCGTTAATTAAGAGTCGAGTTGTGAGGAGTGGAGAGTTGAGTTGCCGAATTGTTATAAGTTGTAAACTATTAGTTGTGAGTTGTGAATTATCCATTTAGTTGTCTTAGTTATAGCGCATTACTGTATTTAGTTCACGTTAAATAACCATCGTTTCCCGTTTAATCGTAGATAGATCCATGTATCAATAAACTTATCATATAGGATAGAAATCATTGGAAAGCCTAATTTCTAGTATTTCTTAATAAATAAATTGTATACTTTGTTACCAGAACACTGTGTCGTCGTGGAATTCGAACCATAATCTACACCGTCAGTATCACTCGATATTACAGTGCAACGAATTAACGTACTATTAGGTTGGCAACTAAGTGGTTGCGGATTTTGTCATTACCACCTAATGACAGCCTAATTTCTAATATTTCTGAATAAATAAATTGTATACTTTGTTACCAGAACACTGTGTCGTCGCGGAATTCGAACCATAATCCACACCGCCAGTATCACTCGATATTACAGTGCAACGAATTAACGTACTATTGGGTTGGCAACTAAGTGATTGCGGGTTTTGTCATTAGGTGGTAATGACAAAACCACCTAATGGTATTAGTCATTAATTACTAAGTGATTGCGGATTTTGTTATTAGGTGGTAATGACAAAACCACCTAATGACATTACCACCTAATCACAAAATCCGCAATCACTTAGTTGCCAACGCAATAATTCGGGGGCCACGCCAAGATTTGACACAAGCTTCTCCCCATACAGCCTCTGTACAGAGCATATACTCTCTTTACAGGCGGCAATTATCTGAAACTATTCTACAAATAATTACACGCTACTCGTGCCTTTATCTTCCTTAACACCGTCACCACGATGAGAAAAAAGGGGTTTTATTTCAAAAATAGAATCACATGAATATGGATCGATGAGTTTTTCCAGCACGAAGTGCGACAGACACGCAAGTGGTCTCGCGTCATAAGGCGTAATGTCAAAGGTTCCCACGAATGAGTCATAATAAAACGTTTGCACGGTTTATTATCTCGAAAACTAAAAGGGGGGGGGGGGGCGGATGACGAGAGAAAGTAGTTCTCTTCAGTGAAATTAACTACGGGTTTGCTACTGAATTTTCAGTTACGCCCAACCACTTGGCAAAGCTGGCCGTATAGTTTGTGGAAAAGCGTCGAAACGATATTCAGAACTGCGATGATGGAGGGAGAAGAGATTTATTCAAATTTTCATGGCTACACGTTACGTTGCACGATCCATCCCTTTTCTCCTTCTTCCCTTTCAGACGTACTTTTCCTTCTTTCTTCTCTTTTGTTTCATTCGTTGCTTCCTAGAGTCTCTTGTTTTTTTAATCTTCTTTTTCTTTCCCCCTTTTTTTTATTTTTCCTGTTTTTTGTTCGTTCCCCTCTTACGAAACACGGTAAGAAAGTATACGGCGTGGAACACAAAGGATCCGTTCACGTACGTAGAGCAAGAAAAAGGCAGAACCTGCTACGGGAAAGTTGTAGAGAAGAGTCAGCTGCCGGAGATAAGGACGACCATAAAGGAGATAAAGATTGTTTGTTTGGCCTGGTCGACAACTGGGCTGCCGTGGGACAGTGTCGTCTTTTTCTTCACCTTTTTCTTCGGCTACGTTCCTTCTGGTCAACCCATGGATCGCTCCGTTTTCTGTACATAGTTTCTGTTTTCTCCCTAGGAAACGATTCTTTGTTCTTTGAGGCTGGGATTAATCATTTCGTATTTTCCTCACGATTTCTCGTAGAATCTTGTTTCAGGTTTTGTTGAGAAGGTTTTTTGAGCCGCTCGTGTGTTTAGAATTACGAAACTTTTTATAGTAGTTCAATCATCCCTTGTGCATCTACTACGTTCGGTAAGAGATGCAGGGAAGAGTAGAATGCAAAAGGAAGGAATTTTAACGTAGTAATTTAAAAATAATATCAAAGAAGTAATTGGAAGAATAAAAAGAACACGAGGTTATCAAAGAGGGTATTCTAGCAGAAAAAAGGCAACGACGCAAAGAGACCACAATGGCATTGAAAAAGAACGATACAGTGTTATCGCGGAAGAATTTCAAGAGTAAAAGGAAAGAAAAGAAAATGGGATAAGCACGCTGAAAAGAATAATAAAATAAAGTGAAATGGAATAAAATAAAGATTGTAATAATAAAAGAAATAATCGAAGGAATTTGAAAGAGGTGTCTATCTTCAGTGGAAACAGCCATAAATAGATAGCTACTAATATTTTATTACAATAATATGGGAATTTAATACGCAAACGATTGTACGTGATCGGGAGCATATCGAGTTGAGTCACTTTGAACTATTCTGTAAGAGAATTCCATAGACAAGTAAAAGCACGTGTTCCTGTTAGAAAGGAAATTAACGATACGCTACGTTATCTAGTCAACTCGATAAGAAATTATCTCCTATACAGCGCTAGCCTTTGTGGTCATAAAAGATAAGAAATTTTGCCTCATTATGGTATCAGGTTCTGACTTAATAGCAGCTTAAACTCGTATTTACGATTTCTTTCGCTGTCAAATCTATTTCTCAAATCATCCAAAAAGGTTATTCTCGCTGATAAAAGCGGCAAGATTCTTAGGTTTCTCTCTTCGTTGTTCCTTTTCGAAGCCGGTTTTAATCATTACGTATATATTCTGTTGCGATCTTTTCGTTGAAATTTATTTAGCTGAATTTAACTTTTATCTAGACCGAATATCTTTCTCAACCATCTTATGTCATTATGATCTGAGAATTTTTATATCAATTTAACGTTCATGAAACTTTCATGTATGTACCACTTTATATCGACGGAACAGCTATTGCAATGATTTTATTAAGAGATTAGAGAATTAGAATTTATTAATATTAATAAGAAATTTCTTCCTGTACAAAAGTACGATATATACGGAATGTAATCTCTGGTGGATATTTCGCTGCAATTTCCGTGTTAAACGTGTTAATATGACGAATTAATGATATGTTTCACGCGTTCGTGTAACCATTGTTCACGACTGATGGATTAGATAGGATTTAACAGAGGGTAGATGATTTTTTTGTCCACCGCACCTCATTGATCCTTGGTGAACCATAAAAAAGGCCATCAAGCGGCGTGAAAATGGTGGTCTGTCGATTAGCTCCAATTAAGACCGTCCGTGTCGACGAGTTTCGTGATCCCGCTTGATCGGCTTACAAAAAAGAAAGCTGTATCGCCAAGCATACCGAGCCAAACCAGCTTAAACTTTGTTTTTTAACGCTTCGGCCAAGGTGCCATTAAATGAATTACATTTTTATACCGTCTACACGACAAAGCGTCTTTGACTTTGTACGTTTATAAACCACAGCTTGGTTTTTGAAATACTCCGAACGTAATTCAGCGGAAGAAAGATTGATCGGAGATTGAAAAGTCGAAAATCGATCGATCGTCGCTCTACTTGGCAAGGAGGCGATCTTTATTTCGTGTAATTGAGAAGCTCGCATAAATGTTGCGCGAATTCCTAAAAGATTCTTCGCTTAATCGTTTTGTAAAATATAATTTTTAAAAATTGAAAACAGTTGTGACATCGATAGCAGGTTTTAAAACGGCTAATCTTTGTCGTGTTTCAACAATTTTTATAAGAAACTGAAACTTCTGTTTTCACTACAACTCCTATATCACTGTACATCTCTGTATAATTGTAAATTATAAAACATAATTGCGGAACGATTCTATAATTTCATTAATCGTGCGATATCGATGCACCAATAATTTTGCAATAATTAAAACTTTATGTTTCGCTGGGAAGTCTATTATATTGGGTTGGCAACTAAGTGATTGCGGATTTTGTCAAGACTACCTATTGACAAAATCCGCAATCACTTATGTGGTCATTGCAAAGTTCATGGGCATCACCATCAGCATGTCATACTAAAAAGAGGAGGAACAGAGGCCTACGACCGTACGCAAACGCCCCGCACCGTACCGACCAGTATCCACCGCCACATCGAAGACTTCGCGCAACATCTGCACGGGTTTGATAACAAACGGCTGACGTTTTACAACGCATCGAAAACGACAAAAATCCGCAGATGTCAAAAACTCTCGCAACAACACCGGAGAAACGTTATCACTGGTAAGGGCGTACTATGGCGGCACTCGATCACGGAACTTTCCTACGGCTTCGCGACACAAAGCGCTATACCTTCAAAGCGTAATGCCGACATGCCTAATGTACCATCGATATCCCTATGGTTCTTTCGCCGAATATTCGGAAGAATGCATACGTGGCAACCGTCGCGGACATCTAATAAACACGTGCGTAGTGGGGATATCGAGGGGCAACAAAGAAAAGAATCCGTTTGCTTTTGAACCAAAGATTCATTCTGCCCCGAGCTGCGAAGTGCGAAAGGTTAGCGTCATAGCGAAGCAAACAAAATTAGAGATACGTGGTTATCAACTCTTGATAGTTAATCGTTAATTGTTGATCGTAAATTGTTGACTGTTGATTGTTGATAGTTTAATAAACCTTTTTGTTGAACATGAAGAGTATTTCTTGTGGGCACCTTCACCAACAACCACCTCACTTGGTTGTCAACCCAATATATCTCGAATTATACAGCTGTTTAATGATTACGAAGTATAATATGTCTGTTACTTCCAATTCTCGAACTTTATTACTCGTTGTTAATTATTATATAAAGAGTCGTTTATTTTACAAATTCACGCCGTATTTTACAGAAAAATCCATTTTGCTTCAATACTTGGTCGTTGTGTATTATACTACTCTTTTTGGAAAGCTTCTCGACTTCTTTCTTCTCCTTTTTCCCACTAAAAGCGCCTGGATTCGAAGAAGGTGAATCAAATGGATCGAAAGTTGTTTTTTCCAAGTTTAGAATCGTCACGTTTTAGCCGTGCTCGTTCACTTGCTAAATAGAGGGAGACATGTTCGCCGTAGGCTCTTTTCGTATCCGAACGATCCGTCATGTTCGATTCGTAGAATGCTGAAAGACACACGGGAAACGATCTTCTTCGTTCGTTAACGAACGCATCTTGCACCGGGGTTTTTCTTCCATTAATTATCGTTACGCTGCGTTTCTTCAGACTTCCTCTCGTCCACTTCATAGGGGATGCTCGGCCGGTAGTTGAAAGAAGCTAGTTCGTTAACACGCGTGACTGACATTCCAACAGAATATTACTACGAGATTACACCGGAAGGTTAGAAATATTCTAATAGAGTACAAGTATCAGCAGTGGATTGCGTTTCAAGCTTTATTAGGTCATTCTGAAAATTTCCGCGGTTTTTGCCGCGTCTCCAATACCATCCAAATGGAACGTACGTATTTCAAGTACTATAGAAATATGATCGTATATGCATTCGTAAATATCCGGACGCTTGAATTAATTGGCGATAATCGTCGTACGTAGGCAAAGATCTTCGTCTGAACGAGTTCCTATTTCAATGAATTTTTATAGAAATAAATTCCTCTTCGATTGCGTGTGTACTCGCTACTTGCAAATAGAATCTAATTCCTCGCAGCTTGCACGTTATTACCGTTACTGGTACAAAATTGTATCCGCGAGTAACCGACTGCAGAGGCGAGAAAGAAGTAGAAAACAGGATTACGCGAAGGAATAAATTTTTCGTAGAAAAAGAATATCAGCATCGTTAACAGATAGAAACAGCGGGATAAAGACACGTAGCAAAAACACGTGAACTGTAATCAGTCTTTAATTAACGCTAGTAAATCGCCGCCTTTTAACCTCCTCCTTCCCCCATTTTAATACGCACCGGATTACCTGGTCCATCGTAAACAATCAGTTGCCAAGCACCATACATTCCCCGCTTCAAGTATATAACCTTCCATTGCAAGCATTCAAACATTTTACGTACCTTCTTATCCTATCGATATTCTGGCGAAACCCTGGCAGGGGAAGCATAAGGATGCCAAGCAACCCCTAGTATCCGCGAGCACTTGTCCAGAACGTAACTATAATGAAAACATTACTCCGCAAATACCTATCGTAAAGGAGAGACGTGCTTGTACGTGGGCCCGAGCTTTCTGGATAGTATAGCGAGGATAGTTGAAGCACGTCGCCCATACTATATATGTATATACACATACTATATATAGAGAGAGAGAAGAAGGAGACGAGATTGCATTTTTATACAAGCTGCGTGGAATGCATCGGACCGTGCACCGATTACGAGTCCCACAGCTATTCTTTCTATCGACAGATTCGCAGTTTCGTTCTTTGAGCCGGACTATCATCGGTCCTCGGGCGACTCGCACCGCCTCCAAAAAGCTATGCTAGTACCACACACTGAAGAAGGTCACACGCTCAGAAGGAGTAATAGGATAGGCTAAACATCCTGCGTGCCACAGCTATCCAAACAATAACCAAATCGTAACGGAATAGCCGCCTCGGTATACACCCGACGATAACCCCTCCAGTGGGACTAAAACAACAGTATAAAAACCCTCCCAAATTAGCGCTCACGATCATTCTGTTGGATTTGCATAATAAATTTCATTACCATATACATTATATTAAATTCTTAAATAAATATTTAATTCTAAATAAATAAATTATTAAATTCTATTACCATATACAAAGTTCAATTTCTTCACTTTATTTGTGAAACGTCCGAACTGCGACGCGAGGAGATCACCGGCGATTTATCATTTTCGTGATTTCTTGTGTCTCCTACGTGACACTAGCGCGGAGTAGGCGATATGGGAGTTGCTGGAGATCGTGGCTTTGTAACCTGTGCCGTTGGCATGTGCAAAAAGTGCAGGACAATGGAGCTGTAGCTAACCCGAAAAACTGAACGACTAGCGCCATTGGGGAAAGGGCTCAAAAAAGGCGTGGAGGTCCGCAAGCCAAGAGGGTCGGCTGCACGCGCGTGTGGATGGGTACGCGTTTCTGTAGCTGGAATTCAATTTTTTTCGTGACAAAAGAATCGCGGAAACGACTAGGACGGGGCTGTACACTGTGGAAGGAAGGGGGTGGTTGTGGGTGGAGCGGAGTTTCGCGACGGTGAGGGGATCGGTGCGTCACGTTCAAGGAAAATCCCATTCGTGCAAATTGGATGGTCACCGCTTCGACTGGAGAGAACCTTGCAATTAAAAAGTTTCGAACCGCAGGGAAAAAAGCTCGCGACCTCCTCCCACGTGACGGAGATTGCGCGAAATATTTCTGCTGCCCCTTTTATTTCTGTGCGTTGCGTATTTAGTTGTTTTCTGGCTGCTGGATTGTTTGTCAGGGCAGGTTCGACGACATAACACATGCACCTGAGATGTAACTTTGTACGCGTATTTATACGTGCGTATGTAAATGGAAAATTTACATACGTACGTGTAAATGTGCACGTATGTAAATTTTCTATTTACATACGTACGTCTCAGTATCTACCTACTTTGGTTTTAGTTGTTTAGTGAATGATGTTTCAGATATGGACAGAATGATTATAAAAAGAGAAATACGATGAAAAAATCCCTTTCGCGATTATTTCCTTCCGAAGTTTACTATGTTAACACATTGTTGACGAGTTAACTCGTGTTTTCATGGCCAAACGTTGTCGACCAGCCACGAGTAAACTCGTGATGCGCTTTTTTTCGCATCAGCGTCGTTTTCTCAGTGCGCTGTTGGAGATCATATAGTGCAATTGTTGGTCAGCATAGTGCACAGAGTATAGTCTTCAAAAGGAAAACGCAAGGAAACTAGATATATTTGCAAAAGCTGTTGTGTATCATTACACGTTGGTGATTGTTACACTGTTTATCATACGAAAAAGAAATACTAAAAGTTGAATAATAAATAAAATTTATTAAAGCTTATTTGTATTGTTTTACTTCCACATTCAATTACGAAATAATAGCCGATGACATGAGACAAATTCTCAGTAAAATTGCCGGTCAACAATGTGTTAAGTAATCACGTTCTTATCTTAAACGTTACTATCATCAAAAATAGCGAAGTTACTCATGTTTCTATGTTTTCGCAGGACACGATAAATATCTTACAATTTTTTAACTAGGTCGCCGAACTAAAACCGTACCTCTATTGGTACATGCACAGAGCGAAATCCGATATGCAAAAGTGTTTATCGATATTTAAGTTCAGATCCACTCTGGTCGAAAATTAAATTTATCATCCGTATACTCGCGCCAGTGCAAGTCACCTTCGGTCCTATAAAATTCGCTCGACCGAGCGCAACATTAATCACGCTTTTCCGGTATCGCTTATAGCGATTTTTGAAACTATCCTTTTTCCCCCTGTCTCGACTGTCGAGTTTCCTCTAATCGTTGAAAATTTAGAACACCGCTGCTTCTGTTTCTCGTTTGCCCGGCTTCTGTCTTTCGTTTTCCTTTTTGCTTGCCTCGTTTCCCTGCCGTACAGTAGAATCGAGGGAACCGCTGTCGATGATCGAGTTTAATCAGCGACAGGATTTACAAGAAGGAAAAATCGCATTACGAGGTCGGGCGTGAAACGTGATTAAGGTCCGATTGAAATTCGATATCCGAGTTTTTCTTGTTCCTTTGTAATTTATGGAGATTAAGCCCGCGATAGCGGGGCGACCGCGTAATCATCAGCCCGCGAACGGGGCCGAGTCACGCGGCGTGGAAAATGATTTTTCGGAGTCGTGAAGGGTGGAATTCCCACTCTCGATCCGCTGCCTTCCTTCTCGATTTTTCTACCTTCGTCGATCTGTTCATTATCCATTTCGCCATCCTTGTGAACTATCATCCTGAAACTCGAAGGAACGTTTTAGTTGCCACGAGTCGATGGAAAATATTCATTTTGTAGAGAAATATAAAAATATCGTGGATAGAAGTATGGGAAAGTATATAGAATCTTCAATAGTTGTATATTTTCATGAATCCGTAATTTGTGAACTATCGATCGCAGTATTTCTCAATTTCACTTCCAAATTGTACCAAACTCAATGTGTGCGCGTCTTGTCTAAAAAAATACATAGCAGTTTGTAAAATATGTTTATTTTATGAACTGCTGAATAAAAAATCCCTACACTCTGTTGAAAACAATTAGAGGATTACCAGTATGAATGGTCCTATCCCACTTATTTGGTGATATTGTGATAAAGATTGACTATAACGAGGCAGTAATAAAAAATCAAAGTGACATGGAAACGATTTTCTACAGTAATATAGAACACTAGTTAAGCAATGTATGTGCTGGATGCACGTGAATATCTAAACATAATTTTCAGAAAGGCAGTAAATATTGGTAGATAACGTTTAGACAAGCAACCAAGCCCACTAATCGGAAAAGACAAATTATCTCGTGGCATAAATTTCCAGTCTTGTGCGTGTAATAGTTTCTTTACTTAAAAGTCCTGTATCCTTTGCGCGTCGTTTCATTTCTATTAAAAATAAATGAACTTGCTAAGTAAATGTCTCAAGTACGAAAACCAAGCAAACCAACTCAATATTTCCTTATGAACTTCTAATTGCATGATCGCGGTCAGAAGTGCCTGGTCAACAAACGTTCCACTTAACAGCGTTAGAAACAACCGTATCCTGTTATTTTTCACTCGTACTACGTACACGAACGAACGCCTCGATGAATTTCCTCGTTTAGCAAACCTCGTGTTTTTCCTCGTCAATCATCGTCCCTGTATCCGATCTCACGCGACCAACCCGTTATAAATAACGATGATCCAGTCGATTCCTAGCACAATAACTGTACGATAGAACAGTGTGCGAGCGGCAATCCTGATGAGAAAAAAGACAACGACAAGAGACCGATGTAATTGCAACGTGTGTTGCGTATTCGCCGTAGGCGACAATGACGAAAAGAATCGCAGAACCGGAGCGTAGAATTAAATAAGCTTGCTCGTTTACGGCAGAAACATTATAAAACGGTGCGTCGCTATTTTTCCTTTCTTTCTTCTTTTTCTTTTCTTTTCTTTTTTTTTTTTTTGTTGTTACATTGCTTCAATATCGTGCCGACGGGCTGAGGCAATTCGCTCGTTAGACACGGTCGCGTCGTTAAAAATGCTTGTAATCTTGCTTTTTAGATGGGAGCAAGGCCGATTAATTGCACGTCAGAGAGATCGATCTATTGCCCCGCGACAAAGATTCTGAGAAGATTAAAATTCTTCGAACCGCGACGACAGCCAATAAAAGATAGCCAGGTTTCGCTGAATTTATTTAAAACTTTGGATAACCAGAAAAGTTGTCTGTTATTGTTTCACCGGCATCGATCCTGAATCACCGTGACTAGCTTCATACCATCAATTGGTTGAGTCATTTTGGTCTTTCGTTCGACAAAGTTTCGCTTTGTTCTTGGATCTGGTTCTGGCCTATGCTCGATGAACGGGATGAATTTTATTCTAACGCGGATCGCATTGTCGTATGTCGTTCAATTCTCCTACGAATTATTTGAAACGTTTGTCGAAGAAGATTCTTGAATTCTTATTATACTTCACATATTTTGTGTACTATGTAATTCCATATCTTATCATTTTAATTATCATTTTACATACTTTTATCACTTTGAAATTCCCCATAAAAGTCCGTAGAAGTGCAGTTGGTTCACTAAATATCAATAGATTTCTTCATATTTTTTATTTACTTTTAATATTACTGTTACCTATACGTAACAATTTAATTAATTTGTTTGTTAATTTATTTATTAATATTTGGACCATTCACAGTTAACTCTACCTCTCGCTTTTTTTAAATTTTGACGCCAAAGCACTTGGTACAATTTCATCAATTTTCTTCGCTTCTTGTTTCGTGAAGCTAACCAATTTGCCAAGTAAACGTCTCAGTAATACGATCTTTATCTCATAACAAAAAATCTATGCAATATCCTCGTTAATTAAATACCGTCTCGTACGAGATAATAACCTAGATAACACATCGCACAGTGTATCATTTGAATAAGGATTCGGGACAAAGATAAAAAAATGCATTTAATGACCAGATTTCCCGACATTTGATATCAGTGGATCTAGCGTGACTAAAAATCTCCAAAAGATAGCTTTTTAAAGAAAGAAATAAACTTGGAAATTTAAATGATACATATCTATGCTCAAGTTCTTCATATTTAAGGTGCAACAAACGCTATGTAACAAGACTGAACAAACAGCGTGCTAATTTTCAAGTTTCGACCTTTTCAGATTTTTTTTGCTTGAGATTTTCAGATTGGAATTACATTTAATTGCACAGTCAATTTTTACTAATCGTTTACATTTATATTACTCGCTTATGAACTGATATCATCGGACGACAAGGTCCAGCAATGAACGCAACGATTATCTCGATTTTTGTCAACTGCCTGCATCGCTGTGCATCGTCTCGTTATCTCCAACGTCACAACCTTCGTTATGTAGCAGATCAGAGTCGATGTACGACGAAAGCATGAAAACCAGTATTACCTGGTCAATGTGTCTACCTTTCCTATTCCTTTCTGTTTCTCTTCACGAAATCACTGGATCGTGCCTTACACGGAGGTTTCCCGTTCTCCTCTGACGTCAATGGCAACGTGTCAGGCCACGTATTCCGATAAAAAAAGGCTTCTCCAAGAGCGAGTTTTCGAGAGACGACAGAATAAGGTCGCGTTGGTAGATCGGCCGATAGAGGCTGGAATTATGCAAGTGCATCGGCGCATTAGCCGAGGTGAACCTTTGAAAACGCGAGCATCGACGGCTTGTGGTTCGCGTTATTTCATGTTGGTCGCATTCCATG
This sequence comes from Bombus vosnesenskii, assembly GCF_011952255.1. Classification (NCBI taxonomy): domain Eukaryota; kingdom Metazoa; phylum Arthropoda; class Insecta; order Hymenoptera; family Apidae; genus Bombus; species Bombus vosnesenskii. Next base: position 10,255,972 of record NW_022882924.1, read on the forward strand.
CGGGCCCCGTGCCGGGTTATTGTCTCACGGTGTCAAGGGAGAATGCACGTCGAGAAATTGCATCGGTGAAAAGGGCGACGCGGCGGTTCTACATCTGCGTACCTTCAGCTATTTCTTTTTCCCCTTTTGCTCTCTCTTTCTCTCTATCTTTCCTTCTCCCTGTCTTGGTTTTTCTCGTTTTATTTCGTTTAAGTTGCTTCGACGTACCGGTTGGGTTTTGTCTTGTAATCGTGACTGCGTCGAAAAGAATGGCGAATGTTGCGCGCATTGGAAAAAGCGGCGGGCGTTGGAGCTGTTGCAGCTTGAATTAAGGCGATTCGTGAAATTTTGCGTTCCTCGAGTTATCGGGTTTTAGCTGCAAAATATGTGAGTGTAGGGTATGTTTATCGGCTTGAACTGTAATATGTGCATTCGCGAGATGGTGGCATATATCAGAAGCAGATCTACCTAAAATATTAAACCTAGTTATTCGATAATTCTGAAGGTATAGTAGAACTTCATTTATCTTGTGTGTTCATCATATGTCAGCATACCAACTGTGTGATAAGAATTTTCTTCGCTATGAGAAATGTTAGGACGATTATTTATAGATTATTTCATTCGTATGTAAATTCAAGTAAAAATCAGTTTCGGAAACATCTCATCTGAAAATGTAAAGGTCTTAATCTTTGAAAGTTAATTCACTTCAAACGAAGAAGAGCGCAAAGGACGTGGCTAAAGATTTAACTAATTGCTGCGAGATCTCGAGGTTACTCGTAACTTCGCTTCCAAAAACTTATTCCTTGTCAGCAGTTTCGAAGATAACCTTCGAAAACTTATACGCTGACGAATGAGGTAATTTTTGCATCGAAGCAATATCTGACTAAACCGTCTTCCGTGCTAATGTTCATCTCGTTAATACCGACCTCGTGACTTCACGTTTCATCGTCCTCGTCGAGTTTCATGTAAAAATGAGATGGCGCGGTGATTTGACGGATGACACATCCGGTTTCATCGATTCCGCTGGCGAACTCTTCGTTAGCGATGATATCACGCAAACCTGAAAGAAAGCGAAATCCGCGAAAGGAAGCGGAAGAAGCCGAGAAAGAAGAGAGGAGAAGATGGATGAAGCGTGGAATTATATTCCACGAAATACAGCCGTACTAATGAGGTACACTAATTAAAAAGTTCTCGACTTTCTACAGGCTCCTCAAAGAAAAGAGCACGCCTCAGCTGTGATGTGGAACTCTGGAAATTTTCCGGTTTTTTTTTTAATTTTTATTTTATTTTATTTTTTGTTTAAGTAAATTTCAGTGGTTATACTGCAAACTGGTGTTTCTGACGTATAAAATATCCAGTTAAATATGGACAATATTTAAGCGACTGAATCGATATTTCAAAACAATGAAAGAAGTTTATATAAATTTTTATTCGATCACGTTTATTAGATACAATGATCTCGCGTTTCGTTATTTTGTATCTAATTAACTTCATGACGCTTTCGAAATTTGAATGTATTTCAAATTTGAACGCATGCCTGGAAACACTTTGTCGTTAAATACCATCCAACATTAGTGAGATAGTAGTTCTTTAACACTTAGCCAATCGCACGCGCCACAGCGAGCTATACGTTTCCACGGCGCATTTTTTCAAGTATCGAGAACTAATATTCACTACTTAAAAACAAAGAATTCTAAAAATTATTTAAATGGTTAATTATATTTTGCGGTAATGATTTTATTTAACGATTTCACATATTGTTTATACAAAACATCAAATTAAAAGTATATATTAAAAGTATAAAGAAATATAGGTAAAATTAGAAACATTAAAGATGACTAAAGATAAATAACACGACTTGAAGGTAAAATTAAAAATTCATAATGCGTTTTAATATTTTTTTATAGTGTGGTATCGTTCGATTATAACTTTATTTAGTCATAACTGATAGTGTAACTTTTTAATCAATTTCAACACCACTAAATTGCTGTATTTTATTATACACTGTACTTTATAAAAGCAAAAATGTGTCGCAATTAATTGGGAACAATTCCAGGTAAACGATAACTGATAATAACACAAAAAAAAACGCGTTGCAGAAGTCAAAAAGGGAGATCTCCCCGTTCGGTTACGCAGCGATGTTCTTCACAGAGGGGACATCTCCCTATTCGGTTGACTAAGTGTCAATATTCCTGGAATTTATTGAAATCCTTGCTCATTTTTTCATCAGAATATCTCGGTGTTGCTGATATGGATACATAATGAATTTAAATATATTCCAGTTCTCTAAAACACATATGACTCGAATCAAATCTTGCAAATACAAAGTAGGACCAGTAAATGTTTATTCGAGGAGCTAAAAGTATTCGTAGAACAGTAGCACGACTAAGGGTGTTTGTTACTCGCATTACTATTGGATTCGTCTGTATGGAAAGGCGTGACGAAGACGCGATAATGACGAACTCGCGCGAGTGTACGCGGCGTGGCAGGTGGTGACAAAGCGTAATAAAAGACGGAAGTAGGAAGAAACACAGAAGGAAGAAGCGTGCAACCGAGTTTGCTTGAAAGCGAGCCAAAAGCCGTTTTATACCGGTGTCGTCCACGAGGCGGAGTCAAAAGGAGAGAGGAAGGAAGGTTGCTGGCCCCGTTATGCTCAATTTCAAAAGTTCTGTACTTGCTGGGGGGCGAGCGTTTCCACTTCTGAAAGCTCGTAGAGTTTCTTTCATTGGTAAAGGAATTTAACGAAAAAAGAAAAAGTAGAATAGAGAAACAAAGACAATATTAAGAAAGGAGGAGGGAAAGAAAGAAGATCGCGAAATGAATTGTTCAGAAGCCGTACGAATCAACTCCATGCGTTGCGAAGTGGAACAAGCTGATGACGTTTCGACCATTATTTTCCTTTCGTTTATTTTTGAATTTAGAAAGTTAGAAAGTTTTGTATTGTCTCTTTGTAACATAACTTATTTATTTATTTCTTTATATTCGTTTAGAAGAGAAGCATATTGGTAAAATATATTATGTCTGAGATACAGAATAAGCCGTAAATAATTATAGCGAGAAGATCTAAAGAGGGGTAACAGTTTAGTAAATGTTTAAGCGAGGCCACTGATAAAAAGGATTAGTGAAACATTAACATAGTTTATAATTTGACAAATTACTATGATATTCAGTTCGCAATAATTCAGAACAACGTAGGTTCCGGAACGTAACATTAATCCTTTGCACTTAGAATTTTATTTCAATTTCGTTACCAGCAGCTTTCAACGCTTTTAAGTATTTTGTTTGAAATTTACTTTAACTAAAAAATAAGACAATTTAAATAAATAAAGGAAGAAAGAAATTCACTTAAATACCAATTTTATTCACACTGTTGTTGTATTTTGTAATTTTAGAGTGTATGATATATTTTGAAACAATTTCCAGGATCCAATCTTGGTTTTCTTTCACACGTTTCACAAGAAAAAGGTGGGACTGAAAGAATGTCGAGTGGGACTCGACAAACGAGCTCCTGAGATAAAAACTGATGTCGAGTCACACTCGACATAGGAGTGCAAAGGGTTAAATTCTAATTTCTCTATAATGTCAGTGTTGAGGGTTTGGAGTGGCTGTCAGTTTATAACTCGGATAACACATCTCTCTCTCTTTTTGGGAAAGTCTACGTCCCCAAACTGTAAACCTTATGATACGGACATCATTAAGAGGCTAAAAAACACCTTAAGTGCCGATGGGTCATAGGTAAACAGATGGCAATACCAGAGGATATGCACTCACGAGAGTACAATTAAATCAGGGAAAACCTGGAAAGTCAGGATATAAGTACGAGACGAAGCTTCTGGTGGGAGTAGCAACAACATCCTGGGACTGTCTTCATCAGAGCGTCATACTGTTCGTATTCAGTCTCAAAAAGATCGTACGATTATTGTAATCAGAACGTCAAACTCTTCGTGTATACTAAAAGTGCAAATAAATTACCAAACCATACTAATACTCGATATATTTAAATTACTCCACTTTGAGCGTTAATCTCATTCAAGGTTCGCGATATCAACCGATCGGTTGAACCTGACCGATCGCTATTTAGTTGAGAATTCTCAACAGTCAGAACAAGTGATTTATATATCAATCAAACGTCAAATACTTCTGTAGAGGATGCTTGGTCGTTTGATTTAAATGATGAGATAACTCGCTGTTGAAACCGTCAAGTGTATTTTAAAATAATAAATAAATAAGTACAGACAATATTCGCTAAGACGCTCGTACTAACGGATTCGCTAAAGACAGTATGTAAATCGCTAATAAGATCGCTGATAACTCGTATTGATTCACACCACTGACTGCTGGAAAACACGGTCTATTTATGCTGGTCGTGGGAGTACCGGAAAATTCAAATTCGTCTTCGTTTCGCACGTAGCGGCGACATTGTTTAGCCCGGAGTTTATTTATTATTACATTGTGTATGTCCTAACGATGTTGATACTCCGAGGCAAAACAACCACATGATTTGAATTGTCCTCTAGCTCATGCGCCGCTACACTTCTCCCCTGCTCTCCGAGATCGTAAGATTGGTCAAGCAAACTTCTGTGAATCTAGGACATCAATTTGTCGACATGTTGAAAGTTCGTGTTATATTGTTAGATTGAAAGTAATCAAGTAACGAGGTAATGAAGATGAGAAAATTATGAAAGACGTAGATTAGTTCGATTTCTGAGAGGCTCAAATGAAGAAAGACGATGGAATGGAAAGAAATGGACACGCGAGATGGTTAACGAGTGGCCGTTGAAATTTGCGATTTTCCGTCTCACCCGTCACCCTCTTTCCGCTTGAAAAAATATTTTCTCAAAATATCGTGGTAAACGATACTAGCGAATTATAAAATAACGATCGCGTGTCCTCGTTACCATTAACTCGAGTAGCGGAGCACGCCGTGCAAAAGTGGATACATGAAAGTTCAATTTTCCGCGCGCAACGAAAAATGCTACTGCTATTGGTAGGGGGTGGGGGTTTGAATCGTTGCCTGCACCGCTTCTGCTTCCCTTACGCTCGAACGAGCGTTCCGCAACCCTCTCTTGGAATCTGTGCGCCCGACTCGCGGTCGAATCCGGCGAGAGAAACGCCGGAAAGGGAGAGGAACGAGAAACGTATGGCAGACGAGCCCGTACTCGAAAATGGAAACGCAAAGTCGGGCTAGACGGCTGCGTGTATCGTCGCGGAATCAATATAGTAACCGGTATCGATGGAATCGTCACGCGAAACGAAGATTGCTTGTAATTGCATCGTTTCGAGCCGGTGGATGGCGTTGAGGGGTTGAAAAGGGGAGCGAGCCGAACCACGGAAATGGAGGAAATTGTTATCGAAAAGAACTTTCTGACCAGACTGCCAGATAAAATGCGATCGTTCGATTTGGATTAGTTACGATTTATTTCATTATCGGTAGCTGCAGGGGGTGGCAAGTGTAGAAATCAGTTTTGCGTATTGTGCGCGTGTCATGTGTTTATTAATAGATGCCGACTGACTGTTCTGCTTGGATCAGAGGGACGTTTGAATCGGACGCATCGATGGGGTTGATACGAACAAAGTTTTAGGTGTAGGTATATTGTATAGGTAATGAGACACGATTGTCGTGATCGGTAGAATTTCGGACTGTTTTAATGATATGTAGAAGTTAAAAGATATATTTGTTGCAAATACTTAGGAAAAAAATTAGTGTATAACATAGACTGGTTTTAAACATTAGCTAACGATTAATGGTAAAAATAACCTCGTTTAAACTTTGAGGTTTACTCAAACATATAATGAATAATTGACTGTTCGATAAACTTGGAACCAATTATTCCTAAATATGTATTTTTATAGAACGAATCGATTTATAAAATGTGTTAATATGATTGAGAGATATTTAACAACACCGGTACTCCAAAAATTGTACTATTAACATTAGTGGCAAACTGTGCAGATCCCAGTAGTAATAAAAGCGCGATAAAATCGATGTTTTCTAGCGACGAAAGCGCGTAGCACGTCGCGTCTCTATAGTACGGCGGTGTTTAATTCGACCGTCAAACCTAAATGTCAAAAACTGTAATTACGTGGGGGACCGTTCAGCCACGAAATTCGTTTTCGAAACTTTATAGAGCCGGGCGTGGAGCGTGCCAGCCTGGACCCCGCCGCTTTGTGAGATTGTAGCTCGTTTTGCGTGGCTGGCAAACTGTAAAACAAGCGTTGAAAACCGCGATAACACGAGGTAGGGGGCGGCGAATACGCGAGTAAAGGTGGATCAGCCGGTTTCTCACGAATCTCCATGAATGCTTTGAGGCGTGATTACGTTCGTCGGTCTCGTTTCACAGAATCACATTATTAAAAAACTTTATCGTGGCACGAACTGCGAATTCGGACCAGTTCGAACCGATGAACGAAGACGAGCGGAAGTAGCGCGCGCGGTTTACTGCTCGTACGTACGGTGGTTAACTCTGATTGCGTGCTGCATCTATCCGGTTCTTTCGCTTGTTTTTCTTTTTTTTTTTTACTTATTTAACTTGTACTTTGTAATTTGTCCAGCTGGACATGTCTTTCCCTTATGAAGTTAATTCTTTTGGATAATGGTAATCGTCTGAAGATTGTTAGGAAATTACGTGTGGTTGTTTCATTCGACAGCCATTGATGTGAATGATATAAACATTTAAAATACAGTTGTCAAATGCTATAAAAAATAACGATGAATGTGATATTTAGATAAATATATAAAACATCTAAATTAAAGTTCATATAACATTGCTTATCAGCTTATCAATTTTTATATATATATGTCGGAGATGAAAGAACACCGGAACCTTTGGAATTTTTGATAATCCCGCAACATTGTAACCTAGAGTCTACTATAGCTGTAATTGAACAATTGTAGTTATTCAATCCGATTGTAATTGTTCGAGAGTTGTGATAATGAGCTTGGGCTCGAGGCAACAGTCAGTCGCCGAACGTAGCCGCGGTCACGGGATGAACGCTTTGTCTAACAAAGGCATGGAATAATTCTATAGCTCTCCTTAAAAAGGAAATAGTTGTAACACTCGATAGTAAACATTCCAACGGTCTCTGTCCCGTAGCTCGCCACACGCAGACCCTATTCTTCGAGTAAGGTGATTGCCAGATGTCGATGCGTCTCCGCAGTACATGTTCAGCTAACCCGAGGGCCCGTTATAAATCTTAAGATTTAGCCAACTAAAGTCCTTCAAACAGACAAACAGTCTTTGTCCCAACTACGGGAAAATAGGGGAGACCTATTTTTCAACGAGCGGCGTCTCCCACTAGCAACTTTCCCTCGAGGGCGGCTAGCATCTTTTTCTAACCACCGATATGGAGATTGACCAATTAACAGCAACGCCAATTTCTCTTACTTTCTGAACGAAGGCTTTTCTCGACGAATCCGATGATCTCGTGTCTTTAGACACACCCCAATATAGTTTTCCTCTGTGGCATCATCGGGACGGGAAAGTCATTCTCGCTCGCGATCTCACCGATTAAAGAATAACATCTTCGCGATCAGTGGTTATTTCACGTTTTAACCCGACTTAGATTTTGTGAGTACGTTCATCTATCATCCCGTCGACCGCGGATTCGTTATTGAACCTAGGATCATTGTCATTAGTTTCTCGAGTACCTAACTACCACGGTTACTTGTCCGGTTCTATAACAATCGTATTTGCACTAGTCAATGTCTTCTCTATTGCATAACGACAACGTGTAACCCAAACGAAGATTCGTTTCACGCCCCTAACCCTAATTCTAATGTAAACCCGACATATATATATATATGTACTATTTATTCACTTGTGTTCATAAAAATATGAATTGATATAATACCGGTATATATACATATAATATATACTACCGTAATAAATAATGTAATACTGGACATTCATAAAACATTCGATAGCAGACGCAGCCGTAATTTCAATCCTAAATAAACAAGCAGGACCAGCAATATAGCATTAATTGACAGTACACAGAAGTTGAAAATTCCCAATAAAATACCAAAGATCTGATTTACCATATCACCATAGGATACAAAGAAACGCACTGTTTCGCCGTTAAAATCAGTCGCGCGAGCAACGCGAGAAAATTCAGTTGACCAAGTTTGAGCGACCAAATATACGTTACAAATTATTGCATGAAATTAAAATTTCAAATTTCGAATGAATATGAAAAATTACGTTATAAAATCAAACGTTACCAAGATTCTCGATTAAAACACGGGGTCGGGGGACGGTGGTGAACGGCAACTAACTAACACGTTGTCGACTTTCGCCGCGGCTCGGTTTCGCGGTTTTAAAGTAATTGAATTCCCTAGGCCGCCGACGTCGAATCCACGATTGTTTATGCGCTCCGTGTATTTTATTCGCAGGCAATTTGTTATTCGTGCGCGAAATAAAATGAGAAAAGCGTTGTGTAACGTCGAGAGAGCCTCGTGAAATCGATAAACCACGTTCCTGCGATAAATTGGCATATCGGTGCCATGGATAAACAGCGAAATTATTCAGTGTCGCCTTTGAGCAGCGAACGGAACCAATATCCGACATCTCTGCCGATTTCACTGTTCCTCTCCACCTTCCAACCTACCTTCTGCCTGTCTTCCATCGGACCAAAGAGGTATTATCCGATGACCATTATTTATTGCTCTACCGAAAGAATACTGGCTCCCTGCGCGTTGCTTCCAGCCAATCATCTGTCATAAAGTTTGCCGCCTCCGTGTCCTATCGGTTCCAGTGCAAGTATACCGATCGATCCGTTAGGCCGTTTGTCTTAAGTCTTATCTTGTCCATCTTCTTGCCCTTTGGTTACGTTTTTGGTTACGAGTCGTGGTTAACGGTGATTTAATGGTAATATGAAGTATGGAGACAGGTTTGTGGATATTTGATACGTACGATTGATATTTGTTCGTTTATTGTAGGTTGTGTTCGATGTTGTAAGTAAGATATACAGGGTGTCTCTGAAATCCGGTTGCATGCGGTCGGGCGGTGGATTGTATGCGGAAAAATATGCCGGAAAGAAAGAATAACATTTTTTCTTTTAAGGCGTCGTTTTCGAGAAAAATGAGTTGGAGGATCCGATTGGTGGCCGATTGTAAGGTATATCATTTAGAAGTTTCAAGGTATTCGACTTTTCTGCTCGCGTTTATTATCATTACTGTTATACTATTTCCATAGTTCCCCATAGTTTCATTAATAAGGATAAGAGTATTGCTTTAACAAAAAAATCATTTTATTAACGTAAGATGTTGCTGCATGTCGTAGCTCTGCTCGCCTAATTAAATTATTATCAAGACGAGCAGAAGGTGACTATTTGTACGATGATTTCGGAGACACTCTGTATATACGATATACATACGATAATTATAATTTCTAAGAATACTTAATTAATACGTTCTTTTTATTTTGCTTTCAGGTAAGCGATAAGTGGAAATTGATATACGGTAACTAACAGGGTTATAACTGGAGGTTTTTATACATGAAATATTTCTATTATTATTATTTTTTATTTTTGGCAAAATTCAGTCTTGTAATATTTAGAAATTATCCGTGGTCTGCGGATGTTTAGGCAAATTTCTATTTTTATAAAAACGAAATAATATGAAGCGGAATCTGTTCCATTTATTCGATTCTAATCGAATACTATATTTTGAATATTCTGTACATTTTATCTGTGTTTTGCACACTTTGCAAATTTTCTATAAATGCACAAACATCCGTTACCCAGTAATTAGCGTTTGATTTAATAATCATGTTTGGTCGCCCAGAGGGCAATGTCTAGGATTGTCCTTATAACAGATAATATTAACAGATTCAAACTGACTAGTACACGCTTTAATTATATTGAGAATACACGTCAGAACGAACATTTAAACGTTGACGCAACTGATACACGATGATGATTAATATACAACGAACGCAAGATGCGCACAATGACAATCTCTTTCTGTCAATTGTTATCCCTTTTAATTGAACCTTCGGTGATTCTGACAAATAATATGCGATATAGTAGTAGCGTGATATAGAACGTAATAACAAGTTAATACTAGAACTACCACACCAGTCAAATTGACTGCTTTTACAATTTTATTTTGAAATTCTTACTTCATGTTATATTTTTCCGCAATGATGTAATGACTTTCGCAACGATAACTAAAAAAATAATAAAATGAATTTTATTTTGTTTTTTTGTGTATTTAAACTCAAAATAATTTTGTATTAAGGTTACTTATACCAATACCAGTCAAAATGACCGGAACTTGTCAAAGTGTTAAAAAGGTCTTGTAATTTGTTTATCGAACCCCAATTAACCAGTTTTCTTGTTTTCTCCAACTTGCCACACGTTTCTAAAATTTTTACTGTGTATCATTCAATATGATGATATCAGTTATCAGGAAAATTCCGAATCGATCGCTAAATGCTAACATTAGAAATACCACACCAGTCAAAATGACTGGTTCTACAATTTTATAAATGTGTCAATCCTCGTTTAGGGATCATGGTCCCAGATGGATTAATAATACCAAAAATGTACTACATAACATGGAATTCCTTTCGTAAGAAAGTAACAAATCAATAAGTATAAAAATATTCCATTATTACATATTGTTTAAAGACCAGTCATTTTGACCGGTTTGGTAGAAATAACTTCGTATTAACTATCGGTAGTTCTAGTGTTAAATATATAAAAGTTAATATAAAAAGTTAAATATATACTTTCCACTAGCAATTTATACGTTTGTTGTATTTCAATTTTTGATAATACTTTTCGAAAACTTCAAATCCAGAGATTGTCTACGAAGCCCCAATTTTATTTTAGTCACGCAACGACGCATTCTGTCCCCTATGGATTTTATACTTTCGCCGGTACCTTTCGTTGGCCAAAAATAATAATTCAGTGGCAATCGTTTCTTTCACCCCTGTCGTCGGATTATGGCTGCGTGGGGGTAAAATTCACGGTTCGGTTCGTTGGAATCCTGGACGTCCAGTTTTTCGTTCGACACCTCGCGCCTCGACGACCAAACCACCACGTCCGGGCTTATACAAATGCAAATCCATTAAGCTCGCGACTAAGCTTAGGCTTTTATCGAAAAAGCTGCGCCCCTCGAAGGACAACCACCGCGGTTCTATTTCGTTTCGCGTCGAATCACGACCGAGGCTCCGAGAATTAACGGCTCCTGTGTTTCAGTGTTTTTAATCCGTTCCTCTCGAAGTTTTGAATCCACCGGCTCTCGTACGAATAATATATGCAAATGCAAGCTAGAGCTAGAACACCTGATATCTTCGTCTGAATAGATTATTTAATTCCTGTTTTTCTTTCCTCTCTTTTGCTGTTGCCGGAAAACAACGCTTTGCCCACGCTGAAGTAAATTTATGGATGAGAGAGGACGATATTTTTCCTCGGCCAGCTTCGCTGTTTTTTGCGCTGCAGGTTCACGTTCAAACTTCAATTCTCAATTCAAATTCAAATTCAACTTTAAATTGTTAAATTTATATCGGAACGTTCGGTTTTGCGTTTTTCGATTCGTATACGAGCTTTTAAATTCACATTCGAATTTAGATGTACAAATTCAAATTCGAATCCTCCGACTCAAATTCCGATATTTAAATTCAAATTCATACATATATATATACAATTTCGAATATAAATTCTCGCATTCAGATTCGTATATTCAAAGTCGGATATAAATATACAAATTCAAATGTAGATTCGTAGGATCAACTGCAAATGTACGAACTCAACTTTAAGTGTGCAAATTTCCCGGTTGAAATTTCCAGCTTCGAAATCAAATGTTCAAATTCATGTTTTTCAAGAGAAAAAAAAAAAAAAAAGAAAAAAATAGAAGCTGATCGATGAAGGGATCTTGAAGTAATATGAACGAAAATCTAATCAAATTTAATGAAACTATATTATGTATGTAGTTTCACTGACTACATCGAAAATAAATTCAAGTCACTCTCCATCTGCCCAGAATATTCAATTTGCTCAAAATCTATAATGATAAAAATAAAAGGTGTTTCGTCATTTTCCCAGCACGCAGTATGCACTGGAATAACGAGGCTCTCATCTGCTTGCCAACCAATAATCTTCTTCACGTTGGCACGATGCCCTTGCGCTCCTCTTCTCTCTTGTCTTGCATCCTCTTGCAGCGACTTTGAGTTCCTTTGCGAAGGACAACGCGTCGTAGAGGGGTGGCAGCAGCGACTTCCGGTCGAGTGCTCGCTTCACAAGAGATACACGGTCGAGATACGCACGGACAACCGCACGCTCTAACTGGGTTACTGTTAGCAGGGGAACAGCTTTCTCTTGCCCTTGGGAAAACGCTGCCTGTTGGCATCGCCTTCTCCATACTCCTCGTTCTGTTTTCATAGACGAGCGTCTATCGTTCATCTCTCGTCTTTTCCACGCTCCTTGATGTAACGATACAATCGTTGTCCCTAACCGAAGAACGCACAAAAGACGATTGTCTGACCAAGTTCTCGCGAATTTCTCTTATCGCAAATCAAACGACGACTGATTTCCTCGTCCGTTTTCGCTTTCTTCGGCCAGGAAATTCACCTGTCGATCGGGGCGCTTACCTCGATGGGTTCGATAGTTGAGATCGGAGATTTCATCCTATCGGTCGATTCTTCGTTGCTCGAAATACTCCTTTTTCTTAGACAAATTTGTTTCAATACGAAGGTAGGTGTTTGACAATTTTCCGACGTTGACGTTATTTTATTCCTAAAGAACAGTATTTTGATACGCTATAGTTGGAAACGATCTGTCAGTCTTGGAAAATATAAAACTCTTAAAAATATATTATGTTCTATAGTGAAGAAACAATTTCGCTAAAAACAAAACAGTATAGTTTGAAGCGGTCAGGTCGAAAAAATTCTCCGTTAAGCGATTAATTACCAGTAGAAGAAACCAGGCCGTAGATATCGTAAAATCTTCGCGGCTACAAATAGGAAACCAACTTCTTCTCCAATTACAAACCCACGCGTTACACATTTTAAAACGATTAAGCTTGTTTGTTAGAGCAACACGGACAGAAGACCAAGTAAATAATACCCTGCTATTATCGAATTCGCTCGTCCGCGCTGAAAACGTGTGAGTCGAGTGGACCAGGCTCATCCCTCCGTGAAAACGTGCCTCTCTCTCCGAAAGAGATCGATCGATCGACCCTCATAATAAGCCCATATTTTCCTACGAGCGCAGCTCTAATTGGCCTTGCGCTCTCCAAGCTTCCTTACACATATTCTGTGTGTATGTGTGTGTATTTGCAGGCGTGTTCGTGTGTGTGGAGTGGGCGAATTTTCGCTAAATCCTTATTTATAGAAGTCGGCCAGGCTTTCACGTGGCGATTCGGGGGAGAGTTGCAGCAGGGTGGTCTATGGACCAGAGGCTTAAGGGTTCGCGAGCAAAAAGTAAACGGTCGATTGATTTACGAACGTCCACCGGACCGTACGGAATTTTCACATCCGTTCCGGCAGATTCTCTCTTCCTCTAATCGACCGAGATTAGCCCCCCAGACTCGTTCCACCCGCTCGCTAAGTCGTGCAGCAGACCTTACGCGGACTGTTATTACGCGCCAACAGGATATTTAGTGGTGGAGCAAGAACGTGGAATTAACGAGTCTCCCTGAAGAGGTGCACCGCGGGAAAAGAGTTACTGTAACGAGGAATTTCGCTTGATACTTTGCTCGATTCTAACTGCGAGCTATCGTTGTGCAAGTGCATCACGCGATTTCCGTGATATAGTAGAGTTAGGGTTGCTTGGGTCGACTAAGCTTCGATATTTTTAAATTCGATCTCGGCATTTGTATCTTCATTTGAATAGTTCAATCTGTTGCGTATTAAGAGAAGATTAATAGTATTTGATACGTAGGTTATGTAAGTGTGGGAACACGATAAGTGAAATTTTTTATTTCTATAGGAAAACAGTTTTGAAACTCAGTACGTTGTCAATTCTTCTATTTCATTTTAAGAAAATACTTCAAGTAGTTGCGTTTACATTATTCACATTTGCTTGAAATCGAAGGTAATTGATCGACTGGATAGGGCCGAGTGTTTCAGAAACGCAGGATATTATCCTGATAAAATAATTTTACTGTAAATTGTGATCCGCTTGAAGCTGTTTCTTTTTATACGATGAAAAATCGACGTTACATTCGCATCAATCCAGTATAACGATCTAACGAAATCCTGAAATCGATGGATCAGAAAAGCATAAACGAGTCGGATCGCTAAAAAAAAGGACAGGTTCGATCGGCCGTAGATACGTCGGGGGAAAACAGTACCAGGAGAGCGGAATTTCAATTTTAGAAAGTTGATTTATTCTCATCTTCGTCCCCTCGATCGTCTTCCAGACGCCGCCGTCGGAATCTCGTCTTCAGTTTCCGCCTATCTCTTTCCGCCTTAAAGTCTCCGCGCTTTCCGGGTGGCTGAAATTCGCGGCTGGTTCCTAAACCTTTAAACGTCCTTCCCACCTTCGTCTAGGAATTTATGTGTCTCCGATAAGCTCGGAGAATATTGCTTCCCTTAAAACGCGAATTATCAATCGCCAAAAAGAAAAGAAACAGCGCGTTTTAAAACGTCTTCTTATCGAACGAATTATTCAGAAGCTTATCCGATATTCTTGGCTGGGAAATTCCTGTTAAAAATTTACCATCGAGAAAAAGTTAGATTCCAACGTAGAAAGTAACCAAAGTAAGATAGTCCTCGTCCTCCTCCTCCGTGAGGATTTCCACGTAATCTTTAAATCGTTTAATCAGCGTGTGTCAGGTGGCGAAATTTTATCGCGCCACACGTGTCGAGTACGAAACGAGGAGAGTTGGAACGAAGGAAACGCTTTGGTTTAGTTCGGTGGACAATATGGCGCGAAAGAAACAAAGTTGGAGGCGACTGTGGTCTTTCACCTTCTCAAGGTTCTTATCGGTGCGGATCGCAGTCGTCGCGCGAAATCTATCGGACAAACTTTAATCGAACTTCACCGGGCGCATAAAACGCGGGCTTGGCCGGCATGGAAATGGCGCGAATCGCGATCTCGCGACTCTTAGCGCCGCCAGATTGAAATATTACGGAGTATCGTCGTAGAAAAATGCCACAGGGGGAAAGGAGAGATAGCCGCGGACGAGACCAGCCGTATTTCACGCTTTATACGCTTTGTACTTTCTTGAAATATTTATTCCTGTGCGAAAGTCCTGTGCTCGTGCACGAGTATAAAATACGGTGGCCGATGCAACAACGTGCTAGCGCCAGTCAGTTTTCGCCCCGCGTTGCTCGTTCAAATTTTATTATCCCCTGGTTACCATTTTCTAGGGTAGCTGTTCGTTCGTATTTCGTTGCTGGATTTTAGAAAATTCACCGTTGAATCTGTGAACTGCAATGATTTATGAAAGTATTCGAACACTTGCAGAAGCTTCTAACGAAGTTATTGCGTGTGCTGTGTAAAAAATTTTGAAATTTTCGTGGCATTATAACGAGATACGTCTGTCGCGATTACATCGGTCAAATTTGAAACGAAATTGAAAATATGTGTAGAAATGACGAGATAGTTATTGGAAATGTACATTTTCCAGGGATCAATAAATTATGCTAACGGTCGGTTATTTGATTGCATTACTATTTATTGAGGCCATATTTAACATTAATTATATGTTTATAATCATATCCATACCGTATGTTAATTTTTTACTGATAATAAGCGTATGTTTGAGACATTTTTGCAACGTTTCGCAACATCTGTACAAAGTATAATGGTAACTTGAAAAATAAACTTCAAATATCTTGTCGATATTCCTTAAATTTCGCATTAGAAATAATCTTGTCAATTTTGTTAATTACTTTACTGTCCACTTAAAGTCTACTAATTAAATAATACTGTCGGTACAGGCCGACAATTTTTCGTTTTCAACAAATCGCAACATCTCTAATCTTGGCAATTGTCAATTCCCCTCCTTTTATTAAGTTCCATTTATATTGCAAGCTTATTTCATAAATTTGCATTTTTACCTATTCCAGTCCAAGATATAACAAAAAACCTTAGAGCGGTCGATGTTGTCCGATTGAATTTCTTTACCAATACAATCACGATAGTCCCATCTCGTCGCAGTAAGAATAAAATTTAAAAAAATTTCGTATTACACACGCAACATATTCATAAAGATTTCCTATGATAGCTGTCGGAATACTTTGGCGAGCCACTATGAATCGCGGGATTATCTACGGATATACAAGCTGGGTGGTGCAGCGTTGAACGAACGTGAACTCGAACGTCGTCTCGACCGTTTACGAACGTCTCGGAGATCCGAACTATCGAGATCGGTAGTGAGAAAATCGTTGGCCAGCCTGTGATGTGGCACTTAATGTTCGCCATGGTGAACGATCGTCTGTCGCGTCGGACTAAATATGCAAATGCGCGATAAGACAGAGGCGCTACGCGTAGATACGCGGCGTGGTTCAGCTATTACGTCAGCGGGTCGGATCAGAGACTCTTGGCGAATTAATGTCGGCCGGTTCGAACTGTTACCAGCCAGAGAAACATGGCCAGTTAATGGACCCATCGGAGAGATCTAATTGCTCGGATAAAGGTTATCTTCGAGCAGGCTGAACGAGATATCGAGCATAAAATCAACACCACGATACAGCCGATGCACGCGAAATTGAAACGTTCCGCGCGGATGCCACACAATCGAACGAATCGACTCTCGCGATGATTTCGCGGTCGAGACCTAGATTTCCTAGCATTTCCATTTATCCTTATGTGTACGTATGCATGTTGGTTGTGTATGCATTTTGACTATGTGTGTTGCTTTATTTCCAACCTCTCCTTCTTTTATCTCTTCCGGATGGTTTAATTGCATATAAATCGAGATCCTCGATAAAAGCGACGTTTCAGGCCGAATCTGGCAGGTAAATTGACTTTGTTTCCATCGGTTCGAACGCAGGAGAACGGCCAGAGGAATGAAGCTTAAATGATATCGTTTCAGGTAAACGGTAGAGTAGGTATCTCTCGCTTTATTTCTAGGAATTCGAAGCTAATCGCGCCGTCTTGTTTCCGCGTGGAAGGCGGCTAGCACGAACCAGGGAAACAAGAATTGGCTTGGGAATGGTTTCGCGCAGCAGTGTCGTTGAATATGCGTATTAAATTTATTTAGAGAAACCGGGACGGAGAGCGTAGGACCACGAAACATCCGGTCGAACGAGGAGAGAAGCGTTCACGGCTGATTTTCTCGCGGTACGCGTCGGCTAATTTAATTTGGAACGAAATTAGATGCGGTAATACACTTTTAAACCTGTTCCTCGTGTCTGCGCTCGGAAATTTATTTGCTGTCCCTGCAACCTTTTATCCGCTGTTCATATCCTGCGCGTCGAAATCGAGCAAAAAAAAATAGGATAAAATACCGGGAACACGATTTTGTTACAGTTAGCGGAAGCAACATGGCGAAGTTGTAAATTCGAGGGTTAAATGGACGCACTTATCGTTGCCACTGTTACCCGGAATTGTACCCATTGTATAGGAGTCTTTTGAATTTGAAATTACGAAAGTCTTTCATTAAGACGCGTACTTTTGTGGAAGGTAGAGAGAAACAGTTACGAAACAGTAACGGTAATATGCAAAAATGTGTAGAGTACCCGCAACGTACAACAATACGCAAAATATACAAGCTAAAATATTCATTGTAATACATGGAGGATGAAGCAAATCTCCGTGTAGATTCCATTTCTTTAATCGTATTCACAAAAATCTGAATTCCCAAACGTTCATGAACGTTCACATATACATAAACAATTCACAGTCTGTGATACTTTCATCATTGAAAATTTCCTGACCGATTTTACATCACCGTCTCTCTCCTCTTTCGACTCTACAATCAGCAAAACGCAACCCTTTCGAACTGCACCAGCCCCTCGTCTTTGTATTTTTCGTCCAACTTTCTTTTTCTCTCCGCTTCGCAACGCATTTGTGCTCTCTTCGTATCACCGTATGCCAGAATTCGCGGGTGCAGAAAGAACAGAGGGTTGATAGAAGCCAAGGAGAGAGGCAGCACGATCAGCGGAAGAGAAATGCAGATTGAAAATCTGCGGCCACCCTACGCGAGGGTGCATCGGCAAGAAAATTGGGGTTGTGCGAGAATAATACGAATCACGAGAGGGATGCTATCGTACAACGTGCTCTATCCCACCACCGGCATGGGGGAATTATTTTTTTTTTCACCTTACCCCTCGAAATATGTTGATTATATTTGGTGGAGCTCGCGGCGATTACGTTTCAATTCTCGCCAGCTAAGCAGAAATATCCAGACTCATTTGATTCTTTTTGATAGGACTTTAGATACAAAACTACGGATAAATGAAAAAACTACAATGATTTTTCAATACATTCGCGGACACCTTGTTGAATTGTGGTTTTACGTAGAAACACACATATGTGTGTCACGAAACTGGACAACATTTCAAACTTTGTCACGTTATTTTATATCGGTCAATTGCTATATTGCGTTGTTGTAAAAAAAGAAGAAAAAAGAAGAAGACGAAAAGGAAACGACCATAGCCGTCATCTATCTTGCTTTGCCCAGTACGCCAGACCTTAACGATACCTTTGTGATACTTGAAATTTATTGTTTATTTGCAGGTACACTGAAGAGGAAACAGTAGTTCATTAAGCGAGATCGTATCGTAATTCGATGATATATAACTAGAATGGCTGCAAGCGTTTGATCTTCAAAGCGCTTGAAGCATAAGACGGCTACAATTTCGAATTCCGTTATTTTACTAAAATTTATAGAAAATCATCTTTCAATATTGAAGACGATCTGAGCTTTCCCAGAGTACTACCAATGATACTAAAACTGTAAATATTAGATCGTCCGAAAAGTGTCTTTCGTTTTATAAGGAAATAATGGATGCACAACATTTTCCGTTTTATATTATTTTATCGAATTACGTATGATCCATTTCGTTCTATCAAGATAAAGATCACAGCGTTTGACAAATTAGGTTTCTTGTTTGTATAAAGATCGTTGTAAAAGACGTGTCTGTGAAGGACAGACACTTTTCGGACAACCTAATATATATTATAGTATACTTAAAAAGTAATAAGCTTTATTAGTATTAAATTTTTTAATAGATGACTCGAATTGCAGTTCTTATGTGTAATTTAATTTCATGAAAAGGGAATAGTAAGTGTTGCCTTCGATAATTAACTCGTCATTAATTCGTACACTTCAACAAAATTCACTTATTATCACGTAGGAAGAAAAATATTCGGCTCATCTTCCGCTTACCGAGCGGTCGCTTTGCAAATTAAACTAGCCAGGCCATTGGTGAATACTTTCTGCCAAACTCAACAAATATATGTCTGGTTGTATTCTCGGAAGGTGGTGTGTACCGCGATTTCCGATCACGCAGCAAACTCGCTGCAAGCTCTCGTTCGCTATGCACCGCGCGCATCATCTCCATCATTTGTCGCAACATTTGCGTGTCCCCAGTCACTTCAGCAACGTTCGATTGATTCTTCCAAAGGTGCTGTATTGTTGCCACCTGTAACAGTTGCGAGAGATTTCGTAAAATGCGGATCTGCTTGCAACAAACGAGCGATCGATTCGGCCTTGCTGCCCGTCACCACGAGATCGCGTTCGCGCAATAGCTCTTTCAATTACTGCATCGTAAATTGCTGCGTGTTTCCCTCTTGTCCGGATGCCATTCTAACGAAACGATGCACTCACGGCCCCAAGACTAAATATTCCACGAAGATTCGACACAAAACTTGCGCAATAAATGTGTCGCGGATCGTGTACACAAAATGTTGTCACGATATTCGTCAACGTAGGAAGTTTGTAAAATGCTTGTCAAAGTAAGCTGTTGAAAGCACGTAAGCAGCACTTGTGGGTAAAACGTAAATCGTGTGCTGCACCAAAATGCTCGGTAATCTCACTTCTCAGAATTGTGCAGAGAGATTACTTAAAACATCGTTGAAGATCAAAAGTGTAGATAAATATTTATTATGCGACGATTCTGCATCATCAACGGCAACTCGGCTACGCGAGTCCAGCCAGAAAAATTGCTAACCTGTGCCTGGGCTGCCAGGCCACTAGCGATAAGACGTACGTGTGCAACGTTGTATCGTTTACACACGTATTGTTGGTACAATTCGATTAAAAAATATCCTGACACTTATGAACGATAGCGTAATTGCGTTATTACTAGGACGCGTCACGATACTCGTGTAAAACGTTTTATATTCTAGCGCGTTGTGTGCATAAATGTCGACGGTGACTGATAATTGTCGCGCTTTTAATTTCGCAGTTACCCAGCCGACGAGCAGCCCGGTGCTTATTAAGTACTCACCTGACGGTTCCAGTTATTTCTCGTGGCGTTTTTAGAGCGTTTTTAGCAAACCTGAATTTTGGCTCTCTATCTGCATTTCTAGAGGCAATTATCTTTGACATTCTCCATTACCGTTTTCTACGCGTTACTGTAATTAGAGGCTAACTTTGGGATACGTTAATGACGGCCAAACAGTCTGGAACAGAATGTTTTCTTTTCGAGAATTCGCGATATTTTTTGGACGAAGATTTTGTAGTTTTTAGACTATTTGTATATCGGAAGTATCAAAAGTCTTTTGTTATTATTTGAAAACTGTCTATTTCTTTAGCGAATTAATAGCACAGGTTCATTTATAATAAAAAAGATCACGAGAAATAAATGGTAATTTTTTATTGGACAGGAGATGTTCATCTTTCTCGAAAAGTAAAGGAGTTACATCAGCCTGTGTCACGGGTTGATTAATGCGCCTGCTTCGTGTCAGTCTATGCAGTTACAAGCTGGTCATCGAACAAATTAACAGAGAAAACCAGTTGGCTCATTAATGCATTAGTAGAAATTATTTTCATCGAAATTCGTATTAATCGTTCGCAAGTTCTTCACTTTCAACAGAACATAAGTGTTTTTATGTGTTCTGTTTAAAATACCAAATTCTTATTATACTATATTAATTATTTTTAAAGTATAACATATATGTATACTTAATAGAGATATCGGAAAGAAGGAACTCTGACATTCCTAATCTTAATGATATACCTCGATTAATTTTCTATCTGAGTAAAAGTCGACAGCAAGTTTATCAGACACATTTGCATATTTTTAACAATTGCGAAAACATGTCTAAAAAAAAAAAGAAGTACAAAAATCAAAGGTCGAAATGACGAGTGTCTCCTCAAAAATTGTTCCGAAGATTCTAAGACACCGTGTACAAGATACAACCTCTGGTTTCGGTATTTTCACACCGAGCATTCCTCCGTTTCACTGTTACCTACTCATCGACATTTTCTACGTTGACGTAATACCCACGGCTCACGTAGGATAATCATGTCATCCGTCGGATTCGCTTGCACAATTGCAGCGCAAGTGGGTAACAACGCACAGACTGTTGGATTACTAACGTAAGGTCACCTCGAATCCGCGCGCGTTAGGTGTCTAGCAACGTGACACAACGAGTCATCTCCCTCATTCACATTAATTCTCTTCCTCCCTATATCAATTTTAAATTCGCTCGAATGATGCATCATGCTTCATTCAACCACCCTCCATCCGAGATTTCCACGTATTCTAAATTGCTCAATCAACTCTGCTTGCAGTCTTTGAATTTTTACATTGTACACCGTCGTCCGTGAGCATTAGAAAATTGTCAAAATTTTGAAGAATTATTACTTTATTTGAAACAGTAGGCTATATATAGAATCCATACATTCAACGTTATAATAATAATCTCGTCAACCTCCTTTTGCGATAATAATCTCAAATTCAATCTTTCCTTACGTACGTCTCTTTCACGTATTTGGATTATTAGTTTAATCAACTTTGACATTCGTATTGTTATTTTGTGCCAATCGCTGGTATACTTGTGTCGCAAACGATTTTAATGTCACAATGCTAAATCGCGTCAAAATAGACGTAAAAAAACACGGTGTTATACTATGATTTCTTATGAGATTCGTATTTCAGTTATTCCCATTATTCTGAGCATCATCCAAAGCCATGACACGATTATTTCAGTTCATGGTTCAGCTTACGCTTATGTATATTTTGGGCTGATTTATATGACGAGAGACAATGGTCTCAACGACGATGGTCTGTTTAATTTTAATGAGAACAGGCTTAAGATTCACGGAGCAAATCCTGCGGTGTTTGGGACTCGTCTCAGAGGATAAATCCGCTCGGATAATTCGCGACTTCGTCGTGTCGTAGCGTTCTCCATAAACCTTCCGATAGACTAATTCGCGAAACGGAACTAGGCGTCGACCGATTCGCAAATAGGGAATCGAATAATCCTATTTACTCTCTCGCCGTAAACGTAGCTGGAGGAAACGGTTCGATTGATCCCACCATCAGCTTCAACCGTCGAAATAATCGGGATAATCAATCAGGCAAGTTGGAACGTTCTCTGCACCATGGCCTCTCCTCTCCGCCTCCCTGCAGCTCGATCGGGAGAACTACGCTTACGAAAAACGAGCGTGGTCCCGTAATTTCGAGTTAACTAGCACTTTGTCCAACTCTGCGGCCAGGGGAACTCGTTTGAGTCGATTCGTTTCACCGGAGGATCCCACGGATGCTGAATTTACTCGCACGAAATCAATAGCGTTTCAACGGCTCCAACTTTGCTTCAACGTTGGTCCACCACCGATAACCTTGCGGTGTATTTAGATTACGCGATGAAATCAACCTTGCTGGCGTCTTTGCGTCATTTTTGATTGAGTTTTTTGTTCTTGTTAAAAAAAGCTTCTTGACCTTACTGCGTTAGATGGTTTTCTCTTGATACGATCGTGTTTTCCTGTTTTTCACAAGTTGCTCGAGGTTAGCCAACGTTCTTTGGCTAATCCTCGTTCAATCGCGTTCTTTTGTCGTAGAAAAATCTTTTAACCCTGCCACGTTACTTTTATACGCAAGGTCGATTGAAATAGTTTCGACAGCCATTCGTGTTCATTTTTATGTCTTATTTATATTTCTAATTCCAAGCCTTAATTACAATGTATCCTAAATCTAGCTTGGTTTCGTGATATTAATATCGCAATACCATAATATACGATGCCTATGACTAGGCGATCAAGTTTTCACGACGACAGAAATCACAATTTCTAGTACATACGAAATGAGGACCTTAAATTCTTATACTTTAATCAAACCTAACTGAAATATTTAGTCCGGTGTCGGTGTACTTTATGTCTCCCATAAATATTCAATAAATGAAACCTTCAATGTACTGTTTAATTTTCATTATTTCATATTCAGTTATTTAATTATCAATTATTTCTTCCCCCTATCGACTACATTCTCCATTTTCAAGAATTTTGCCAACTAATTGAACTTCCTTGTTCAAGCAAAACTAGATACAGGAGGAGACTCAAAATACTCCAAATTAGGACTTAGAAATCTTTCTCTCATAGGCGAACTCACAAATCTTTCCTAACCATAAGCCACAGTCCATTTACATACATTACGTTGGACTCTACATTAAAATGCAATATACATCTCCGAATGCGTTCAGGTCAGTAGATGTCGATTCTAAGGATTTACTACACAACTTCGCTGTATTTTACTTCGCTGTACAATGCAGAAACTGTGAAAGAAGTGACTGGCGACTCAGGGATTTGCTGCACCATGTCACTGTCTTGTCTCCGGTGGAAAAATATCGTTTAGCCGTGAGACACGCGGAGGATAGGTAAACCTGAAAGACATGGACGAGATGGAAAAGGTTGGAAAGGATAGTCGTAGGAGAAGAGCGACGACGTTTTACGACGAAGAGAAAGAGACTCGGTCGGCTAATTAATTAGCACGGGGTTAATGACTCGCTCGGGACACGTAGGAGGTGGATCGTAGACCAGACACGGGGCAAAAATTGGCGTGCATGAGGTCGTTGCATTAACCTATTTGCTCGCCGCGGCTACTACGAAACAAGCGTTCCACGGAACGTGCTCTCATAGTTTGAGAAATCAAGAAACAGACCGTCAATGTGCAAGACGTTCGTGAAAGGAAAAAGCAGTTAACACGATCACTAGCACGCGAGCTTTATATATTTTACCTTTTACATTTTATATATTTCATCCTCTGCGTTTTGTATATTTTGCTTCCAGGAAACTGCTATGGATATTGAAATATACTACACCATAGTATAGCATTTAACTTTTGCAGGATATCTTATTGTATTTGCACAATTTTTGCCGATGTTATCTAAGTCATTGTTGAAAATATTTTAAGTCATGAAATTTATCTAATTTTACCTAATCGTTGTAGAAGATTTAATAAAACAGGCGTCATCGACGGTCTCCGTGGTAGTAGTCAACGGGTTAAGTTTCCAGCAGCTCTCCTTCAGTCATCGTTGACTGCATCTATTGCAATCATGTATCGTGCTCGAACACTCGTGTAACGACGTTCGATCGTTTCCACGTGAACACTCATTGCGGTTTCTTTGACTAATTTCCTTCGTTACTGATTGTGATTGCCGAACACTCGAACGAACTCCTTATTTCTTCTCTTTTATACTATTCTGTGTAGATAAATGTAGAAAATGCATTAATATAGTTATGTATTTGTATCGCGTTAAAATAATGACAACGACTTGCTAATGCATCGTTTCCTGTTACTAATGGAGTGTGAAACCTCAAGCAGTAGTTCTACCAAGTGGAAAGAAGATACAGAAAATCTTGCGGCATTTCTCACTTGGAATAAACTGCGTACATCAACTTGCGTACATGAAATAAATGCAAAGAGAGAGAGAACATTTGCATGTAATAAATATTGATAATACAATTACAGATACACTTACAGAAATTCAGTCATATGATAAATATTTTGCTAAAAAGGAATTTAAATATTTATTCTTCTCTTGGGAGAAACAAACGTGAACAAGCCTAATTTTTTATTATAAAACGTTTCATTACTCCACGAAATATCGATATTGGGAAGTCTCCTTAAAATTCGTCTAAAATTCCTCTTTTTCGCGTGGCTGTCCATTCACGAGTGTCTACTTAGCATAGATACGCGAACTTTGAGATGGACGTGGAAACGACTGGGGAGAGAAAGAGAGGGAGAGAGAGAGAGGTAAATAGCTGATTCGTCTTAACAGCGTATTACATTATACCATGGAATGTTAGTCGCGAGAAATTTCTCAAAATTTGTCTTGTTCGTACTGTGGCAACCTGTACAATAGGTAGCTACGAGTACTTAGCATGGATATGCGAAGGACGCGAAGTTCGTGAAAGAGATACACGGAAATCGGTATTTGAGTCGAGGTTACGTGGGCAACTCGCCGCAAGAGGAAGTATTGGCCGCGGAGGTCTCTTTGAAATTCGTCTTCTACGCTTATCTGCTTGCTGGCATCTATTTAACATAGATATGCGAAGTACGCAAAGTTCATACAAAGTGTTGAGATTCTTTCCAACAACTTAAATAACCAGTTCGCTGTCTATATTATGCTGGTACGTGGTGTTTGGGAAAGTTTATGAGAGCTTTAGAGATAGCTAACTATATCGTTGAAGCGAATAAAAAGTGACAAATATTGGATTCAAAGGATATTTGTTTTTAAATTATAAAGATCTTCTTTCGCTCAATTTTATCGTCTTTTTATAGCAAAGCTACAATTACTTTATTTCGTGGTAATAATTAGATTGTACATGTGCATCGAAATTCGTATTTTCATGAACGCAATTCAAGCAATAGAACCTAAATAAATGTTTGTCCTATTCCTTGAATATGGTAAAAACAACTTCTCTTTGGCGCTTTTTGTATGCTTTTATCATATATCATGTACGTTCTTGTACATAAAGGTACGCAATTTATTAATTAACTTCCATTAATGACGCAAAAATACTTAACATATATTAAGTATACAACCTATTCGATTTTTAACATGTTACAAACATTCAATTTTTTCAACATTTTGCATGTGCATATGTATCCTTCGATATCGAGCAAATCGTTGATCACAAAACTGTACATATACAATCTTATAATTAACTATTATACTAAATTGTATTAACTATTATATTAAAGCACTTCGATATTCGTATTCATAGTAACAGAAACTTCCTCGATCCAGGTATACACCGAAAACATTTTCACTGTCGGAGATGTGGCAGCGAAAAGATTAGAACCTCTTCTAGCCTGAAACCCATATAAGCACGATACTATTATCGTACGAAAATATTCTTAAAACCCTCTTTTTCCGTGGCAGCTAGTTAGCATCCACGATACACACGTCCTTTCAATAAACTCGAGGAGCAGCAGTGTACGCGAAAACATATGTTGCCCAGAGGCTTCGCAGGGGTCTGTCGAAGATTCGAGTGGCGAAACGGGGTAGCTGAAACTTCCTGCCGCGACTGTTGCCAACATTACGATAGAGCAATGGAAAGAGACATAGCGAGGGGTTAGTCGAAACGAACGAATGATAGACGAGGGGTGGAAAAAAAGTCTCGGGTAGAATCGGGAAAACGCAACAGGGCGGAAGTACATCGAACAGATAGCATTGTGCCATGGTGGAGTGGAGACCTCCCTTTGTTGGAGTACTATTTTCTTGTTTGGTGGGGTGGTAGCTTCGCGTACATACATTCCTTGACAAAAGTATCGATGTATAGTTTAGAGCGTGCCTTTGTGTTTTCCTAGTCTCTCGAGCCTTGTCTGTAATGGAATCAACGATGAACCAAGCATCGTTCGCGTTGATCAACTTAGAAGGGAGACGGGATCGAGTTATATATTTTGTAGGATTGCCAATAATCGCGTGGTCAATATTGACGGTGCGTGTCATGATCAAAGACTCACGATCCTACATAAGAGAACACGTGATCTTTCTTCTCGAGCTTAATTCCAAGCATCGGAAGAATGTTTGTACTCTGCTTACGAGGAAGGGATGGGTGAGGTTCTCCATTGGGGTATGACTCGAGCTTAGACGATGACTATGTATTATTGGGTTTTGGATTTCTTTGATATCGTCATCGTTGAAGGGGATTCTGAAGATTTTCTAAATATTTTTGACGTAGACGATGGCTACGAAATATTTCATTTCTTCGTCGATTCCTGTTATTACATTTTTGGTTATAACGTAAATACTGTCGTAATTGAAAGGAATTTCGAGGATTTGCTCGATACTCTTTTTACTGATTTTGCTCAATAGTTTTCGTTTCACTTTGGTTTTACAATTTTACCAAGTCTGGCGAAACTGAAGTATTTATAGCGGAGCGAGAAATCATATGTGATAATTTACTGAAATTAGGTCAAATGTAATTAAAATGTAATCGGATCACAAATGACCGAAAGAATGCAAAATTAACGGTCTTTACTTATCGGATCACAGATATTCAAATGAACTGTATCTGCTCCGACCATTAAACAAATTTATCGACGACGCATTAGTCCAGACACAATCGCGATTAAGCAATCTAACGCGTGGTATAATTCCCCCTAATCACCATCCTCCGATATTTCCTCCTGTACAACCTTCACCCTTTCGATTGTGTTCGAAGTTGCCACGATATTCTCACAAGACCCGATCAAATTGTTATGTTCAACGTTGATTTCACTTTTACGCGAGAGAGTACGGTCTTTGCATATCGCCCACACGTTATGACACGTACGAATGAACACGTACGGGTGTATTAGTAGCACGAGTGCAGCCGAGTGTATTAGTGCGTGGCTGGTTGCATCTGCAGCGGGAAGGCGCATAAACCATACCGCGATGATTTTCCCCGTATACATGCTTTATACAGAGCGTTTCAATAATCATGTTACAATATTCGAGATAGTAATTCTATGTGAAAAAAAACAGGAAATATAAAATAACATTTTCTATATGGCGTTTCGTTTTTAAGAAAATCAAGTGAAATAAAAGTTTATCAAGTATACTTGAATTTGACCGATTCTGAATCGAATAGGAGAGAATAATCGATCAAAATAAGTGGAAAATGAATTATTTTATAATCTTCGCTTATTTTTTCATATGGAATTATCATGTCGTCAATAATTAGAAGACCTCGGCGCAAAATTCGGGCAAGTTGATTTAGAAAAATTGTGTTTGTTGACGTTTTATATATTTTTATATATCGTCGATTGTTTGGTGCAGGAGTCAAACAAGTCCAATGCGATTGTAATAATTTTTCGACTTATCCAACGTGATCTTTGGGAATGAGAATCGACTATGTCTAGAATCTATCCGGCTTTTGTTCCAAAATACAGTGTTAACGATGGCGATAATGTAGCTTTAATCTGTCAGCCAACGTGTTTCGAGTGTTTCGTAAACTTATTCTGCTCGTCGCGTCTTTCTTCTTTTCGACTCGACATCGTCTTCTGACGAACGAGAATCGTATCAAGCCTCGGCAAGTATATATATGTGCCAACAAAAGATGACCAGCCGAAAGTCAACGATTTATCCACGAAACTGTTTGGTTAACGTGAAGGAAGATCAAGTAAAAATAAAGATGCGAAGAAACAAAATATTTCGTTTAAAATTCTCAGCATTCCGGTACAACAACCAAGCAAGTTGAAATTTAGAGAAAGATTTCCCAGATAAATTTTTATGGAAGTGTACAAAATATTACAAAAATGTAAGAAATATTATTTCTTATATGAGTTGTCACGCTAATGCGAGTGCAAAATATTAGCGTGATTGGTCGAACAAGTCGCGCTCAAAATTCACTTTTATTCGATTTCCCACTACTTTTAAAATCTAGACTTGCCCGGTTTCTGCACCCAGCCCTTCGATCGTACCATGATTATTGGAACACCCTGTATGTATGTATGTGTTTCCGTGCGTGGCGCATTCTCTATTCTCGCTGGCTACGGGAGAGATCGCACAGATGCACGTGCTGCCGCAGCTACACGCGTGTTCTCCGCGTCTCTTGTACCGAGATAGATTGATAGATAGTTTAATGCACCCTGGGAATCCGGTCCCCTCTCAAGATCAACTGCGTCGGCACGTAGTAGTGGTAGCGATGCGCACGGCAGTACAGGAATGAGTATAATGCGTCGGGATATCGGTGCGTAGATAACGCCCTGCGGAGATAACCCTATAATCGAAAACGGGATGCTACCCTTTTAAGCCTCCTTTCCAATTTGACACATTGTAATGGTAACATAGAAATGGATTGAAAGTTAATTGGAAAGTCACGAGCACACGTGTAGAAGTACTTATGTAAGAACGTTTTTAGATCGGATATACCTATATATATTCAGATTGGTTCCAATTTTAGCAGCTCGCGGCCCAAACAGCATTCTGTAATGCATTTTATTTCGGTTAGTTCATCGTAGTCTGTAAAACGACCTATTTGCAGAAGTTATTTAACATCGATGTATTCTTTACCTCATAGTTACTTAATGACATACACACACGAGCACACACACACGCGCGCACACACACATTGGTATTATAAATTGGACTACTATTAGGTTGTCCGAAAAGTTTCTTTCGTTTCATAAGGTGATAATAGACGAATAACAATTTCTGTTTTATATTATTTTATTGAATTAGGTATGATCCATTCCGCTCTATTTATATTATTATGCTCGTGCATAATTCAATAAACTAATACAAAACAAAAAACATTGTGCCTCCATTATTTCCTTATAAAACGAAAGAAACTTTTCGGACAACCTAACAGATTGTACGTGGTGCTATCTATTGGTTTGGCAACCAAGTGATTGCAGATTTTGTCATTAGGTGCTATTGATAAAGTCCGCAATTACTTAGTTGCCAACCCAATATATCTCTATCAAATCTATTAATCTTATTTTCGGTTGGAAACCTAAAGGATGAAGAACTATAGATCGACTGTGTAGTATCCGTATATGTAATGAAAATTTCGTCACGATCCTGCGCGATTCATACGAGTGTGTACTACACACGGTACTGTTAGGTATTGCATCGTAGCGCCTTATTATACCAGGGAGGAATTACAGACGACAGCGTGGAACAACTGGTCGAACTTGGTTTTCATAATTTATTCTTTCGAGGATCGACAGTAATAGCGGTCGGTGGCGTTTTCAGTTGGTATTAATGGCAGCTACGATTAGATAACACCGGGGCTAGATAACGATGCAATCGAACGTAGGATGACAGAAACACACAGCCGTCCTCTTCGGAGAAAGTGTGTATAATTATTAGGCTCGTTAGCGCGGAAAGCGAGCAAGCTCCATGGCAGATACACGACGGTTAACGTTGTTCTCGTATTTTCTAATTTAAAGTTTATTAGCTTCTAACGTGGTCGATGAGTATCTACCGCGTGGAGTCGTCAGTCGTCGTTACTTTTATTACCATTCGCGGATTAATGGCATTCGTATACCGCCATCCTTAGTTCGATCGATAAATCGAAGTACAATACAAGCGCAAAAGCTAGATTTTCAGATGTTCGCTATAGATAAATCTTGTAGTTCTCCTGCATTATTAATGCTATTGAACACTATTACGTTAATTCAGTTGAACGTTTATGCGTGTCTAATTAAATTTTATTTTATCCTTTCATACATTTTCGATAAATAATTTTGCACCGTTGGACTCGTATCGCTTTTCTACTCAAGTTACTCTTTAGTCAGAAAACGGTTAACTTGTTTCAAATGCGGCAGAAATTATCTCACAAAAACTGATCGTTATAATATAAATCCAATATGATGTAACCGAGCTGACGAGTTGAATGATGATCGGTAAATGAAGGGAGTAATAGCACAAATCCATGATAAATACTATTATATCATACGGCACATACATATAATCGCAACCATGGGCCAAAATCGCTAAAAGGAGAAATTCTGTTTCGTTAATCTGAGTATTATGTTTGAACTTGCGAATTCTATATTTATGACTTCACGCTTTGCATTCATCTGATAGATACAATTTTTATCGCACAGCTTGTTTCATAAATGAGGAAGCATAAATAGATGCAGACGCTTAAGTATACGGCTCGGTACGGTTTTCCCGTACTTGTCCACACCGTGAAACGCGTTATCTTCCCGCAGAGCGTATTTCGCTCGTTCTCGTTTCGATTTATTAACGAAACGAGATCTGCTTCTGGAGGGATAGCCACCCGGTAGCCTGGATTCCAGCGACTGGCGATACAGCGCGATACGCCGACGTGGATAACGGTACCAAAAAGATAACGTCTGCGTTGGAAAATAGGATAACAGGACGGGGCGACGTAACGAGAAAGTGTAGAGCGCAATTATAGTGGTCGGTCGCGAACCAGAAACGCCAGGTTTCGTGACGGTACTGGTGCTAACCTATCTGCCTAATGATCGAGCATTCGGAAGCACGAATGAAAAGAACGCGAAACAGTTGTATAATACCGTGTTTTTATGTACGTAAGAGTACATAAGAGAATTTTCAACTGCGCGATCTTCTGGCTCTTTCATTCGTTAGTTATCCAGTTATTTATATCGCATTTAGCAACGGTTCGACTTGATGGACATGTCCCGATCGTATCGTCTGATAAACATATGCTGCGATCGGCGTCGTTAAATTCACAGAAGTACATTTATGGGTCGATGAAATGGCTGAGACTACGTCAATTATAATGGAAAGTTCTCTAATATTCGTACATAATTGACGGTTGAGTAACGTTAGGTTTCGGTTGTACATCGGTCTCTTTCTTCGTATACTTGACTTTATTATATTTGTTTTTTGGCTCCTCCTCCTTAGTTGTATCGCATGATTTTTTTTTAAAAATTCGTGTCTTAATAACAAGAAACAGATGAACTATATATTCAGTCGTCCGAAAAGTTTCTTTCGTTTTATAAGGAAATAATGGAAGCACGATATTTTTCGTTTTATATTATTTTATCGAATTACGTATGATTCATTGTGTTCTGTCAAACTAAAGATCACAACGTTCGGCAGATTAGGTTTCATGTTTGTATAAAGATGCGTTGTTGTGAAAGACGTGTTTGTAGAAGAAAGACAGTTTCCGGACAACCTAATACAATATGTAATAGTATGTAAAATAATGTAAAAAGTAGCAATGTAAAACATTTTGTGTTTCAATATCACGCCTCGACTTCAATATCCCTCAAAGATGGGAAGGAAGAACCATGAATCGTTATCCGGACAACAATCTTAAGGCTTCTCAAATAAAAAATAAAGAGCCACGAATAGCAGATTCCACACTTTTTAAAACCTTTTCAGAGAAGAACGTTGAATCGATGTTTAAAGATCAGATCGCAACAGCCTTAACGCCATTTAAAATAAGAAAGAGGGATTACGGATCGATATTCCAAAATCCAACTACAGCAACGCAAACTGCTATTGGAAAATCCTCTATCCCAAAAAATCTCGGCATTTGATCCTCAATCTATCTTCAGAGCCGAAGACTCTCGCAGAAGGATGAAAAAACGAGCAGGAGGAAGCTTCACAAACATTGGCAGCTGCAAGACGTTAACCATCTTCCGGAAAAGCAACGAAGTGTATAGGTGTTCTCCTTGGAACGAGACGTAATAACGATTCTTCCTTCTCTTTGTGCCTCCTATTCTCCTATTTCTCGAAGCATCGACTAACCCTGCAACAACCGACACTTCTCGACTTCTTCGGTGTCTCCATTAGCCTGGCGAGAGAACGAGGCAGACTGCGTGCGTTCGCGGGTCGTTTCACGGAACAGCAAGAGACACACCGAGACACGAGCCATTGTGGTCGAAGGTTTACGAGGAAGGTTCGCGAAAGGAAGAGCGGCAGGTATCCGCTGGGAAATGTCGCGAATCCGCGGCACCGGATAAATAGGGTTTAAAAATCCTTGAGAGGGAGAGGGACACGCTCGGATTGAGATTCGTTGTTCGCGGGATCACTCCCTTCGGATCAACCCGGCGATAATCTCAGGGAAAGCGCGGATGCCTCTTGCCATTGCATTGGTTTTCGATTATCGAGCTTTCGTCGTGGGAACTCGAGATGCGTTCAGAGAGACTCGCGTTGCATGTACTGTCGAGAATATGTGTAGTCGTTTCGATGGGTGACGGATTTCGGTTTTGTAATGGTTAGGGTTTGAAAAGAATTTGACGAGTTTATTACCGCTTCGACGCACGAGAGGAAGAAATAAGAATATTTTGTTCGAAAGGTTCGTAGCGAAATTCGAAGAAAATTTCATGAAGTTGGTGTCAATATATTTTATTGAGATCAAAACTCAGGATTGACATGGTGGAAGACACGGTAGACACATTTATGCCATGTTTTATACAATTAGTATTTTATTCATATTAGAATCGTTGATAATTTGTCGAAAAGGAATACACAATACAAGGAGGATCTATAGAATTTGTGAAATTTCTATGAAACGTGAATTGGTCATTTTGACCATTGGCAGTGCTAAATAATATACTCGTGTATCACTTTTTCAGATAATCTAATATTATTAGTAATTTGTGACACCTTTTTTGCAAGACTTTACGGACAAGCTTGGGAAATAAAAACATTGGGAAGCATTGAGTTTGTGGCAAAAATGTTACATTGCCCAGCGACAGATATTCCAATTATGTCGTCTAGCATTTCAACTTTTCAATCGCCTCACGCGCGAAGCCACGATAAAACAGAATTATAGCTGCCAGTTTCGATTCTTAATTTCACACCCCGTAAAATTCACCGCGCTGCCATGACCCGTTGTCATTCGACGATAGGTCGGTCGCGAAGGAAAATGGTGACCGGTCGCTGTATTGTCATTTAAATGGCGTTTATAAATTTTTCAATTAGTCATTGCTATGTAAATTGAAGATGTACCCGTGCGTCGGCCTGCCCGAAAGATTCGCACGAATTCAACCGTATAATAAGGAACCGGGTAATTCAATACATAGCAATTTGCTTTGCTCATCGTCCCTTTTGTTCGCGCTCGCATTTGCACGCTGACAATAAAGCGAATTAATCTTCCCTTCGATCTGCGGAGAGTGCCGCGGCATTGCAATCACGAATTTCGTTGACCGTCCGCTATCGGAATGACACTCAGCCAGCCAAACAATTATACCTCCTAGTATGTACACTGATAAATGCAACCCTGATAACTTGGAATTCGCCGCGTTGACTCCCTCTTGTTCGATCTGCACGATGACAATGAAAGATACTGAAATGATGAGAGTCCGGTGCAACCCTTGTCAAAAATATTACTTTAAACGTCTCTTCGTATTTTGTGGAATTAGTTATTTCGTTCAATTATTCCCCTTCTGTCTCTTTTCAACGATTTCAACGATTAAATTCCTCATTTGACGATAAGGAAGTCAATAAACGGTCGTTGTTGTAGTTGACTAATTAAATAAATAAAGATTGTCTCGCATAAGTAAGCACTGGGTTGAGTAGTACGTTCGGTCACTTTTCATTTTGTAAGTATACAATTTTAGTATGTGCATTTCGAAGAATATTGTACAGGAATACTTATAAAGAAAGAATATTTATACAAAAAGGAAAAATACACGTACCTGTCTGAGCTGTTTTGATAAATGATATACATTTGGAGAGAAATGAGATAAATAAGTTGCTACTTGATTAGGTAGATTTTATACGTATTAAGTTGTCCGGAAAGTGTCTTTCCGGAAACCAAGTTTGTGGAACGTCGCGGTGTTTATGTCAACAGAGCAAAATGGATCGTACGTAATTCGACAAAATAATATAAAACAAAAAACGTTGTGCGTCTATTATTTTCTCATAAAACGAAAGAAACTTTTCGGACAACCTAATATTAGAGTAGTAATACTGGATTTGAAGATAAACGCGAATGAACATATTGGTAGAACGTATAGCTGATAAAAAGAATCATGACAATATCGAGATTATGGGATATATTCGGTTGTGCGTGTCCCCTTGATAAATGAAGTATGACTATCGTTAGATCGATCTTTGTTTCTATGACGTTTCTGTTGCTATCGAAGCTTCGATATAAGCAGACAAGTTTAGATACGATAAAAATATACTAATGTTTCATTCGATAAATTCGTCGATTCAACTGAAATTACGCTCACGAATTCGTTTGAAAGTAATTCTTGCTTTTATCGGAAAAATGTTTGAACGGTTGATTAAACGTACGATTGGATGCGTTTGGTAATTAAACCTCGTGAATGATGGTACAACATGCGTAGAATATTGGCAAATTGCCATTCGTGTTACCGCATCGCAGAAGAAGGAAATGAAGAGGCAACGAAGAATAAAGTCTTTCGATTCGGTTGGCTGAGATTAATCAATCGAGCGATAAATGTAAAACAATTGCATCTCGTAAGTGGTATATTCTGCTGGCACAGCAAGCCAGCCAATACAGTAGAAATTATCCCCCGTTTCCGGTGGCAACGGCTTTGGAATAATACCAGCTGCGCTCAACGATCCAACGATCATTAATTAAATTCCTGGAAATGGTTATTCCATCGTCGAAAAATAATTTTCGTCTACAAAGATGGCCAAACTAATTTTTCATCTGTACAGCGTGACTCAATGCGATACGACGGATATTCAAAATATCATCTGTGCTTACCAAAAACTGCATCTGTAGAAATTAAATTAATTCGGCCTCTTTAATCAATCACAAAAGAAACAATTACAAATCTATTTTCGATCTAAACGTTTTTCCAACTTTTGGACATTTTCAGGTACCAATTTCAATGTTAATAAAATGCCATCAGTTGTCAGAATAAATAATGCGACTAATCTTTCTTTCTCTAACTATGAATAAAAAAGAATACTGTCAAATCTATGGAAATAATTTGTTTTTCTTTGAACGAAATATTAGGCAAGTGGTAATTTTAACATTTCCTGTGAGGAACATCCTGAGCAACCGAGCAAATTTGGAGGCAAGGATCTCGAACAGGAATTGGAAAATAATTTTAAACACGTTATAACTGATCGTAAAGTAATATCGATTAAACGAACAATTTCTTTCGTATAGAAGATGGAATTCATTTCTACATCCAATAACAACATCTGTTCCGAGGAAAATTCGCTTCGTGCATTTCCGCATATAATTCATAAGCGCGGTATATATGTAGCATCGCAGGTTAAATATTTAACGCGTCGGGAAGGTTAATTTGCGTGAAAACGGAGCACGGATAGGGTCGGCAGATGAATCAAAATTAAATAAAAAGTAACTCCCATCGGGGGTGTGGCGTCGGCGGTGGTCTGTGTCCTGTCGGCGGAACGAGCCGACTAATGCAATAGAAATTATTCCTCGTTTTCAGTTACAGTCGAGCGGAGGAACATCGCGCGTCGCGCTCGATAAACGAATGGTATTACGTTCTCGCCGTTTCATCGTGCTTCGTGCTTGTCAATTTTGCGACTGTATTAGCAGCGATGCGCTCGAATAACCAACCCCCGTGCATTCCAAACCCGTGTTTTATTCCACGTACAAGCTGTTTCAGAAGAGGCTTGGAACGTTTCGTTCGTACGATTGTTCATACATCTATTTATTTATTTTTCATTTATAACAAATTTCAGCCTCCAATTGGCTGTTATAAAATATTCCGAAATGAAACTGACCATTATTTTGTTATCGTTGTATAAAAGAACGCGAGAGTGTAATTTATGGCTCGATTTTTATTACATTTTATATAACGAATTTTTTTGTTTAGTGCAGATCAACTTTCATCAGCGGATCATGTTTAGTTTTTTCTTTTCTTTTATTAAATTGCGATGTTTCATTATTGATTCGTGTAATATGAAATTGTAGAGAACAACGATTCGCGAATAACGCGTATGGATAGTTTGTATAATATACTTAGCCAATCTGCGATATTGAATTCTATTTGCGGATTCCGAATATTTATATGGATTTATATTTTTTAAAAATTTTATTTGCAACTAAAATTCAACTATGTTATATTTTAAATGAAATTTGCATGAGCAAATATGTATAACCTAAATAGAGATTTGTTGCGTCTATTAAAAGCACAATGTATATTTTCCTTCCGACATTTTACATATTTTGTACATTTTTATTGAAACTTTCAGATATGAATTTTTTGCCTTTTAATATTGCATTCGTGGAAACGTTGAGAACCGTTGGTACATATAAAATATATGATCGATGTTACGATTACCGTCTATTTCCCAAAAGTGTATTTCGAATAAATCTGCGTTTGCCATTTCCAATTCGCTGGTTTTTTGAACGAACCTGTACCCAGATTCCAGCGTATTTCGCTGTCGTTTCGAGCGAACAGACACACTCTGTCGATAACATTTTCCATCGGCAGCTCGCGGTAATGTCCGACAAATCGATATTCGGAGCCTAGGCTCCAGGGCTGGCCTGAAGGCACGGCAAGCGGCAAGCAGCTGCCCGAGGGGTGCATGTGGTGTAGCCAGGGTGAAAAGGGATGGTGTACCATTGCACAGGGTGCGTCCCACCCTGCCTGTTTTCCACGTCGTTGTTTTAGCAATGACGATACTCTGATTCCATTCGATGTCGTTCCAACTTGAAGAAACAAAATCTGCGTGCATTTGTCCTGTAGCGGCGCATGAGCTAGAGGACAATTCAAATCATGTTGTTGCTTTGCCTTGGAGTAGCAATATCGATAGGATACATATAATGTAACAATAAATAAACTCCTGGCAAAACAATGTTGCCGCTACGTACAACCGAAGACGAATTTGGATTTTCCGGTACTCCCTCGACCAGTATAAATAAACGGACGCGATCGTAAGGATTTCAGTTATCTATCAGTTAATAGTCAGTCGTGCGAGTCAGTATCTATCAGTTACCAACGAGTTATCAGTGGGTATTTTAGCGATTAAACACTGTCTTAGCGAATTTGTTAGTACGAGCGTCTTAACGACATTATCTGTATTTATTTATTATTTAAAATATAATTGACGGTTTTCAACAACGAGCAATCCCGTCTTATAAATCTCACGAGCAACCATCCTCTCTACATAAGTCTTCACAGTCCTAATTGATCGCAGTATAGTAAATTCTTTTCAAGGATAGTGAAATCAATTCGTGGCTATCAAAATTTCAAGACCTGAATATTCTTCTTTTTCTCGAAACACTGTTCCTACATTTTTTAATGTCATTTACAGTTTCTTACAGTTTGTTGAGTGAACGAGGAAAGGAGCATGGGAAAATCGGTCGAATATTATCGATATTTAAAACGCATATCTCCATTCGTAAATTTGGAGAAGAAGAAGATAAACCTGATAAACTATCCAGAGCTTGAACAACTTACATGTTCGATACCGCAATGAAAATCTCACCGATGATACACAATATAATGAAAGTTGAATTTTCTTTTTATATATGTCTATCGTATCTTTCGAATTTGTTCTTCCCTTTGCATTTTTGTTATTATCTTTGTTACCGTACGATTAAAGTTTATTTTCTACTAAGCAAATCCACGTGATTCATCCATTATTATATTCATCCATTCTGAAACAGGAAACTACTATGTACTTGGCTAGTCGTGAAACAAAAGTATCGACGATCAAGAAGAATTTCCTCTCTTTTCTCGCGAGAATAGCCGGTTATCGGAATTTTTCGAGTCTCTCGACGAGTAGCTATCCGTTTTCGATATTTTTCATTTCGATCGGTGCAGGGGAACGGGGCTGGATTAGCGACATATCGCTTGGTAGACAGAGCGAACGCGCGAGAGGAGTCGAACCGATTTAAGCACCCTCCTACGCGGATCGCGAAACATCGGCTACTGCTTCGACGAGCTCTATACACCTCGAGTCTGTGCTACGCGGCCGCAACGAAAGCACCACTTTCAAACTCCACTTTCGATCCGTTATTTATGGTTTATCCGGCAGCCTGCGCTGATCGAACTAGTTTTTTCCCATGTATCTATCTGATTTTTCAGCGGCTAGCTATCCATCGCACGGTTTACGGGATAATTGAGCAATAGTCGGTTTTTGTTAACAAGATCGTAGAAAAAGATGGTTCTATCGAAAGCTTTTTCAGATGAGATCCATGATACATACGATCGTATAATGTTCGATGTTAGTTGAGCGTGTCTTATATGTATTCTTCATCCGTGGCTATTAATACATCTTGGAGATGGAGATCGATGAATTTAGATCTGAGAAAATGTTAGAATGGTATTAAAACGTTGTATATTTATTTTTTTTTTTTTTTAACATTAGACGAAGGAAAAGGGAGATTCGAGAATCTCTAGTAAGGAAGGATTCGTATATTTAGCGTCATAATTTTTCTATAGCGCTTATTGTTACTTAGCTCCAGATTTTGAACCAAATTTTCACGAAATTTCTCCGAATTCTGCATTAAATTCCTTGAATATCTTTTAACGGACTTAGAGGATCGTGAAAGTACTTGGAAGAGATTGTGTGTCTTTTTATAATTAGTCTCAACCTGACTTTCGTTTCAATGAACACAATGATATATAATGTTTGGAAATATAATTATTCCATATAAAATTCAGGCAAAAATGGTACATATCAGTCACTTTTTTACATTTTTCATATTTACGAAATTCATCAAAGATGGAAACGTACAAGTTGATGAGAAATCACTAAAAAAAGACACATCAAGACTATTATTTTCATACTTTCTTTCCTCACTTCTAAAGTCTTTGTCTTATAGACATACCTTATAGACGTCGACTAACATCGAAGAAAACACAAAGAACTTTGTTCTTCAGAAATATGCAGCCATAAAAAGAGCAGCGTAGAAGTAACAGTCAGTAACTGCGTTCACTCGTTCCGAGGCTGTGTAAACCGATGTAAGTGGCCATTGCGCGGTCCCTGATGGTGATTCATATTTCAACGTTTTCAGGAACTTGCCTCGTTCTAACGGAGATCGTTTCTCTTCATTTAGCCAGAATTTGTGCCCCGCCCGACCATGTTTCTCCGTTTCTTCTTTATTACGAAACTTAGCGGATGCTTGACCACTCTGCAGGCCATTACGATTACTTTCCGTGTAGAAAAACTTGAAAATTACACTGAAAATCGAGAGAATACGTCGAACGATTTGCTTGTCGATTGCGTGAATCTTAGCCTGATTTGCGATAGTGTGCCGGGCAGTGCGTTAAATAGCGTGCGTGGTTCATGGTATCAGTGTGATTTAACGTTCGCGTCGTTTCGTGGACTTCTTAGAGGCTATATTAGATCCAGCAACACCCTCTCGTAATAAATGTCAACGCAAAAGATTACGGCGACCAATTGCCGCGAAACTCGCCACATTGATGGCGTCACGTGGCGGGATTATCCCAGACGTTTGCTGGGTCTGCGTTAAACGTCGGGATTTATCAGTTTGGAGTTCACTGTGATTCGTTTAGTACAGCGCTTGTTAAACTTTTTCTATTCACGGCCCCACTTTTATACATAAAAAATCACGCGAAATAAACATATACGAAGGAAACGTTAATCGGAAATAAATCAAAGAAGTTTAATTTCAAACGATTCTCCGTTATATTTATAATGTTATCTCATATTGCCACTTGTTAGGACAAACTCAAAGCATATTGATGAGATACACGCGTTCCTTTATCTTTCGCACAAAGAATCAAATCTTGGCGGAATGTTCGATATAACAGAGCGTCTTCAACAGTTTTCCACAGTTCATCGATAGTTTGATTTCACATTCGTCGATGATGAAGACATCGTTTTGCAACAGATATGGAATATAAAATGGTATAAGTGTGTTCGAAACCATTCTAGAAATTACTGGAAATTACTGTCTAGATTCCAGACAAAACCCATTTAAAGTCGGTGAATTTTTTATGATCCTTCAATGACGGATGATTAGCACTTTTCATTTTACTTGTGTGTGGCAGTTGCAAACCCCACGACCCCGTAACTCTATGACCCGTATGAGGTCGCGACCCATAGTTTATGAAGCTCTGGTTGCTAGACTAATAAATAACTGTTGTTTGCGATGTTACGTTGCGTTTATTATGTTGAACGTATTATAGCGAACAGAAGCATCGACACGGGCCAGGTTTCTATTCTTTTTTTGCCAATAATTTGTCAATCGATGATATTAACGAATTAATAAGTTAAAAATTGTTTACCATAGACCGATTACTTGATAGTAATTCCTATAATACGAAAAATATGGCAAGGTCACGAAAGAGGCTAGGCTCAGCCAAGATTTATCGAGTTTATATTAAGGTATGGACATTCTGCCGCGAGATACCGCGTTGATCTCCAGAGGACAGGATTCTCGCTCGGAACTCTCCTTCGGAATACACGGACGCTTTTTGCCAGAGGATTTTTGGAAAGCCGCTTCTTTGTCGGCTGGTCATGAATTTCTAATCCCCTGGACGCGTTCCTCTTTTCACGCGGAACAGGAAAGGTCTTTGTCTGCCCCTGTTGGCCGTCTCTGCCGTGTCGCTTTTTAGACGGCGCTCGGCTTCCAGTGAATTGGGAATTTTCAAACGGTAATTGCATATTTAAAGGGACTGATAAATATTTTCGCGACGAAACTACTGGAATTTCCTTCGGCCTCGGGTGAAAGGATACGAGACAAAGACGG
Organism: Bombus vosnesenskii; assembly: GCF_011952255.1. Lineage (NCBI taxonomy): Eukaryota > Metazoa > Arthropoda > Insecta > Hymenoptera > Apidae > Bombus > Bombus vosnesenskii. Next base: position 10,297,361 of record NW_022882924.1, read on the forward strand.
TGAGATATAATTCCTTTTCTCGGTGTTTTTTTGTTGTCTTGAAATGATTTAGATTAATCTGGATACCAGAATGGTATATATCGCATTCACTCTGATTTTCATTTCTAGAACACATGGTAGAGCTTTTTGTCACTTGGCGGGCCGAAAATTGTTGTTGTACAAGTAGAGGTTTTGTGAATTTCGATCTAAACGATATCTCGTTAGTTTCAAAATAAATAATTATTTGTGTCACGCGGTTGTAATTTAAATGATCATTCATTATATTAATTCGGTGAAACCATCTTTAACGCTTATTATATAGGTAACACTTTGACTCCAACGTCGAAATCACATGTTTCGCTCAGGGCGCCACAGGAATATTTTTATTATTCAAAACATATAATGGTAAAATAATAATAAATTTATGATGTAAGACAACATTCTTCCCCAATGGACCGTTTATCTTATTGGTGGTCATGGGTGACCATTGTGGCGCCTTGGTAACAGCTGATAGCGACATGTTATAACAAGGATTCGTTTATTTCAACAAACCATTCGCATTTCGTCGTAAGCCAAACGTCCAGAATATATTGTTGAAACGTGTAGAAGATATTAGTAAACAGTATTTGCTCATTCTATATATAATAGTTAGGTGGAGAGACAAGCGTGACATTTTTATGATTTCGAGGAAACATTCGGCTGAAATTCCGCAGAAAGATTTATGTTTGTGATAAAACAATGGCAGTGGTAGATTACAACAGAGGAAAGTGTGCTGTACATTTATCAAATCAAATGATGGAATATTCTACACCACATAGAAAAACCTTCAAGTGGTATATAAAATTAGCTTTAGAGTTATTGTTAAATGCATCAATTTCAAACGCGATGATACTCTATAAACAAGCAACAAAAACAAAAATCAAGGTATCAGCTTTTAGAATGCCAGTCGCAATACACCTTACACAGTGACATTCACCACAGCCGTCAATTATACTTATTCGACAAAGATTGCGACACGAAATGCAGAAGAAGAAGGGCAAGCGTACCTGGCACGAAAAATTTGCAGAGAGTGCTATAAAAAAATGTTAAACAGTCAGGATCAAAAATTGCTAAGAATCGAACCAAAAAGGTGACCGCCTATTGTTCAGATTGTATCGATGAGCCACATTTATGTTTAAAATGTTTTGACACAGTGCACCGTTAGATGCAAGATTTTTCCTCATTTTTTTTATATTGATGTTCTAATAAAAATGTTTAATTGTTCAGTGGTTCACTTTTTATTTCAAAGTATCTTCTATTTATCGGTTATATTCAAAATGCCGTAACTGTCAATTTTCTTTCAATTTTTACCATTGCAACAAGGTCATATATGACCAATGTGGCAGTCAAAGTGTTAAGGTGTTAAACTTCATACCATATCTTATACTTTTGTGTACGTTTGCAGATCGGTTTCAAATTTTGCCAATATGACGATGATGGTCGTGTCTCGTTACAGTGCTAATAAAATTTCAAAATATTACAAAGATATGTAATTGATTCACGATGGTCTAACACTTTCATGTATGTTTATGCAATTTTAATCCCGTTGTTCACGGATAAAAACATTCCTCTCTCGATATAGCTAAACGCAGTACAAATTCTCGCATTTTGAGAGGGATATCCGCATGACCAATACCCGTAAACATAATTTTATCGCGTTTCAAGAAATACTAAAGATAACCAGCGGTGAAATTCGCTGACGATGACCGGAGGTATCACGGTCGGCAATTAACCGTTCCACGTTGGTCCCGATTAGACGCTAATGCCCGTAATAACAGTTGGCAAGTAGTATTTTAATCGCCTACCCTCGGTCCGAGGAATGTTGCGTTTCGCGCACCAGTTCACTGTCTACGATCTGCAAAGCGGATTAATATTTCGCTCTGCTCGGGACCGTTTGTGCAAATTGTCGATGTGTGTGAGTCTAACGAGCGTTTCGAGGAATCTCGTTAGCGAAGCCCGCCAGTTTTCCACGGCTTAAAAGTCGCCGAAGCAATTTTTTCATAAAAAAATTTCGTACCCTTTCCATTCCCGTCACTTTATAACAGATCAGGCGGCTTCTAACGTATCGATTTTTCTTCGTATCGAGGTTCTTTAACCTCTCGCCTTGTAACATCGAGTCCATTCCACGAATCGTAGACCGAACGTGACCAGTGTATCACGTTCGAGATAAAACTTAAGTGTAACTTTCAGTTTAATATTGCTTCTACAAATAAATTTAATGCGCTACGAAGATTTGAGAATAAAACACAGTTACTGGTGCATCATGGTATGAATGAATTTATCGTATACATTCAAATCTGGGAATAAAAGAAATTAGAAACGAAGGCAATAAAGAATATACAATGAAACATGTGTTTTAAAATATAGCAAGATCTCGATATCGAAGCATTATGTTTTAACTGTTACAAATCAGCGGACATCTGTGTAGACTAGAAATGTCGATGAAGAACATTTTATGGGAAACACTCTTACTCGTGCCGATTATATGCACGAAAGAAGAACTGACTCATCTGGAAAAAGTATTGGGTAGCAGTTGTTTAAGGAAAAAGAATTTTAAATTTGGTATAAGACTGGAGATCGTCTAACGAAGTTTCTCATATAGTAGCTCATTTCGGTATAAACATATTATAGGACTGTTTCAGAGATTTTTTCAGCGGTTCAAGCACCCATTATGAACATAAAGTTGTTTCACAAATATTTTCACAACTCTAGCAAATATTGACGAAATGTTTCCAAAGATACTTTCAATATCATTAAAACAAGGAAAGAGAAAAGAGTAGAAAATCGATAAAAGAAGACCTATCACGTATTTCCAACGTGATCTTTATTCACAATGTTCAACATTATCATACGAATAATATAGGACGCACGAAAAATATTCGAGCTGCGAACTCTGACAGAGTAGAAAGGATGTTACGGAAAAACGTTAGAGGAACAGGCTTTACCGCCAGAACGAGGAACATCGTTTCACCCTCGTGTCTTGAAATTTTCACAATACGCTAGTTCCGTATTCGTTACACGGGGTAGCAAGCGATCGTGGATCGAATTTCTCGGTATCCAGCGCGAAAAGCTGACGTTTAGTGACACGCCTACGGTAAGCAGATATGGAAAGCAGCCGAGCAGCTAGCATAAAAGTCCGATAGCGAATGGTAGAAGAAAAGAAATCCACTCCCCGTGGAGAGTGCAGCCCGTGTCACGGACCAGTTTTATTAATTTTTTAGTCTAGAAACCTCTATGCCCCTCTTTTGCTCTACCAACCGTTGCGAAGTTCACCGGTATGCAAATGCGAGACGCGCGTTCTATCGCGTTTCACGTATGCCGCGGTACAAGAACTTTCAGGGGGATTCGAATTAAAATTTTCATATCTTCCTTCGGAACATCTGCGAAATTCAGCCTGACAAGGGAGATCACTTTGGCGTTTCGTCGGAGAATCCACGGAAATTTATTAGGGCACAAACTTTGCCTCTTTCGATCCTTCGCTCAGACACCGGAAGGGTTTCGTATAATTTTTCTTCCTTTTTTATTGCTTCACATTTTCCTCGATGTCGATTGAAAATATGCGAAACCTTTTAGTATCGTCTTCTGAACGAATTATTAGCTTTGAAACTTGCACTTTGAGAATTTTAATCTCTAAGAATAAGGAAATTTGTCTCCCACCTTCTCTCGTTTCTATTGTTAAAACTAAGAGAAGATTCACGTATCGAGTTCCAAACGATTATCGACTGCAAAATGCTACATTCCAAGTTTAAGCGGACCATTAAAAATGAACATTCGTTAATGTAATGAACGATTTGACTTATTGTAACTTACTAAATTTCTCCCAATCTTAAGTACGTTCTAAGATTTCTTTCCAGCTTCACCAACATAAGCGTGATAATCGTTACATTTTCCAGTGAAATTTGAGAATGTTGCATATAAAACGCATAATACATTCATAGAAGGTGTCTACAAGCATTCGAATATATTTCACGAGCGAATGTACTACGCAGAGCTCTTCGGTAAATTTTCAAGCAATTTCCAAACCATATCAATTCTCATCCTCTCTGCTTACATTCTACGTGTTTTCAACGCGATAGTATGAACAGGAAAAACAGAACGAAAAACAGGTGACAGAAAAGAAAGGAAATCTATCGTTCCTGAGGCGCTCCCACGCGAAAGGCATCCTCTGCGCGACGTTAGAATCTGTTGGTTGAAACCAGTCGCGACTCTCTCGCGACCCGTCGCGCTCTTTTTAAGGCAACGTCTAGCCCGAAGGCGTTGAAGGCAGGCCACGGGGCGAGTATCGCGTCCAAAGGGGGAAAAAGAGCCGGTCGATGCTCGCAGGAACACCGGCCACGATACGTTCCAGCTTCTGAACTCTCGCTAAGAAATAAGAAGGAGAAACGAAGAATAACGAAAGGAAAATACCATGGAAACGCGTTAGAGCAGTGTTTCCCAATCCTTTTTAGAGATTCATCACCTTTGAGAATGAAACATTTAAGAAAAATTGTTAACAATACGTGAGACGAAAAATAAAAGACGTTAAAACACACATGAAACCGGTGAAAATATTGGAACCACTTTTCTAGTTGTAGCTGTAATAAATCTTGTGCTACTTGTTTCACCAATTCGAAATTAACGTCACAGATATCAGCACTGACTTTCTCTGCTGTAATGGATTCTTCCTTAAAAAGTTCTCCAAAGAAACAAAACTCTTACTTGACATTTTCTCTAAATTCTTCAGTTTAATGATACACATAGCGTTCCTGAACTTTTGTCCACCAGCATATATTCAAGTCCTAAAATAGCAGAATATATTCCTCCACAGTATTTATTTATCGCAGTGAGCATTCGAAAGGTTTGAATAAATGAAAATGGAAAATCTTCAACTGGTAATATAATCACGTGAGTCCTCAAGACATAGCCATTTCGTCCTTTAAAGGTCGCGATCCACAGGTTGGGAACCGCGGTATTAGAGAAACGAGACACGTCGAAGAAAAATCAAGGAAATCGCCGGAGGACCAGTTTTTCCTCTTCGATAGCGAGGCTCATCGAGCAATTTGTTATCTGGATCGAGCAACTTTGTTCGACCAGTCTTTTTCGTGAATCATTGTGAATCTCGCTTGTGGGAATCCTACCCCCTCCCCTCGATATTTTCGACGATCGATTCGCGAAGCGATTTTTCGCCAATCGGCGGAAACGTACGTGCAGAGGGTGGACGGGGTTATAGTAGGATTGGAAACGCGTGACAAATCGGTCGAGCATCGATCGACGGCGCACGACCGTAGGTGTCAAGTAATTGACTTCGCCATTGGTGAACGCAATTTAACGGTCCGCTGGAGACACAGTCAATACAAGACACCATGGATATATTCGTAAGGCGGGCGGAGAGCACTTAGCGTGGGAAATCGCGAGACGAGCCGCGGAAATTCGATCAGATGATCTCGTTCCAGCGTGACGGGCTATTTGGAGACTGATTCGACATGGTGTCTTAATGTATGAGACACGAGGAAGTGAATGATAGAGGGTTTATTGTAATTTGTTACCTTTCCGATGGTAGAGACGTGTGGTTTCTACGATATGTTGAGTTATTTGTGGGGGTGGATTTGGTAGGGGATGATGAAAGATATCGGAGTGTTGTCTGTTGCGTGTAATAGCGTGATAAATTGATGAGGAATTTGGAAGGAATAATTTTGATATATGTGGATAAATATAAGAACGAGAGTATGAAAATGTTATTATATAAATATTATATAAATATTATTAATAATGTGTGAAATAATGTGTGAAATTTTTAGCTCTAGTCTGGAGATTTTCTTATTTTGTGCATTAAAAGGTTCAACGAAAGAGACAAGTCACTAAATGTATGAAAAATTAATAGCGGATATTTTTCTCATTTCTTAAATTAATTATTACATTTAATATTAGAAATTGATCGAAAAGTTGGAATTCGCTTGAACAAAGTCCATTTAATATTTCATTCTATATCCTGAAACTAAAATATGATTTGGATAAGTAATTATCTTTAGTCGAATCTATAGATGAATGCATATTTTCTATTTTAAAATATTCCTAAATCGTCCGCAACGTATATTCAATTTCCTACCAAAGAATGAATAATTTTATAGAATCTTACAAAGTATTCAACTGGCAACTTTAGAATATCAGTTTTATTCAAAAATTCATAAAACCTAATGCCCTGTTAACGAAATTGGTAATTATGTGGTTAAATGTTTTTTCCAATATTCGCTATTTGATCTCAGTCTTTCTTTTCCAAAGCTTTACCTCGAAAGGAGAAATCTTCCGATCAATGGAGCTCGAGAAACTAAAGTATTTTCTTACTATTTTATTAAGAAATCCTTAAATTCTTAATTTTCCGAAAAAAAATCACTAAACTAACATAATCAGACACAGAATTGTACCATACGTTAAAAACCCTGAACTATGTACGATTCTTCGAATTTCACAAATAAAACAGAAACTATATTACTGTTTAACGTTCCACTCGACCAATTCTATCTCGTATCGTCTCGAAGCCAAAATTCAATGGAACATTCGTGTACACATAGCAAACATCGATCGTGAGTTCAGACTGGCGAATCCTCCAGGAGGTATCTTTTCCTGTAACAGCCGCTAGATAACAATAACGAGAGACGGGATAACAATAACGCGAGGATAATTCCCGAATTTAGATGGGCAATTGACAAGGATTTAGTCCGGAGCGGGCATTATTGTCCGAGCAATCCCGCGTTCCTTCCATCACGCACGTGAGTACACGGACCGGAAACTAAGACGGTTAATCAAACGATAAGCACGTCTGGAACTGATCCAAGCGACATTCCTCGCTGTGTAACGTCATTGCGTTCTCTGCTCGGGACAAACGTGCGATCACATACGTTTCGCTATAGTGGAACTAAGTGCAATATGTACACACATACTTGGTCAGCATGATTTGATATTATTATGTATAATTTACCTAACGTTTTACGGTACTGTAGAAACGAATTCTGTTACAAGCAGATTCTGCATTTTCATGTAAATTTATACTTTTATGAATACGAGTAGAGAGATAAAACTTGAATTGGAGATTTGTCTAATTAAATATCATGCCGAGTATCATATTTGCATATTACATTTTTTGTATCTTTAGATTTTCGATGAAAAGTGGATATTTAGAAACTGGCAATTATTCGCTGAATAATTGTAGAGGTTTAAAAAACAAATAGGATGACTTCAAGATAGCGTTGTTTTGACTATGTTGTTGGTGTCCGTGAGTTTAATCCTGGCTTTTACGCCAGCGAAATTTATCTTTATTTTAGGCAGTCAGTGTTATTTTAGACGACAGATTTGGTTCTTGCTTCTGCCCGAGATGAACTTCAGGAGGAATTTTGTCCGTGGTGAATAAACTCCTGGATGTGAATATAAATTTTCTTGTTTTATTTTAAACCATGAAAAGATCGCGAAGCATTAAGAAAGATTCTCGCATCCGTTCTCCGAAACGCGAACGATCAAAGTGATATTATTTCGTAGAATATCGTACACGTATTTTCCACACGTTCCTTAATTCTTCGTTTCGGGTCTTTTATGGTGGTGTAATCGAGATTTAAACACTGGTTCGGTTTTTGAGTTATTTTTCCATCGATGTATAATAACCAGTGTAATTTTGTACGAATATCTCATTCGTATTCTCTCTCTCTCTCTGTCTCTCTGCTGACGATTGAAAAATATGGTGAAGTGAAAAAGAAAAAAAAAAGAAAAAAAGAAACAGAAAGAGGAGAGATGGAAGAAAATACATGTGATATATACTGTTAGGAACCGCAGTGCCATCGGGGCGAAGAGGTAACGTTGCCGATAGTAATAATAATGGGCGCAGTAATATCGATAATACTGGTAGTAATTACTGTAATAATAGAGGTATAAAATTATAGGGGATAACTATAATTACGCGAGAGCACGAGGTAAGCGCCAATATGAGAAACGTTTATTTCTTTTCGGGATAAAGGGTGGGGAAACCAATTAACGACGCCGAGAGGGGGAAAAAATAGGAGGAAAAGGAACGAAAGAAACGCGGTGGAACGCGGATCGTTTCCATAACAGGATCTTCACTAAATAGGTGATAATGAGAATGTATATCCTTGTTGCGATGCAAATTAGACGCACGAGGTCACGAAAGCCTGTACGCCTCGAGAATTAGCGTATTACACCTGCTATTACATTGTTGAATCTGTTGCTCGTTTGAATGTAACGTCATAAGATCCAAGATTTATCGTCAGTTATAAACTATCTCGAATAATAAGAGACAAAAAAATTGAACGTTCACGGACTATAGTTATTCGGGTCGAATGAAACCTGTAAAAATACCAAAAAGAATGTTTCATTTTCAATTCCACGTTACAGTTGTAATTGAATGAAAATTTAATCTCGAATAAAATCTAATAAAAATGCAAAGAAAAGCCTTTCATTTTGACTTTTATACTGCGGTTGGATTTTAAATTGAAACAAAATTTGATCAACATATCGACGAAATACGTAAAAATTTAGAGAAATGTTTTATTGCTAGACTACCACGTTCAATTATAGCTAAAATCGAGCCAAAATTTATCTAATTTACATTTCTTCATCTTGATGATCGATAAAAAAATACAAAAGTTGAAGGTCAATCTTAGAACACATATTTTATTCGGTGTCCGTTTAACACGTACGTTCATATGGTATATTTCAAGAATGTATTTTTTCTCTTCTAAAATGAACGCTTCTCGGTATCAATGAGAAAAACGAATTACACAGCATGAATATTAAATAAAAAGATCCAAGGAAAGTTACGGCAACAAACCATCCAAGCCTCGTATTTACAGCAGTATAATGTAATGGTATAAAACCTCCTGACAAAGCAGGGAAAACAGCAACTAGCCACGAAAATTCAAATCATCCTCTGCACCCTCGCACGTTCCCCTAATTAGAGAACTTTACGAGCAGCGAATCGGCTCGGAGCCGCTGCACTCGCAAATACATACTGGTGTAACGTTAACGAAGATATCAGAGGTCCGGATCGCCGGGTCCAGAAATACGATGCTACGAGGATGAAAGGCGCGCGTTAACGGTGGCACAGGGCAAATCGTTTACATGCGGGCGGAAGACAGAAGAAAAGGCCATGCAACGACGATATCAACTCGGCGCTGGTTAGAAACGACGCTAGCCAACGAACAAGGCGAACATTGCTCGTCAATCTCCCTGTACGCAACGGAACAAAAGCAATTTATACAATACATTTAATACTTTATTCTGGTTTTGATCTCTACGTTTCACGCTTGAAGGTTTATATTATTTAGAAAAATATATGACAAATTACTTGAACACGTGAGTGGACGTTATGGAGAAATATTTTTACCACAAATTTACGTAGTACAAAATCTCAGTTTTTGTAATGATTGATGGTGGAAGTAAGTTTAAAAGTATTGCTACTTCAAAAGTATTGATACTTTGAGAAAAATTGACGCACTTTTGTAGATAGAGAAAAGACATACAACTTTGCTTAAGCATTTTTTAAATCATTTTTATTATTCTTGAAATAACCCACGAGAAAGAAAAATCTGTATTTTCTACAAAGATAACCAATTAGTATAATCTTGCTGCTCAAAATCGCTGTATGACACCGACGAAAGATACGTCTGTGCCATAATAATCTGCGTCACTTGCACACAAAGTTTCATAATTTTTCGAGCCTCTGGACTTCCTAGCTTGTGCTTCGGTGATTGAACAGATTTTTTTCCCGCATCATCCGGTATCCTCGGGATAAAAAGATGTCTCTATACTTAATCAGCAGCTCTTTCAGCGTTATATTGGCGTATTCCAATACGCATTCTTTGAAACAACGTCGTGGAAATCTTCGACGAGCGATTTCTGCCGATGCAGTTAGCGCCGGGTTTAGCGAGCTCCGCTAACGTTTGCCGGGACGCTAACGAGCGTCGAGGAGGAGCAACGGCAGCATCACGATGCAAAGAATCGCGCGAGGGAAAGGGCATTGCCGGAGAGCAGAGGGCAGCCGTGTTACGAGGAGAAAAAGGCCGGAGTTGGAACAGAGAACTACGAAGAACGAAAGGAAGAAGAGGATAGAGAAAGGCGTATAAAGAGACGAGAGAGCGGCGGAGAAGAGAAGAGACTGGCTCAGAAGCGAGCGAACGTCGGCAAGATAGGAGGCGGCAGCCAGCAATTACTAGCTGGAATGTCTGGGAACGCGTGGGACTCGATCCTAAAGGCCCGACCACGACAAAGTCCCGTGATGCCCCCTTCGTCGACTCTTTCCCTCTTATGAATCCGTGAGGCCCCCGCTAGTGATGGGATTGATACCATGCATATATTGGATGCTCGAACAATTCGAGACCTATGGTGGTTTATGGGAATATTCGAGCACTCGTGGAAATTGTTTGTGAAGAGACATTTTGTATGGGTACTGTAACGAAACTCGATTGTTCCGCTTGTATTGGTAAAGTTATACCGAGAATGTATCAATCTTTATTTATTAAACAGTCCAAAGTATATGTCGTTACGCGTAAGAAGAGTTCCATAAAATGTGCTCGTATGTGCAATTTCTAAATATTTACGCCATCATTTTTTCGCATTGAATTTCTTTAATTTTTAAAGTTTCAAAATTTGTAAATTTTAAAGAATTTATAAAGCTACATCTACTGGTAACATGTTAAGAAATACTTTCAAGGAATGTACGCGAGACAAATTTAATTTACAATTAATAAATACCAGTTAATTGAATCTTATTTGGTTAATATAGTATAGGTATATATCAATATTTTGTAGATTTGTAATGGAAGTTTCAGATTTTTACCGATATTTTTGCTCAATTATCGATATTGTCGCGTAAGTATCGAAGAAGTATCGATTCTTTCTCGTATGTACATCTTTGATATTATATGACATAGAAGCGAAATGTTTGTATCAGTCCCAACACTAGCCCTGGCTCTCTCTCTCTCTCTCTCTCTATTGGGTGACCACGGGGGAAATAACGAGATTGTTATCGCGTTGGTCGATCGTTGTTCGAAATTTGTTTGGCCGATGGGTGGGTTTACCTTTGCTTGGGAGCGTTCGTTGGTGGCACGAAGGTGAGGCTGGGAATGATGCTTCAGACGAGGAGAGAGGTGTTATTTGATGATATTAATCCTAGATTTTTCGTGTGTCATCGGAGGTAGTTTCAAAAGAGCTCGCATTTGATGTGGTCATTTTGTGGTTATTATATCGATTTAATGGTGGTTGTATTTATGTCTACAATATTGCGTAATGATGTTATATCGCGTGTCATGGGAGACAGAACGGATGTCAGAGGTCGATTATTTTTCTCCTATATCAAGTGGTATTTATTTGTAGGTAGTTTACTTTATACCTTGGTATGACGTACGTTGTCACACCAAGGTATGATTAATAATTGTAAGGCGAAAGCGTGTAAATGGCTTTGCTTTTATATTGAGTAATATTCTAATTGCAGCAATGAAATTAATTTTCGAAAGTAATTAAAAATTGAAGTACTAAATTGCTTATTTTTTATTTGTTTTATTATACAGAAGATGTATATATGTACTTAATATACAGTGGCTAAAAGTGTTTTTGCATCGTTGTATTTATTACACCACTTACATACTAATCGATCAGATTCAAGTATATGAAATTTTGTGTCATTTAACAGTACCAATTGACTCTCGAATAACGCGGATGTTTGGGATACAGACACTTCGCGTAATCGAAAATTCGCGTGTAATTTTTGAATCTCGAAAAACTTAACTATGTATGTACATATATGTGCGTAATAATATTGAAAGCTTTATTATGTATACTACGTATGCAAATATATTTAAATATATGTTGTATTACGGTATTCTTATAATAAAATAAATTAGAGAAATACCTGCATATAAAAAGCAGAAAATATGTGTGTATGCACACGCAAAATATATTCTTATATTATTTATACATATATCACATTTAGATTGTGATGATATGATAATCGACACACGACTGATCTCGCGACAACGACGATAATATGGACATTGTCTATCCGATCGTCTTTTAGCAGCAGCGATTCGAATTTTTCTCAAATTTTCATTAGCCGTCTTAGTTTATTATAGTCTACTACACGAACGATAACATAGTATAACATAGTATGCTACTTTTCGCGGATACTCCTACAATATTGGCCGAGAAAAAAATCGCATTGTTGAAATACGCATCGTTTGAGGTCCAATTGTACTTTGATACTGTGAAAACGAAATGTAAGACTTGCTAAAAAAATAGCTTCATTGGAAAATAAGGATGTGCACGAACAACATTTTGTAGCCATTGTACATAAACATAGGATAGAAACGCTGTAAATCTGTTCGCTTCTCACTACTCCGCGTTACAAAACCAAACACTTCCATAACCCAATTACGCTACACCCTATCTACTCTCCACTGTAACTTTCATCGCACCTACTCCAAACTCGATTTATCTACGATCAAACGATCTCTAGTGGTCGATACTTCATCGGGTACGTACACAAAATTCCGCAACGATCCTCTTGGATCGTCGAGTCATCGGTTGCAGCTAATCGGAGTGGAAGGCGCTAGGTCGCGTGAATTATTTGCCGCACGACTCGAGCCATCGGCTGGAACGCTGATCGCGTGGAAAGTAAGTACGCTTGCCTCGGTGGTCGATAGAGCAAACCGCGAGCTTGTTATATAATTCGAAGGCTGCCGATGGTATAGTGCCGCGCTGGTATGCCTACGCGATCGACGCGAACACGGCCGATGTTTTATGCCGATCGTTTAACATTATTCCATCGTATAGTGGCGCTCGAGGCCCCTTCGACGTGTCTCGCTCATTCCACAGACGAGCGAACGCTTACACTCACGCAATCTGCATTTTTACGAAGGTTGTCCACACACGTATGCGCGGAGGTCGTCTAGCCACGATTTCTCGTCTAGCGCCACCGGTTTCCCAGGATGCGACAAGATTTCACTCGATCCAATATCGATCGCGTTCTGGCCTATCCAGCTCCGATATTAGAACCAGGAGTGCCGATGTATCTCGGCCTGCGCAAACAGATTTCATTTGTCCGTTCAATTATCTGAGACGCGTCTCGGTGATCGTACGATCGTGGTTTTTCTACTTGTTCTTTTTCCATCATCATTAAGTTAAGTTCGAGATGGGGATACAGTGCTTCATAAGTGCGTGGATACTTCGGTCAATTCGCAGTAACGTCGCATGAATGCTAATAAGATGATGCACATGTTTATGATAACGTCATCCTCTAGAATCAACAAATAATAAATTTGTATTACTTGTTGGAAAATTGAACGACGGTATATCAAAATGTGAAACACGTTTCACCGAAGTATCTAGCGGGTTCAAGTATCCTTGCTTGCGTTAATACATTATATAATATACTTTAGAAATACTCTTACTCGATCCGTATTTTCACTCTTGCAGAAGTCGATATCCCATGTACGTGGTAGGTTTTTTAAATCAGTTTCCAAGCGGTTGCTATTAGCAGTTCAAGAAGAATCAGAAAATCAGAATATGACCATAAGCGAGTTACATAAAACATGTTGTAAAACAAGACGAATACGTTGTGAATAAATTGTTACTATTATTGGGGATTGTAAACCCTAACCACTGACCGATTCCACGACTTAGCTTCATCGCTTGCACCTACTATACCATTGGTATCCATTCCATGCATACCATGATACACAGGTAGTTACCTGGTGTACGTGTGAACCTAGCGTTACCGACCAAACCGAAGACTAAAGACGATAGAGCCTTTCCTCCACCACCGGTTAATTTCTCATGAGATCGAATTTCGTTGTTTGTCAATGTCTGGTGGGACCCGCGGATCGCCGAGATTCAACCCCCTTAAGATGAGAAATTTCGGGAATCCCTTTGTCGCGGTGCCGTACGTTACCATAGAGTGGCTTGAGATTACCTAGCGGTTCTCGAGTGACCATGAGAAATTGCTTGTTCGGGTTGTCGGATAATCACGAACACCCTGTACGTGAACCGCCAGGATTGTGCTACGTTCTGCATATAGATACACTGTAAACTCTCTTCCCTTCCTCTATCCTTCCGTCTGGCTGTCTACGAGTTTACGTACGTGTGTACGTGTTACCCGTCTTTCTCTCACGGTGTGTCCACCTCCCTCGTATCGTCGTCTCACAAATCTTCTCTTGTCTCATCTGTTACACCCTGAAATACTCGGACGTAATCAATGAGGGGAACAAGGGGGAGGGAGAGCGAGAGGGTTGGCTTCGTGTCTCACCTGGCAAACGCGTATTCGTGTTGGTAGCACTGGCAGGTCTTGAACCGAATCGTAAGCGGGTTCCTCGTCTGAGGGTGAAGCGAACGCCGGATATTAGGTGTACGAGAGTCTAAAGGACTCTTCAACCTATCGATTTCTCTTTTTTTCCCTTCCGCTGCGTTCGCGAACCATGGCTCGTATAGTTGTACGATCGTAAGCTGAGCTTTTAGCTGGGAGCAATTCCTGCTCGAGCTCCTTGGGAATCGTGTAATATTTTTGGCAAGAGATCAGGGTAGGATTGGATGGAGAGCGAAGTGATTCTGGGGATTTTTCGACGTACATAGTTGCAGAAGCTTTAGATTCTCGTAGACTTTAGAAATTCTGTAGAAGTTTCTGTTTATTTTATTATGTCGTACATATTGTGCTTGTTCTATGCTATGAATTTAATAAAGTGGTTTGATAAATTGATGTATTATTCAAGAATGAAATTGAATAGGTTTTAGTGGTTTAGGATATTGGTTACCAGGTTGATGCTAAGCTTGATTTCAGCTGAATGTCAAATTGTTAAGTGAATAATTATTTATTTAGATAATCAATAGATGTTGATTTAAAAGTACGCGCCTTAACAAGTACGTTCATAAAAATAGCGCGAAATCGTATTCGATAGAAACGATAACCTGTTAAATCTGCTACACACACACGATACCACCACGTACGTTATCCAAAATTTATCTCAACCATCTTCTTCCAATCTTCCCTCAACAAAAAGCCAAACAGAAAAAGAAACCTTTCTTCCGTTGCAAAAAACAGGCCAATCACTCTTGCTAGCCAATCCAATCAACCCAAAACCAACCTCCCATTCCTGCAAATACTCTTCCCGATTCTGTTCCTCTTTTTCACCTCTACCAGCCAATCAGCTTTGCATCCACTTCGTTCGGATCTCTTCGTGTCTTACCCAGAAACTAACAGTCGTTCAGGGGTGGACAAAACGAGAGCAAAAAGGAAAATAGATAAAAAATTAGGAAAAAAAAGAAGAAGAAGAACGGGGGAAATCGATCGTTCGAACGAGCTGGTGTTTTTCGTCCGGGCCGGATATGACCAACGGTCAGCGGGGTCAACGAGAGACACGGGGGTTGTAGGGGGTTAAAACACCCCCGTCCTTGCAAAAAAAAAAAAAAAAGGAAAAATAGAAAAACAGAGAAAAAAGAAAATAAAAATAAAGACATAGCGATTGCACGGCACGCGGCAGGGGCCGTAACTTTGGAATGGTCGTATCGCGCCTCGCGCCACTTGATGGATGGCCTCGTAAACGGCGTCGAAGTTGCGCTTTAATTTCGCGCGGGCATGGCGTGGAAATCGCGTACATCCGCGGAACGGATTCGGCGCGTCCCGCCAGCCAGGCTGGATTTATTTTTCCTGGCCGGAGCCGAAATAAACAAGGCTTAGGCGGTTGCCGAAAAGTCGATAGCCTAGCGAGCCTCCGCTTTATATAGAGGGGCTCGTTGAAAATCGCGAGCTTTATCTCGGGAACTCGCTCCTCTTAACCGTGTCAACGAGATCGTCCGTTTTTTTTTCTTTCTCTGTTCGAACTTTCCGCTGTTTGTTTGCTGAAGTTACAGCTTTTTTTATAGGTGATTCCGTTAAGGGCTGGTTTGTGAGCAGTTTCCAACGTGTGTATAATGCCTCTCGTTCTTTTTTTAGTTTTCTTTCTCTTTTGAAGGTTTTTAGTTGTTTTCTGTTTAACTGTTTGCAGAGAGAAATTATGGGATTAAGAATGGTTCGATTTATTACGGAACCATTTTTACCATCTTTTTCGACCAGACATCAAAATCTATTTTTTCAGCATTGTGACTGTGAAAGGGAAGTCTAAGAATTCGTTGAAATATTTCTTTCGTTATTATTTTCTTCTTTTACAATTTTATGAAACGCATAAGATCGCGACGTGCTATTGCTTGGTCTTGAACGAACTAACTTCCGATGAAATCTTCTTGAAACAAGTTGCAGCTTCTTATCGAAAAGAATTAAGCAGCACTTAGAGAAGCGACAGTTCTCTCTGGAAGAACGAGAGGGAAACATAAGCGCCTTGGAGGTTTGAATCAGCTCGGTGGAAGACGTCGGATCGTTTTGTAAGTGCATCACGGGGTGGGATAAAGTTTAATCTTTCGCAACGTAACCGATCGAGGTGCAACTTTTCCCCTGTCTGTGAAGAATTGCAACGGCGAGATCGGCTGGAAATGCGCGCAGTTCGGACGGCATGAATTATTCAGAGCAGCCGGCGAGCGGAATAAAACCGATTCTCGCGTTAAACGTTCTAACGTTCGACGACGATACTCGATCCGCTCGGCGTTATACGCACGCGCTGCTTGTAACTCCGCTATTTTATTTGGCCTTTCGCACGATCAGCACGGACCAACCAATAAAACGTCGATCGCTCGTCTTTCCTACGATGCTTCACGTTGCCTTTCGTGCCTCGACCATTTCGTGCCTTCTTCAAAAGGAAATTGTTTTTAAAGAAAGAAATGTTTTTTTATTTTTCGTTTATGTAAATTCTTGTTGAGAAGTAATAGTATATCTGTTGGCCTCATACGATATGCGACATTTAATCTAAAGTATTTAGGGAACGATTAATTATTGATAGAAGTTTATGTCTTATTTATGCCAAATTATTAATTCAAGTACTAGAAATTTGTTAACTCTTTTTGAAAAAATTATGACAATATAGGAAATTATAATAATTATATATAGTGCAGTGTCTACAGTTTATATCTCATTTAAAAAGTTCAAGGCGAATTAGGTAGGAAACTGTAAGAAGTTTCTGCTCAAAATTTGAATCTGTGTTGTAAAATCATTTATATTATGCGTGGAGATAGCATCAAATACCATAATCGTACGAGTGTCAAAATTAATCAAAATAATGATCAAAAAATACGCCACATATTATACAGACCTTCCCAGCTTTTTTCCAGGTAAACGCTGTCAGCGCATTCCATAAGCCAAAATAAAAAACGGCATCTAAACACGTGTCATTGATAGTATCGTTAAAGAGTTATAAAAAAAAAAAAGGAAAAAAGAAAAAGACACGATATATGAAACGAGCGATAACGAACATGGGTTACTATGTTACAAAGAGAGAATAAATCATAAATATTTACATCTACAATAATAATCAGAAGGTAGCATAATTCTTCTACAACTCCATTTCAAAATATTCACCATCCCTGTCAATGCAAGATCGGAAGAGGCAAAAAATTGAGTTTATTACTCTTTGAAGTTCTTATTTATTATTCTTTGAAGTTCTCGTTTATTACTCGTTGAAGTTGAGCTGTAGAAGTACCACGATACCTTCCAACTATCACATAGATGTAAATATACATATTCCTGATTTATTCACATTTTGCACCATAGTAACGCACGTTCGTTATCGCACATTTCGTACATCATTTTATTGTTACAACTCTTTAACGATACTACCAACGACATGTGTTTTATGTCACTTTTTAAATATAACTTTATAACATTTTTTCCTATCTTGACCTATACAATGTAGCGACAACGATTGACCGGTAAAAACTGGGACAAGACCAGAAAGAGATTAAACTTGCTATGTCAAATTGATGACATTATTATTATAATATCGAGTATACGATTATCTTTACAGCGTAACATTTCAAACGGTGAAATAATCTTCAAAGTCTTTGATAATTTCCCACTGATTTCATCGGTTTATTCAAATAAAATAATTAAACAAAATATGTATTTATAAGAATGTATTTTAATATTCATGAACGGAAGTGTTGTACATTGTGTACATACAATTTTGAAGTTACGCTAGCGTATTTAACGAATAGCATGCTTTCGAGACGTTATCAAAGCATATGTTCGTCGATGAAAGTCGAGTCATCATCGCGTGGAGGTATGCGTAGATCGCTCCCATGATCGCTCGCCTGGTTACTATACCTATATGAAGTAAGTACTTCCTACGCGGCGTCGCGCCGCTGAAATTTCCTTGACACGCATCGGCTCCGACACAAATATTCGTATACACGCGGTGTGGGAGTGTGCATGCATAAATGCATCGAGCGTAAACAGAAGCGCGCGCGTTTCTCGCGGTTTTCTTCCTCGCTCGTCCCTCTATTCTTTCGCGTGGATGAGCTTCGCGTGTCCGATGAGATTAAGCAGTGATTTAATTTCTTTATTCTCTCACCATGCGGCTTCTACCTTCGCTCGCGTCCTCTCCCGACGATAAACACGTTGCTCGCGCAGGCTACCATCTCCCTATTGCGTTCGTCGACGGAGAAAGCGGATGATAAAGCGACGATGACCGCTCACGATCGATTATTGCGCCGACGGAGAGGCGTTATGGCTTAATTCCCATTCGCTGGCGCGTGAAGAACGTCGCACTCGAGTGACGTTTATGTTTGGTAACGAAAGAATGAAGCTTTTTCTGACGAGGCATGTCAGCTTCGGTACGGTATCAGCGAAGAATTTTCCGTAGCACGAACAGAGGTACTTAAGAGAAGAAGAAGCATAGTTGGTAGATGACACTGGATTCTGATGTTTTTAATTGCGATTTCATTGTAAACGGCGAATAATTTCAATAATAAATTGCTAGCTCGTGGTTTGAAAATACACTTTCTTAAGTCTTTCATTATGCGGTTGTTCAGTCAACGCGTTCAGAATAGCTCACTCCTGGTCGTGCATTCATCGTCGAATACTTGAGTGCATGAAAATTTATTCTAATTTTTGCACCAGTATTAAATTAGAAGCGTAAAGAATCTCTCGCAGAGGAATAATAAAAGTAATAGTAAAGATATATGAAATTCTTATTGCATTTCTGAACATACGAGTAAGGACTATAATTCTGCCGCCTTTCGAAAGTTCCATCCTGCTTAACGGAAATAAGGTAGTTCAATTCGTCGAAGAGTTTTTATCATCCGTTTAGAAGAATCTCAAGGAATGACCGTTACGCTGAAACAACCTAATCGATAAACTTATTCCGCGCGTCTCTTAGCGTAACCAGCGCTCGACCCAAGTTAGCCACCGATCGATACATCCTTGCCATCAAATCACCATTGCAAAAGGAAATCTATTAGGTCTAAGTACTGACACACTTTTTGCTCTGTTTTTTTTTCTTTTCGTTTCTCCATACTCATCAATTCATCGAAACGGAAGTCATAAATCGGCAAGTACCGGGGTCGTTAGAAAGCCCACGGCTAAGTGCAGGGCTTCTAATTCGATCGCACCAAGACACGTACGTGCACTCGACGCCAGTTATCGACGATCGATTATCGTACGCATCAGCACGATCCACGGTGCATTATCGCCGAGGTCTAACTATTCTCCGCTTTCGCAAAGAGGAAAAGGAAGTCGCTAGCCAGACGTACGTACGGTCTTCGCTGTAACCAACGCGTTTCTTTATGGGCGACTCCTTCGTGTTTTGCATCGACTGACAATCGCCCTGTTGATTAACAAGCGACTCCTTCGTGACATGGGAAGCAATTACTCGCTGTGAAGATGGAGAGGGTTTGCTTTAACCCGTTGCACTTTGAGTATTTCTCTTGAGCATTTCGATCATTTTTCGTTGTCATACCGATTTCTATGTAACTTGATTTAGGAAATTCGAAGATCTCTTATTAATTCTCTTTCGTTTGAAATAATCCTCTTGGATGAATTGATAATTCTTTAGTAGCACAGTGATTGCTATGTAACTTGATATAATAAATGTGAATGATGTCTGTTTCAGAGCATTTGGATTTCAAATATCGTTTTTAATTTTATCTTGATTTTACTGATTTTGATGTTATACTAATTTCTATTGATCGACTTAGTTCAATAAATCTATTTTTAACTATTTATGCTTCGAATATTTCTCGTAGGTATTTTCATCTTTCGATGTCATATGATATATCGATTGTTATATAACTTGGTTTAGTAAGTATAGGTATCATCGATTTTATATTAATATTCCAGGCGAATAAATGTTCAAGAGAACAATATAACGTCGTGTCTCGTCAACTAAAGCGTTCTATAATTACGTATATTAAACAATATTTGCAGAAAAACGTATATAAATAAATATTCTCTGCAGCTTATTGAAAGGCTGATAAATATGCACGTGGGAAACATTCGTGTCGTTTATGTAAATATCATGAAATAACTGCTTCATTAGTATGTACTTACATGTGCAAGTTTTTAATTACTTCCAAATATTCAAAATATTCGTTACAAGAGCCAATAGTAATTGTGTAATTAATTTTGTTGAACTAGATATTAATTTCACCAGAAACTATCTTTTAAATCAAATTATACGATGTCTGATTTTACGGACCAGCAGACTATAAATATACCCAGATCATTTAAAAATTTCCATACTTTATCTTCAGCGTATATATTAGTTAATAACTTGGTGTCAGAAATGTCAGAGTGCAAAGAGTTAATTCCTTCGCTACGATAATATCGGTAACATACATTAAATATGGTACGTAGCAATTATATGGTACGATTGTGTACATTATTAACGTTACATATTCGAACAATAGAATGAATACTATGGCGCATAAAAAACGAGTAGTACGATAACGTATGTTGATAAGGTAGTGATCAAATGTACGTACGTATTTTTGTTGAAAGTATAGCGACCTAATTTAGATCATAATCGTAGAGTATTAATAGGTACAATTACGTTGTTATCGTTGCGATAAAAAATTTGACAAATTTATGGAAAGTCAGAGACTCTGCATCTCGTTAAATTCATTTTTATGGAGCATTTACCTCAGTCCTACTGTTCTGTTAAATGACACGGTTGAAACGAACGATCTTAACACGTTGTATTTGGGTCGACATTTTTCTATTCTTGTTTTATGATCTACAGTAGCATGTCCTAAACTACTTTCAGTCTTACTTTGTCATTAGACTGCGGACTGTAAGTTCTACTTGCTGTAAATGTTTGTTTAGTGTATGTACCTAAAAATCTGCAATAATTAAGACACACATATATATATAGCTACAATTTACGAGAAATATTTAACTAATTTCTTCTTCTATTTTTGTTTTCAGGTAAGCAATGAAACTGATTTATGGGGACATAAAGTGACCACGCAGGGCTAATTGAAGGTTTTTATATTAAATATTTATATTATTAACTCTTTCGCAAAGCTAAATAAAGTAATAGAATAAAGTAAATACAAAATAAAGTATTACTAAATAAAGTAAATACAAAATAAAGTATTACTAAATAAAGTAATACAATAGCGGTATTACGTTGAGACTGAAATTTAGCGTCGCTAATTAATCATTCAAAGTGACTTGATAAAGTTCATATATCGATAATATCAATATAATATTTATTATAAATTATATCTTTAAAGTAAGTAAATGTGTCAGATATTCATATTTTATTCGTCCTTAATCGACGATAACAGATATGTACTTGGGAGATAGCATATGTACTATGTACTATGAGATAGCAACGTATCTCAATATCCGGTTAAATAAGAACGTCACTTTGATCAGTTAGCAGAGCGAATTATCAAATCGCTGCTATACTAAAAATTCGAATATTTCTAAACTAAGATATATTTCTTTAACATCCATCAACATCGTTGATGCTACGAAGAACGTTTTTCTTCGACTCACAACGCGATAATGCGAATCTAATTGAAGGACACTGAAGCATTCGTCGTTTCCTCTTCCTAGATTCCCATATAATCGAAAATTGAACATCTAACGTTTCATTTCAATTCAATTCTCTTGCACGCTTTTTCAAATTTCTCCCATCGGCCACATCTACGATACAATTCATTTTCGAATAACAAGAAACATCAGCTTCGACACCTATCCGTTTCCTGGATGACCACTAAGATCGAGGTGCTAAAAACGAAAAGGGGTAAACGACGCATCTAACGGCTGGTTTCGCACTTCCGCTTGTTTCCGTTCGTCGGCCAAGCTGCAGGATTGAATTACACGGATCGATCGATCGACTCGATCCGGTGTGTTCTCGAACACGCTCGAATTTCCGCTTGAAATACGCGCGTACGTGCAGCCGCCGTTGAATTTTTCAGGAGACCGGGTGCCGGGTTTGGAGCAAACGGTACGCGGACGAATCGAACGTGCCCGGCCAGAATCGATTCGATTTTATAGCGGATAATCGGAGATAGAGAAGCGAATTCACGGGGAAAACGATCGTTTGATTTATTATCGTTCGTTACGTCCCACCGTTACGCCGTTTGTTATCTTTATCGAGGCTCGTCACCGAGAGGGAACCGACGACGCCGAGAAGACGACCTCGTCGAATCCTGCTGTCGAATCGAGGGATCGAGGGTGTACGTCGCCTATCTTACTCGAAGAACGATCCGCGCCTCTTAAGAAGTTATCCAACCATTTCACTTTCACCTCTCGGCTTCTGCTATCCCGCGATCTATTTGATTTCAAATGTTGACACGAAAGGGAGCTGTGATTCTATCAAATCTGCAAGTGTAAATTAGATGTCAGGAGCGAGAAACTTGGATGATGCGAGAGATTTTCGGTAATCTGCGTTTTGATCTTGTGTATGGTTGCGATTTGATATCTCGTTGACAATTTGTTAGCATCTTTCGAAAATTTTGTCATGTAATTAATAGTAAATCCTTTTTCCTTGATTTTGAAATAAATATATAGAATGCTATAAACAGTTGTCGCAAATTGTTCGTCTTTCATGGTTTCGTATTGAATTTCATAGCATCTACTTGTAGCAGCGTATGATTCTCCTCCATCAAAACTTAGTTCGGCACGTACTACGTTAACTTAGATACGATACTAATTACGAAAATGTATGTCAAATGTAATCAAATTATAATCATATAAGCCTTTGAACTCAACTTACCAAATATCACATTCGGGTCGCTAGCGATTAAGTACAACTTGTGAAATACCACGCTTATTAACATTTCTAAATTCACAAAGGCGACAATATAATTGAAAGAGGAAACAAACCTTGCCAAACTAGAACCGAGAAAGATAATAAAGCGATAACTCGAGGCGTAAGTAAGTAGAATGAGCAGCTACGCGTCCAATCGAACTTTAATATCTTCATAGACAAACAGTCCCGACGATTCTCTCAAACAATAGACACTCTTTCTCATTCCCTCTTCGTGAAGATTCTCCTCGCCGGCAGAGCCGTTCTTTTTTTTCCAAGCCAAACTTCTGATCAATCGCGCGTTCGAAATCAACTCCCCGATCCTATCCTTTCTCCTCCCAACGGGGAGAGAGACACCGGGAGCAAAGTAAAATTTCCCTTCGCGAGCTTTAATTTCGTCGTGGAGAATCGACGGAAGGGCGAAAGGGCGTTCCAATGGGAGAGGGGCGAAAAGGGTGGGGGAATGAGGAAGGAGAGAACCGGTGTGTCTCGCTCGACAGGGAATATCGCGCCGGGGCTGGATGCTAATTAGCATTTTCCAATTAAGGCGGCAAAGGCGGCGCAGGATCCCAGCTAGCGTCGTGTCTCTCCTCCAGGAGACAGAGAATCGTTCCGTGCGAATTATCCTCCGCGTCGACATCAAGAAATCGTGTTACATCCGTAATTCCTGACTTTCGCGACTCCGCGTTCTCTCTACGATTCGTCTCGTGAATGCCGAGGAAACGCGATACACGTTCCATGCGCGCGTGTCTTCGACGAGAATCTCGTGTTTCTACGTTGCGAGTTTCGTATTGGTGAAACACGAGTTACGAAATTTTCACCCCTTTGCGGCCGAATCGTTAGCGCTGTTGGTTGCTCTGCTTCTTCGTCTTCGATCTTCAGGAACAGCACGATGAGCTTAATGGAGGCGGAGGTTGGGTTGATTTAAAGATTTGGGATTTTATCGTGCGACAGCCGAGATGCCTTGTTTTTCCGATTATTGTAATTTACAGGCGATTTCCTTGCACTTTTGTTGTAATGGCATTATAGTTGTATTCGTGTAGATATTTGTCTATTTGCATCGTTACAGAATTAAAATATTTATGTGTTTCTCGTAACATTAATGTACAGTTTTATTGGGATTGAATTATAATTGTAGTTATATTAGGTTGTCCGAAAAGTTTCTTTCGTTTTATAAGGTGATAATAGATGAACAACAATTTCTGTTTTATATTATTTTATTGAATTAGGTATGCTCCATTTCATTCTATTTCTATTATTATGTTCGCGCACAATTCAACAAACTAATATAGTGATTGCCACTTAGTTGCCAACCCAATATATAGAATAACTTGTGAGGAATATAGATGAGCCTATATGTATTAGATTGTCCGAAAAGTTTCTTTCGTTTTATAAGGAAATAATAGACGCGCAATGTCTTTTGTTTTATATATATGTTATAAAACACTGAGGTACGTGTTAATGAGCGATAGTTGTACGTAATATTAATTGGAAATCTGCGAGTAGGTACTCTTACTAAAAAGCATCAAAATGTAAGAGATTCTAATGCTCGTTAGAAATTATATTCATCTTCACATAACAAGTAAAAGATTGAAAGTAAAAAAAAGGCTGAAATTCAACCTCGAGCCTGAAGGCTGAAGTTTATCTTTAGCTCGTATCTTTAAGCACATATCGGTATATCCTATATGCTATGCTAATCGTCGTTAAATCTCTTCACCCTCGATTACTCACTCACTGGAATCATATCTCGACTTGAATCAGCCTCTAACATGGTACTAGAGAACGTTCTTTTATTTCTTTCTTTTAAAATCTGCGGCCATGTCCGGGCAGAAGGCCGGCGGGCACAGGATCCTCCAGTTGCGCGTATCCGCGTGTCCAATTACCATTTGCCAATTAAAAGTTGGAGCCGTGTATCGGACGGCCTCTCGAAAAGGCCTGCGCCTCGTGCTGGACGGAACTCGATTATAGGAAAAGTGCGCTGTAGACCGTTTAGAGTTTTAGAGAGACTTTGAAAGAAAGAGAGAAGGGGAGGAAAAAAAAAGAAGGAAGACAGGGTTTCGAGAGTAGGAAGAGGGAAAACGTGCAAGGACCGATGGTCCCCGAGGAGGCAAAATGTCGTGGGGAATATCTTTGAAGGAGCAGTCTACGACGAGTAGACAGCGCCAATTACAATTTTCCAATTAAAAGGTCCGTCGAAGGGATGCTTCTTTATTGAACGAGGAAGATCGAACCGGTAGAAGTTTAACGTGATCAAAGTATGATCGTGATACGGTAGAATTCCGCTCGTTTAATATTTCCAAATATACAATATATACAAATATTATATATATATATTTTATATAAAAATATTATATATATATATATATAAATATATATACATATATATATACATATATATACATATATGTATAAATATATATACATATATATATATATATAAATAGCGTTTCATAAGTATGAAATTAGATAGAAGCTTTTGATGTGACAGAAAGAAATTACAACAAGTATATTCATGTCGATATTTTTATTTTAATTTTATCAGTTTTATGATTAAGCAGAAATATTTTAATATAAAATGCCTAAAAGTACCAAATACTGTTGTTAGGTTTAAAGATATAGGTGGTGTAGGATTTAGGATGCTATCTTCGAATATATTTACTCGAAAGACAGTTAAATAGGAATATCGAATGGAAATTGGAAAGAATAACGTAAATGTTAACTAAAGGTATTTTGAAGATACTTAAATAGAAGTCGAAGAACGTTGGGCAGGGTTAACGACAATCACCGCATGCCTGCGTGATAAATAAATCGAACGAATGGTAGGTTGGACGCGACTAGGATTCCGCTTCGTTTCATCGACGATCGTTCGACGTCGATAAATTTCCCCCTCAAATATTTCCTCCGTGCTCGGTGTTCGAATCAATTTGATCCTGGTAAGTAGTACCTTCGAGGCGGATCTCTCGCCAGTTTCTCGAGGAACGAGAAAGATATGTTTAAATTTTTACATTAAGAAGAAGAGACATCAAGAATTACGAAGGCCACTGTTCGTACCGCGTTAGATCAAATTAAATCATCTAAAGAGAGAATCATATTTCTTTAAAAAATCCACATAGAAATCGAGGAATGCCTGCGTTTATTTATTGGATATTTATCAACGATTCGATTAGTACCACACCCTAAGCGAAGGTTAAATTCCCTTCACATACTCTTGCAGCTCTCTATCAAACAACAAAGAACAATATACTATTCTACGGTTGATTAAAGAAAGACTAGAATCAAAACGAAACAGTAAAGAGAGAGAGAGAGAGAGAGTAATATCACGATGAGAAATCCAAGATGAAAGAAACGTAAAGAAACTATTCGCATAGGTCTAATTCACGCCATGATGTACCTCCACGATCGAACGATAATACAGGCGAGCCGGTTAATTGCAATTTCCCAATTAAAATGCCAAACAGTCCCATAACGCGTCGCAAATGGACGGCTTCAATCGGATTTCCATTATCGTCCCAGCGTCGCGATAATTTGCGGCTAAACTCGCGTCTCGTTCCGGCTGACCACTGCACCAGCCTACGCGTCGCTTCTCACCGGTTGTTGTCGCTGCCGTTGCTTGTTGCTGGGGGTCTCCGAAAGGCTCGCGTGGATTCTCGCCACCCTCTCTTTCCCCCTGTTTGATACGTTGCTGGTCCGCGATTCTCCCTTTGTCTATCCATGTCGGGGTAAGCGTCATCGGGTCGTTAAGTTTAACGTCAGCGACGATTAGTTAACACGCTCGTGACCAGTCGACAGCCTAGGCTCGGGTCAAGCGTGTAATTTTGCGCGGTTGTATCCTCCCCACGATTTTCCCGCGAATTTGCTGCTTACTTTATTGTACGATGCTTTGAACGTTGGTATTGGTCTGTCGTGTGTGTATTTGATTTGACTGAATTTATTTCTTTTGGAATCGTCAGCAGAGTTTAGAGGAATTTGTAGGCGCCACGATGCTTCAAGATCTATGATTTAGCAATTGAGATAATAAAATAGAATAAAAAATTAGTTCAGTAATAAACGTTGTTAGGAAATTGGGCTTCGTTTTTATTCATATTTTTCTTATTTGCGACATGTCATTGCGTAGTTGTGTATTATATGAATTATTAATTGTTTTTCCGATTTAAGGTCAAACATCTTTTTAATTTGTCTGTCACGATAAACGTTGGTTTTAACGTTTCACTCTGAGATTATCAAATAACTTCAACGTTTCAAGTAGCTGTCAAACACTCGAAACAACAACATTATTGATCGTTGAATAATAAATAATAAATTTGAATAAACGCAGTAGTCTTAGTGATACATGAAGCTAGAGCCTTTTAAATCTGGATTTGAGATTAAAGTAAAGAAATTTGCGGAATTAAAAGTAATTGCATTTTTACGTGAATAACTTGATGAATTTAAAATGAGATTCGAATAAAGAAGTTTGAGGAATTAAAAATAATCGTGTCCCTGCACGAATATATTGATTAACGTAAAATGAGATTCGAATAAAGAAGTTTGAGGAATTAAAACTAATTCTGTCGTTACGTGAGTATCTCGATTAATTCGAAATCGGTGAATGTCAGATTAATTTAAAATTGAAACTCGGTTCGAAACAACTTCGTTTGTAACAACAAATTTCTCTAAAACTTGTTACAATGAATGGCGACTAAAGTCGTGAAATATGAAAGAAATCCTTCATTCTTTTCGAGAAAATGTTTACTAACGAAGAATCTGCTTTTTCGAATCATCATAAACGCGGAGTTATCGGTTATCGGTTAAACGCTGTAATTGGTGAAACGAGGTTCTGAAAGCAGTTAATAAAGTATTTATCGCACAAAAGAAACTGTAGTTCGTGTTTCGGTTTATAGAGTTATCCAAGTCGGATTTGATGTGCACAGATTAAAAAAAAAAAAAAAAAAAAAAGAAAGAGAAAGAAGAGAAAAATGAAACGTTCATCGCGTTACAACGGGCTTTGTGTTTCGATAATTCTCTCGCTACCGGTTGAGCTAGCGTAACTGATTTCATTCAGACGTTGCAATTAACGCTTCCTACCTCCCGTGCAATTTCGCTGACTGGTCGCAAACACAATATTCGTGGCAAATTCATTCTACACCCCTTGGCAAACAGTTTTGAGATCGCGTTCCTGGGTAATCCGAGAAAATGGACCATGTGTCAGGGATGCAATTAATATAACTGAGTGCTTAGTGCACGATACATCGGTTAAGTATAGAACGTATGATAAGTCGTAACTTTTAACGAATCATTAGATTATCGAGGAAATTAACGTTGTCTAACGCTGTAATTAACTATACATTGCGAAATTCAAATTTAATGCAGGTATTGTTAAAATTTAGTTTTCTTTAGTTTTCTGTGAAAATCGACAATCGATATACAAAGTCTTTTAGTTCTTATTCATTGCAGAATGATGATATAAGTAATGATAAAAGTGATGATAAAAGTAAGAATAAATTGTTATAAACATAAGCTTATTAAAAAATTTATTAAATGCTAAAATATGAAATAATCGGAAGCATAAAGAATAAATACGGAAATTGCGTAACAAAACACGTAAAATTCACAGAAACGACGTTCATTAATTCGGCTTCTGAGAGGCTCGTATCGAATACCATTAAAATCAGAAAAATCCAGGAAAATATATTTGTCACGTTTATCCCCTATAATCTTCGGTTACTAACGTAAAAATCGTGATACGTGTGTCCGATTCTGGAAACAAGCAGAAGGTTAGGGTGCAGCTATACAGATCGATCGATGTGCAATATCGATGAAGCGCAAAGAGGCGGAAAAGACTAGCCAGCTTAAAAGCGATGCCAGAACGTAGCAGGGAAGCGGAAAAGGTGTTGTATTATTACGTCGACCCCGGCACCGGATGAATTTTTAACAGTCTTAGCGAGCCGAGCAACCAAGAAACGTGCCAGCAACCGGAGAATTCTCCGGGTTCGCGGAACAAGAGTATGTATAATAATTAAAAGACTCCGGGCCGCCGCGAGCGGCCGGAGCCTTTGAATCGCGTCGAAGTATGGCGCCAGAATAATCAAATTAGCGGCCGTTTTAACGGGAGTGCTTTCCAACGGATGAAAATCTCGTTGAAAGAAACACCGGCTCGAGATTTATTGTTTGCCTCGATTGTTTCACAGCGAAACTCCTCTCTTCGCTTTCAACGACGTTTTCATTCAACCTTTGCGAAACGAGGACCCTCTCTTTCCCTCTCCAACGTAATACGTTCCCTTTTCTTTTTCTGGAGATCGGTTGTCATTTGAGAATATTATAATCATTGATTGATTAAGTGTTTTGGATACGAAGATGCAATATGTGTGTATCATTTTTTTTTGTAATTTTGGAGTTGAAATAATATATTATAATATGTCATTATGTATATATGTAGGCGTGAGATATTATTTTGGAAATTTCCAAGAGACCGAAAGACACGTTTAGTTTGAGAATGAAATAAGAAGACAATTGATAACGTGAGATTTTCGTCCATTATGAATGTATTTAATTTGAAAACTGCTTCTCTGTAGAAGATGGAATACAGTGGAGTCTGAAAGTTCGGTTATCTGACTTTCGTTTTACCGAAGTTTCGTATTATCCGAGATGCTTGGAAGATGATTCCAAATTTTTTCGGAATTTTAACACCAAGGGTACGAATGTGTAAATAGACGGATATTGTGAAAGCAGTTAATCAAACTATCAACCGATTCAATAATTAATTAAACCTAAATACGTGTACAATGTTACATTATCAAAAGGTTTTCTATCATTTTGTTATACGATTTATAATCGAGTTTTCGATTATCCAGGGGTTCACATAGGGTTCTACTGTATGTGACTTATTACATTCTAGCCCTTCTACTTTTTATATGAAATAGTCGAAGGAAAACAACATAGATGGATTGAAATGTAGGTACAGCCTTTTGATAAGAGATGAATTAATTCAATTGATATGGTAATTTGATTTGATTAATATCTATATCTAGTAACCAATGTGACAGTACCTTTTAAATGTTCAAGAGGGTAGAAACGCGAAAATCCCAAAATCGAATGAAAGATCTTAATATGGAACTGATCGACAACACGCTGCATTCTAAAACTGCTGTTCTGTAAAAGACACAAACCGTGACTTGTCGTGTTTTTCATCTGAGCTTCGATTCTCGTTTTTTGCTTTTTCCTCGGCATGTTTTTGAGTCAAATAAATTACAGAAAAAGTTTCCCAGTAACAGAGATAAAAAAATAAAAAAGAAGGAAATTGTTCCTTTTGGTGGTTCAAAAGCGTGTTCTCCTGAAAAAGTGCACAAAGCATAGTTATCCTGGCTGTTACAAAGGACCGACGTATCCAAGATAATTCCTTTACATCCTACAACGGTAATTGCGACTGACGCTTCAACCAAATTCCGCACGTCTCTAAACGTACGCGCCGTTACGAAAACTTCTCCGGTTCCACGACCCGGTTGCAAAATTAATTTTACTCCGGCAACACGTAAAATTAATCTTGCTCGCACGGAATTTCGCGCAACTTTGCGATCTAACGCGTCATTAACGAAAAGAGCCATCGTTCGCGAGAATCAACATGGTCGACATTGATATACGTACATTGCCGACCAGGTATTATGTTTGAAGATTTCGTGCTGTTGAGTTAAATCTGATGCTTCCCACTGCTTTTATTTTTTTTTAATTATTTTATCATAAACCCCTTTAACGTACTTTTTAATAATACTAAAGAAAATGTTAAATAAAGCAAAATATTTATTGAAGTTTTGCAATGATTGTAACGAGTAGATGTTCCAACGTTTATAACCAGCAGCGCTGTACGTAACAGTGGCCTATTCTGCTTAAATATTTCACGTTAATACAGTCTAAAAATCCTTTATTCCTTTGAAGAATCGTGCGAAAATAAAACTCTGTAAATGTTATTCAACAATTCCTCTACATTCTACAAACGTATACATTTTTCTCTACATACGACAATCTCATATTACGTTCACAAAGGTACATCAGACGAAAAAATCAGAAAGGTACGCCTACGCCATACACAGATGGTTGTTTTAAATGAAAACACCGAGCTCCGATTACTTTACCACGAATAAAAAGTCAAATAACGTTCTTTCGAAACGGACAGGAAATCCAATCACTACAAATCACAGGAACTTTTGTGATGACACAATACCTTCGTGCGATGATTCATCGGCAATTAGGCACCGTTTCACCGAAACGAGGGAAGCAACGCGCGAGAGTTGTGTACGACTGACCGTTTTCGTAACGATTCGATAGCTATCTATCCGTCGAAGCGGCTGGATCATCTTTCGTGATATGCCAACACCGATGGGGGCAGTGTAATTGCGCCTTCGAGCCTCTTGTATACGTCGATTTCCCTTTTCCATCGTGGAAAAAACGCCTTGGGCTTGGTACAGCACGGACGTTCGTCGATCGCGATCCATTTAGCGCGTTAATCGCCGTAACACCGCGTTTATGGCTCGATCTTCGATCGTTGCGCCTCGGGTCACGCCTTCTGCGTCATTCGCTTTCTACTGAAAATGTCGGAAAAATCTCTCTGTACGCGCTTTCGTTCCGCGTTTCGTTCGTTTCGCGAGATTTTACCGGTAGATATTGTTATAGCTTGGTGTTAGGTCAGGTTTATCACGCGGCCAACAAAGATTCCTATTTTTCGTCCCTTTTGTATTATTTTTGGCTTTTAAAAGATTTACAGAGGTACGCGAATCTTTTTTCAGTAAAAATGAAAACTCGAATTTAAGGATGAAATTTCCTTTCACTGCAGTTTCTCTCCAGAGAGTTGAGTAATTTTTATACTCGCTTGTCTTTTTTCGACGTTACCGTGTGATGAGAAAACCACTCTTCAAGTTTAACCCTTGACGCTACTACGATTACGTGTTTAAATTATAATTATAAAATTAAATTTAAAATCACTGTAATTCTTTGAAATTTTCAATTCTTCAGAATTTGTTACCTTACTAATCTACCGAACATATAGGTATTATAAAATTAAATTCAAATTTGCTACGGTTTGTTTACTAAATTACTGTTCCATTAAACAACTATAACAAGATCAAATTCGATATCAACGCGAATTTCCAAGATTCCATCGACCTCTCAAATCTTACATCCTTCTCTCGACTCAAGCATCAAACCAAACATCAAACAATGGGAAACGAAGGAAAGGGTAGGGTTCAAGATCGGGCGCAATCTTCGTGTTTTCACGTTGATCGCGCTTAGCCTATCACGAACGTCTTTCATATTGGAAGGATTGCACAGATGGAAACCTGTAAGGTAGCAATGAAAATATTGCGCAAACGATATCACGCTGGTCGAGAACGTGTATCGCGATTGCGGTCATCCTTCTCGATCCTATCTCTTCGCTGACGATAGGAAACTCGAGGAAAATTATCGGAGATGGCAGATACTTGAGTCCATGAATTGCGCAACTGTGACGATCGGATGGAATAACTGTTTTGTCAAGGCGTGCTCGGTTACACGTTGCACCTGAATGTTTTCCGGTCGCTGACTAACGTAGAGTAATTGGAAACTGTTGTTTGGTCAGAAGTGTGGCAAGTCGCGCGATGCAAGTTGAAAGAAGAGCTGGAGAGGTGCACGCAGTTTGCGTCAAGAACACTGCACTTGGACGTACGCTGTTGATGGCGAATGCTAGTTCGCGTTTGTGTAATTAATTGGTGGTTGGACGAGCTGCCGTTTGTTTGGATTAACTTGCCTGTGGTGACCTGCAACGTGGGTGAGGTTAGGAGAAGTGGTTTGAGCAGAGAGGGAAAGAGAGAGAGAGAGAGAGAAGAGAGAGCCATTAGAAAGGCTACAATCTGTAGGAAAAATGAGAACAATACTCTTCCTTTATTGATGTCGATTCCTTCATAGTGAGGAAGAATACAGGATGGTCGAGTTGGGAAATAAAATAATTGTTTATTGTTAAACTTTCTTGCTAAAAGTTGTTTCTAGTACCAAGATCCTCAGAATACAGTCAATTTCTCTTAAAATGAACATAACACACGTCTATACAACATCCTATACATTTAGTATTATTCGTAATTATTCGCGGAGTACAGCTTTTATCGTCCGTATCAAAAATCTTAAGTTATTCACATGACGTGGATCAGTGTTTAAGAATAACTGTACAAGAAAAGCCTAACATTATATGTATATATAACTATGCCTATATATACCATATAAAATCTGCCACGAATAATCTCTGATATCCTCCCACGCGACTTGACGAATAAATATTCAGAATCAGTGGGACAAAAACCGGCTTTCACGCGTCTAATCGAAACAAACCTAATACCTAGAAGAAACCTGCATTTCTCGGTTCTGAAAGTCACGTTGTTATCGCTGTGGCGCGTGGGTATCGTATAAATTCAGGTATTTAAACGAGCGTTCGAGTCGGAAACGTAAGAAATCCAACATCCTGGAGAGGTCAGCTCGATTAAATCCGTCGCGAAGCGGAGAAAAAGACGTCCATGCGCGTGAAGCACGGTCTCGGCCGCGAACGTTTTGATTGCCACACGAATTGCATTTATTTTGTCTCAAGATCCGCGATAAATTGAAATAAACTGCACGTTCTCCTCATAATCTTATCTGGATCACTCGTATCGTTGAATATTTTTTAATGCATGAAATTTATCTTATTTTAATCAAGCGAAAATATTAAACATATGGTGGATCATCGATTACCACCACGTGACAATCAACGTTTTAATGCACACCATTATAACCTTGCAAGGTGTAATTTTGGTAGGCGTAATTTCACCGAACATTTACCAAAGTCAGGGAGAGTCACCAGATCCCCAAAGGGCTCGTCGTTCTCCGCTTTTCCATTCACCTGGGGATACCTTTCGAAACTAGGGTCTACCACCACTTCCTGTAACCGATGACCCTTGTACCCGTCGACGTTTACGACCGCGAAAGGACGATGGTCAATGTTAAACTAACAAGGGGATGGACTCGACTCCGTGTCCCTCTGTAATTTTGATCTACTTTGGCGTTTGTGAGGCAGGAAGTACAGGGATGATACTGTTGGAGAAGGATCGGTAATACTGAGCTGACTAAAGGATTTATAGAGTCGCGTTGTTTATGGGCTACTTAGCAATTTCATGATTCGATTAGGTTTGTGAATGGATTTTGTACTCTGTACTGTGAGAATGGAGGGTTGTTGTATTAGGGTGACGCATAAAATGTTTCTTTCTCTCTGTCGTAACTTGAAATTTGTTACGTGTATATAAAATATCACGTTTAGTAAGATAAAGAAAATAAGCTTATTTAGAATATGATTTTAATTCCACTTTCAATTATTTCAATATATGTATCGAATATATTCAGATAATATAATCGCGGCCTTTCTTCAGAAAGCACTTCGAGACTACCAAGGATCCTGTTTAATTAGTAGCAATGTAGCAATGTAGATACAGATTGAGATAATATGTTTCTTAACGACTTTCATCGTCACCTAAATCCTATCAAGAACGACTTTGAGCATCCAAATGTACACTTCGTCTACAACATAAAATGAATCTTTCCCTTTTATGGAATGGCAACTAATTATGGTATATAATGTACAATACACAATCGCATCGGCCATAAATTTCCCAAGACACTGTGAAAGATGTTTAGAATTTTACATATCACAATATTCTTCAAGGAATAAGCTAGTCCACCTCTCATCGAAATACATAGACATTCACGACGAACGAAATGTGCATTGGCTCTCGATAGTTCGTGTGCTTCAACGTCAACCAATGCACAGGATCGCCCGGTCGCAGAAATTTCCAAGTCCCGGCGTAACTTTGGCAAAAGCCAGAGTCAAAAGCCAGCCGTTCCTCTATGAACTGCGTGTAAACTTCGTTAACAGGTAGATAGCGTTACTTTTACCGTGTGCGGTAGCGGCGTTTCCAGCGGGTCGTCGCTTGTCTCGCGGCTCACGTCGTAGCTCAAGGAACGCGTCGCAATATTTCGCGGCGCGATTTTCTCCAACTAATGCAAGCTGTATACAAGACGTGACTTTAGGAAGCGGGTACCGGAATTATTTCTCTCGGTGGACCGGGTAGCGAAGTAGCGAGCCTGGAAATAAACAGCGGCGAACAGCGACGCCGCCACCGCCGCGAAGATTTATCGTCAATTTCGTGGCATTCTCTCGTTCCACGGGGTTTTATGGCCACGCCACGCGTTCGTGGAAGGTCGTTCGTATTACTTAATCGAACGGACACGCACGTAACGCGCGGCGTCCCTGTCCCACTCGGTAGAGAACGCTCCTTCCGTTGTTTGCCTCTCCATTGTTCCGGTTTGTTGCTCGATCGTGCGAGACGACCGAACAATCTGACTCGTTATGCGGCCGCCATTCACGCGACCAAGCGATCGATCCGCGTGAACTTTCGCGCGCGACACGCGCTTCTTTCACAGATGCTTACTGCGGAATTGCTTAAACGATCCGGGTTAAAGCGTTGTAATTGCGGTTTGAGAGCTCGTGCGTGTGATGCGATGTGTTTATCGGATAGAGAGTGGATGGTAATGGGGATTGTTTTAGGGGTGGTTTATGGTTTTGATGGGTGCATGGCTTTATCAGAGGGTCTATGGTTATTTTGGCTTATTAGGTTCAGAATCGAAAGATTGGCTATATAGAGGAACTTTACGAATATGTAAGATAAATATGTAGTGTATGTTGATAATTTTATTGAAGTATAGTCGCAATTAAGGTTCGCGGTGTACAACAAATACCAAAGTTTCATTCTAAGTGAAAGGAATATGATGTGCGGGTTCTTTTACGATCAATTTATTTTTAATAGACAAAAAAGCCTGTAGTACTTTAATGAATTTAGATTTACAAAATTGTTGATCGCATAGACGTTAGAGTAAATATAGTATACTTATTATACTATTATAATATCTATACTATACTAGTA
Source organism: Bombus vosnesenskii (assembly GCF_011952255.1). Lineage (NCBI taxonomy): Eukaryota > Metazoa > Arthropoda > Insecta > Hymenoptera > Apidae > Bombus > Bombus vosnesenskii. The sequence goes on from NW_022882924.1 coordinate 10,333,476, forward strand.
TACTATTATAGTATCTATCTATACTAGTATACTGTCTATACTATCTATACTAGTATACTGTTATAGTATCACTTATTACACAGCTATCAAATTGCATATGTAAAATGAACTTTTCAAGAATTAAATATAATATATAAAAGTTTTATTACAGTTTTTTGTATTTTTACGTAACGAATCATCTTTTGCCGGCTCGTATGATTTTTTCAATCGCATGCTGTATTGTAAAATTTTTAGTACGAGAATTTGCTAAAATTTTTGATACGAGAGTTTGATCAATTTTTTAATACGAGATTCTCTGTATGACATTTTATATTTTATCTATATATTGTTGTAAAAATGTTCCTCAAAATTTCATGGTATTTAATATGCTTTCTATATTACAGTCGGTTTCATTTTGTAAAAGTAAATGCTAGCTCAGAGGCAAGACATATGCGGAGAATGTGTTAATTAACACGTTGCCTGCAGGGATATGTTACCTATTAAAAACTGCTTCTAAAGGGATTTTTGTAAAATAGAATTAACAATAAAGGGTGTGCTTTATGAAAATTCATAATATAAAATTTGAGGCCGAAGTAAATCGTGGTCGTTTAACAAGATTTCGGATATTTCGGGGTAGAGTGAAATATGAAACAACGCTAAGTAAAATCTTGATTTAAAAGATTAGCAAATCCCACGTGTTAATGGGTCAGGACTATTTAAACGATGTACTCGAGAGTCCACGCGAAGTTTTCATTTTCCACACTGTGTTTGCACTTGATTAGACTGCATATATGCATATTTAGTTCATTTGCTCTTGTGTCTAACTTTACAATAATTAACATCGTTCACGCTGAAGATATTTCATTTTCAATTGTTTCAAAGATATACTCATTAAGCGAAATAATCGTAAAATTATAAATCAAATTGTTCTACGATTCCTTGATCGAAATTAATTCTCGAATTTGTTAATGGAAGAAATGGTATAGATTTAATCCGTTAACATAACACTACATATATGGATATCTACCAAATATCTGCTTTGTATGAAGAGATTCATAATCCTAATTGATCGCCTGCTATTGTACTATTGTACTATTGTACTATTGTACTATTCTCCGTTGTCTACAAGCATTTAAATGCCTGTTATATCGTATTTATTGTAAATCGATTGCAGAGATGTTGTCGATAGAGTTCTGTTCATTCGATATAAAATAAGGAAATAATCAAAATTATATTCAACAACGAAAACTAGATATACGAAATTAATATTCACCTTAAAAAGAAACAAAGAATTTATTTATCACGAAGGAGGCAGTTTAAATAATTCCAATTTTTTATATAGAATATTTGAAGCAACAGCGTCACCTTCATTTGCATTCAATGTGCGAAATTAAACGGTATGGCTTTCGAGTGATCCAACCAATCAATCATCAGACTGAGCAAAAAATAAGAAAACTGAGCGGATAACCTTAGATTGGAACAATCACGATCCAATTTGGAAAAGCCAACAACGCCAGAAGAGTAGCATTTGCCGGCCAGAAGCAGGTTTTTTCCTTAAACATAACGACTAATCCATAATCCCGTGAAACGAGTTCGTCCAGTCCACGTTCCCGTGCTCCGTTCCGCTTCTCTTGCAGTGTTCTTCTTCCACGCGCGTGTCCGCCCTGAAATCCCCGGTCACCGGCTAATCCGTGGATTAACGCGCGACACTATGGGAATTTATAGCGAGGAAAGATGGAGGAGATGGTAATCGCGCTCAGTGAAACGTGGCAAAGTGCGCGAATTTCTCTCGGACCCGGCAGACGTCCGCGAACCTCGCGTATATTTCCGACCCCTTCCGCTTCTCGGGTGGCAGCTACCCCCTGGTCGCGTTACTTATCGCTCGCGGCGTGCCCGAGAACGTTCAACGGTTCGCCATGAAACTTTGCCTTCGATGCAACTTCACTTGTTGCGAATAAAACCGTAGTTCTCCTGCTTTTAACGTTTTAACAGCGCCGTGTATGTACTGAAAACTCGAGAAACATTCGCTGAGAGGGTGTAACACGAGTTTATGCTATGGATACATAGCCAGTCACGAAAGTCTACTTGCTCGTGTCGAATTTTGTATGTATGTGATTTATCAAAGAAACTGGAGATGCTGTTTATCACAAGATTATTGCTAGCGCCCGTCTAGAAGGTATTTAACAATTTGAAGCATTCGACACACATGGATCTTGGTTTGAAAACACATAGAAAATAACGAGATTACAGATTAATGTTTTCAATGCCAAATAGGACACGTTTGCGAAAGAAAGACACTTTCTGGACAACCTAATATGTACATCCATACTATTATCAAAAACAAATACATTTATCCCTTAATTAATAGAACATTTTTGCGCTCATACGTAATATGAAATGTAAAACGATCAGCAAATACTCGATCAATCTACTTAATTAATTAACAAAATAAACATCTAGCGCTACGATCTTTTTACCGATGAAGCTCAATGAATCGACAATTATAAATCCCACCTATACATCAATCGAAAAATTCTGCAAAAAGTTTCGTTCGCAAAGTCTCCATTGAAATTAAACCGAAAAAGAGAAACTCGATTCAGAACGAATCCAAGTTTAACAAATACTCTATCAAAGAACCCGATTCTCCAAAAAATTTCATTCATGAATACTCCATTGCCCCCTCCTTAAACCCAACCCGAAATTGAGGAAAGCTCGGCCCAGAAGCAACCCCTCGAAATCCAAGAAACATCCCGGAATGAACCTTAAAGCCTCTTCTCGGTGCCGGTGAGAATTTCATTCGGTTGAAACCGGGAGCGGGTGGAACGCGCATCAAGTATAATTTCGGGCAAATGGGAGGATAAGTGACGAGTCTCGGGGTTATATAGTGAAGTGGACGATGAAGGAAGGCGGCAGGTCGACGTCCCGGCGTATTCGAAAGCGGCTCGTGGAACGCTCGTTAATCCTTGGAGTCACGCGTTAAGTCGTCGTGTTAGCGACTTTTCCAGCGTGCGGTGTAAAGTAAAAAGGACGAAAAAAGAAAACATAGTGGATGGATGAAAGAGAGAAGGAAAATCGGGCGAGAGGCGTTTTCTCCGGTAGCCGCGTTACGACGCCGCGTCCCGACGCAATTAGCGCTTCGCGATCGGCAAACGAGTAGCGACTTCGCGTTCTCGCTCGATTATCTCGCCGCGATACGGTCCATCGACTATGAATGAAGCGCGAGCCCGCCTGTCCTCTCGTGGGAAAGTCTTTGCCCGCTCGTGAGCCTGCTCGCTTGAAAAACGGCACACGCAGGGAATTCGCGGCAATTTGCTACTCGATATGTTGCCGTTTCTTGCCTGATAACGCGCAGGAAATGGTTTCATTAAAGGGGAATAAGTCCGTTTTTAAATTGGCCACCTCCCGCTTTTACCGTCTGCTGATCCTTTTTCTTTCTTTTTTGTTATTTGGTTGGTACTCGAGGCTTATGCGTGTTGCTAGAAGCAGCCAGGGTAATTATGGGGTAGTTAGAGCAATAAGGAGGATCATTCGGCTTGTTCGTGTATAAGTAGTGCGTGTAAACCGTTCTTACGATTGTGCCACTCTCTCCATTCTGCTCGCGTTATGTTCGAGTATAAAAGCTGTTTTTCTTGCGACACTGGGGATTAGGGCTATTTGTTCTGCAACCAGGAACTTATATAAGTGATATGGCACCGATAAAAATACTGATTTCAAGTTTAATGCAATTTGCGCGGCATATAAGCTTCTGGGCTTCCAGCGATGCTACGGGAATGGCCTTCTGCCATGAAATTTAATTTATAAAATGCAACGCAATATTCGTTACTTATTTACTTTATAGATTTGTTTTTTAAATTTATTTTTTAGATTTTGTACAATATTCTCCTATGGAGGAATTCACAGAAGGAATTTCGTTTGAAATTAATCATTATTTAGCGACTTGCTTCCGTATTTCTATTCGAGCTCCAGCAAGACTTTTGATATAAAATTCGGATTATAAAATGGAACATAACATTCGTTATTTATCCACTTTATAGATTTGTTTTTTTAATTAAATTTATTTGATAGATTCCGGACATTATTCTTCTATGGTCTGGTTAAAATTTTATCACAATAAGCATTTCGTTCTAGACCAATCATTATTTAACTATTTTCGAAAATACTTTACAATAACTTTATAGTAATAGTAAAATAAGATGCTTTAAGATGTGTCGAAAAAGATGAGTCGCAAGAAAACTCGAACGCCGTAATAGATAAATTGTGTAGTTCAAGTTTAATCAATCAGTGATTAAAAATACTGATGTTGTATGCAAGTTCGACGATACGACTGGAGTAATTCTAAATGATATTTTGCTTCGTTAATTTTTATCCGCTTTGGCCACATGATATAAAAATACGCGTATTTCAACACGCATTGCATCGATGAAACGAAATAAGCAAATCCAACGTTTACTTAAAAATGTACGTATCTTCCCAAGATAACCATATTATGAAACAACACATTGATGAAAATATTCAAAGAATTCTTTTCAAATTTCTTATTGTCAGGATAAACGGCAACAGTGAAAAATATAATTTCTTCCGAATAATGCTACGGTAGGCGATAAATATTGGAGCGATTGGCGACGTGTTGCTATCGAGATGATTTCCACCGACGATTTGGAAAGTCACAGGGCAGCATGGAGCGGATTATTTGCCCCGTGGTTCTCACTTTCGTTGACGTAGCTGGAGCAATCGGAAACCTAGGCGGTTCCATATTGAAATCCATAGTTCATGAATTTTTATTCCCGAACGTTCCCCTCTAAAGTCACCGGCGGGCTTTATCGCGTTCTCATTTCGCCCTCTCCTCTGGCCGGAAGTTTCGCGCCGCCGGACCGGGTCTAACTTTTTCAAACATCATTTGCCTTTGTAAAAGCATCGGGCGTTCATTGCTCGAAAATTGCTTTCGTCGAGTGTATCAGCCCCACGGGAACGTATTACACGCGTCTGTAACGCGAGCTCGAATATATTTTTTTCTCTCTCTCTCTCTTTCTCTGTCGGGTTTCTCCTATTTCCTTTTTCTCTTTCCCTTCCACTCTCTCTCTTTTTTTTTCACTTGCGTTTTTTGTTCCTTGTTTTTCGGTATTCCTAGCCATCCACCCTGGCCGTATTGTAAGCCTTTAAAATGCGTGTTTTTTAAAACGCTATCGCGAGTCGCGAATGACATCTGTCCTACAGCGTGGACAACGAACGAACGCAGGAAAATCGCGTGCTGAAAGCGCTGAACCTCTGGAATAAAATAAAATACGGAGCTCCGGTAAATCAATAGTTCCTTGCCGCGTTCAGAAATTTTTTTCCGCGTTTCGCGCTGGTCCAAAGCCAAACTTTTACCGTCCATTCCATTTTAAGTAATCTTCTCGACGAATACGTTTTCCGTGGCTGATGAAATTACTATCTGGCGTTCCGGTGTTTTTATATTTTTCGTGTGATCGTATCGAAGTGTTTATCAAATGAGATTCAATGGCAGAAATAAAGCAAAGAATAGCAAAGATATAAATTTCAACGAAGGATACTTGTTATTTCTATTGCAATGAGTATTTTCTTTGATTAATCAGATTTCCAGTTATTAGAATAGAAATATTTGAAGATTGTAACTATTTGTAACAAAGTAGCTAGAAAATACAGTATATATATTCAAACTTGTTTCAGACTTTACCGATATAACGATGATAGCCGAGCCTCATAACGGTCTTAATGAAATTTCAAAATGAGTTTCATACAACACATTATAGTACATCATAATTATTATATGTCTAGAAGTGTTCGACTACTTTCGTGAGTTTGTATAGTTGGTATTACGCTATCGAGATCATAATTCGCAGTAATTCGCAGTGAGGGTGCACGTGGCTACTAATCGTATCATATTTTTCCTGGCACAAACTAATCTTCCACGTTCGACCGGCCGCGTGCACGCGCTTGTTTTCTTCTCGTTGGCGCGGCATTACGCTTGTGCAGAAGCACGGAACGCTATCGCGTTGCATTCGATTCCGGACGAAAGCGGAGGGCTGCATTCATGGGGCTTGAGAGCAATCGCAGGAACACTCAATTGCCTTTCAAGTAGATCGATTATGCTCTTGGGGAAAAGTCGCGATCGACAATTGCACAATTACGTTCGTGGCATTCATCCTTTTCGCTGAAGCCTCGCCCCTTTGGTTTTACCATTAATCGAAACTTGGCCGTAAAAGGGACTCCGCGTATTCAAGATAACAATTGCAAGCAGATCATTCCGTAGTGAACAAGGTGCTGTTTATCAATTGTATTTATTATATGTTAATTGTTATTCGAGGAGCGCTTATAGAGAACGCTTCAAGTGGCAAGAAACTAGTTGTTTTCAGGAGGAAGAGGAAATTTATGCATTAATGCAGGCGAAATTCACGAAAAAGAAAAATGTATCTTTAGAAAACCATGTGTATATGCCATCTCTAAAGTTGTACAGACAACTCAATGTTCCATTCATTTAGATAGATAGCATAGACAAAATTTAAGAAACAATTAATTAATATTTATTGGTATCATCTTCTAGCATTATTAATAAATATATGGGAAGGGAATTTGCAATTAAATTTTATATTATAGTGTTCTCATTGGTAAAACTGGTAAACATCTGGTAATTATTGATAAACATTCATAAAATATTATAGTGTTTTCTACTCTATTCCAATTGTTAGATCATAACATATGATTCTGTTATAGCAGTTTCCTAAATTTTCTTTTCCCTGCAATAAATGGTTTGTCTAAACTAAATATTAAAAGCGCATACTCTTTTAATTATTTCCTATCTTTTTCTAATAATTTCCAATTATTTTGAAAATGTAAACTCGCATGTATATCCGCAATTTGATAATTACATATCGTTAGATATCAGAAAATATTTTATAGCCAAGAAACGAAAGCTTGAACGCGACTTGCATTAATCATTGATATGTTGCTCTATTTTATAATTTCTCAATAATTAAACTACCGTTACATCGTTAATAATGAGACTAATCTCGACATTAATAGTACCTTTCCATCATCGTCGACACCTAAACTTTAACAATCCGCATCAGTATAACTCTCCAGTCCCCACAAATAATCCTGTCTCGCCAATCGCTTATTATCGAACTCCAGACTTCCGTCGAAAAATTTCACTGAACAATTACGGGAATAGGTACTTTCCCTGGTCTCTTCTAATCGTTCGACTTCGTGGTTCGTTAACTGCGGATTGTAACACGTGGGCGGATTGTTAGGGATCGCCTTACGACCAAGGGAAGCTTGATTTTTGTCGCGATTCACGAACACGATCTCGCGGCGTCTGGTTGGCGCTCTCGATGACACAAATAAATATTCTACGTCAAAGCTCGATAACCTGTTAATCATGGATGCGCATAATTACGAGCGATCGTATACCTTGAGCCTCTGATTCTGTAATTAAATTCGACGATGGCATACCTCGGACGACGGTCGATGAATGTTTCCTGGTTAAATTAACAAGATGGTAAGGGCCTGTTCCACGTATACGTTCGATCATTACGTTTACTCACCCTGGTTCCTAATTGATTTAATTAATTATTTTTCCGTCTGTATCGCTTAATAAAAGGGATACGTAGCTGATGTTCCGTTTATGCTCTTTCGTGTGTCGACTTGTAACGCTTTTTGTCCCTTGAAACTGGAATGGCGTTCGTATAGTTTATTAGATGGGTGTGCGTGAGAGATATTTCTTGCAAGGAAGAAATGGTGGGAAAAAGGGTGACGAAGATGGTAACTTTGGATGTGAATATTGTGAAACGTGGAAGGGTGTTTCTACTGCAGACACGTTATGATTAATATTAATTGTTTCGATATCTGGAATTATTTTACCAATAGTAATTAAGTAATTTAAAGATTGTAGAAATACTAATATTGGAATATTTAAATAAAAAGACGGAAGTTTTGAAGCGATAATTGCTTAATTCGTTTGCAAAGTATGCTAGAAAATAATACAAAACAATACAAGTCTCGTTAACTATAAATAGATTTTATATAAAAGCAACAATCTTTGAACGAACTTATTGTACACTCTAATATTACTAGATGTAGATTATTGGACATTGTTCATATTAATTTATTATACATATATCGCATATTTTATATTAATAGATTGTACTTATTCGATTAATTCATTGAATCTTTGTTTATTGATTGAATTCATTAATTCATTGAGGTAATTAATTAAATATACTTACCAGTCAATGTATGTACATACTAATTGCTGATTATACTAATTTATACTTAACACTAGTGAATGCACTTGTCAAGAATAAGAAACATTTTTGTCGACACTTTTACTAAAAGCTTATATGTATAAGTGCACATATTAACTACGCTGAATTTTATTAATAAACCCATAGAATATTTTTGAACATTGCAATTCATCGCACAAGTCAATATTATTATTCCAATTTTGGGTTAGCTTTGTTTCCAAGCTATGTTTGTGTTTAATGACCAAAATGGGCATTATCGTTTCGCTTTTGAGGTCGTTAAAGTATCATCTTTTAGTCCTGATTATATTAATAGATAATTTGTTCGTTTCATCCTTTAAATACGAACGTATCGTGATCCCAAACGTAATAAATATGATACATCAAAAGCCGCAATATAATTTTTGATACTCGTTCGAGTGTCCCGAGGTGTTAAACCAGTCTTTCTATCTGTACATTTTCGCAGAGTAGTTACCGTTTTATACAGCAGAATCGTGCAAGCCTTCGCCCTTTTAACATTTTGGAATTTCCGAAACTCTCATTAACGTGCAAGTACCTGTTTCACCATTGTATTTCGTTCAGAATATTACATTGTTCACGACTTTTGCAATTAAACTCACAGACTGACCGATGTTACGTATATATTTTAAATGAGGAACGCGGTTCGCTTTTAACAAAATAAACTTTTCTACCAACGAAAATGATTAAACGAAACGTACATTCGCGTGTTCGGTAAATTTCGTTCGTTCCCGTTTGAAAAATTAAGCGGGCACGTATCACTTCGAATAAGCGTGTAGCGGCGATAAATAAATGTTAAATCACGCGAAATGTTAAGTTTTAAAATGCATGAGAAAAAAAGAAGAGCTGACACGTCTATCGTAATACGATGTACATAGAGACTGTGGCTTATGAAATTTATCGCACCACTTTATTACCTACTTTTTATACGATACGAGTTTAAGCGCGGATTATGAGTCGTTTCTCGTTGAATCTCGTAAATAAAAGTGCAATTTCAGCGAAATGTTTGTCAATGGACCTCCCACAAACAGTAAGTTGTTAAATAAACTAAAAAAAGAAAAAGAAAAAAAAAGAGGAGGGGTTAGTATAATTCATATTGAATGGGCACGTGTATCATGAGACGAGTTTTTTAGAGGGTAGAAAATCGATTTTCTCTTTAATGAATCGCGGAATACAAATCCTGATTGCGTTCGCGCTTTTGAAGCGAAAATAACGAATTCGTTATGGCTGTAATCGTGTTTCTGAACAGAGTGGTATGCAATATTTGCGGAATTTTTTTCAGCGGCCGCATGACGAAACACATTTTACTATCCTCGTTTGCATATATTTCGCGGGTCCGTTGTTCTCGTCCGTATATTTCACCCACACGGTAAAAATGTTTAAGCGAAACGGAGAAAATAATTTTATTCACTCTAGAGAAATTATTGCTCGGCTAATTTTGCAATTAAATGCGACAAAATACGTGAATCTCTTAACCTTCAAAATCCGGCATATGATAAAAAAAAAAAAAAAAATTTGAAGGCAGGAAGAAATTATCGAAACTATTAAAATTGACCAAAACCAGATTTATACGTAATGGGATTATCGCGAGAAGCAAGCTGCTCAAAATCCATTACGCGATAGAAATTATTATTAAAGCTATTAAAATACCGAAAGAAATTATTGTTAAATCTACTAGAATTGATCGAAATCAGGTTTATGATTGCATTATCACGAGAAATATGGAAATTGGAAATTTCCAGTGCTCGAGGCAAACCAATTATCATTTTCGTTTTTGATGAATTCCAGCAAATAATCCGTGCAACAGAGATTCGTTTTACATTCCACCTTGCCAAAAGAGCATTTTTCATTGTTTTAACGTGTGTTATTTACCAATTCAAACTGCTTAACTGTGCTTCGTAATTCGTTAAAACCTACCCCATTCGTTTCCACTAAGAAAGTCGTTTCTTACTTTTTCTCCACTAACACCGCCATTTTAACTTCTTTATTCCTCTCCGCCACTCATCAAAACTTACCCTATTCACCCTCCCTACCTCTAACGAAATCATTTTTTATTCTTTTAACACTTACACGATTTATCCTCCACGATTTCAACTCCACAATTGTACCTCGCCATTCGTCAAAACCAACCTACGTAATTCATCCCTGCCCCCTTCAAAATTCCCTTTGGACCGAGCGTTCCCATACCGCCTCACATCCTTGCTTCATCAAGCGTCCACTTTTCACGACCACGTAAGAACCAAGGACGCGAGTTTTCTCTGTTCCATCTGTCAGGAAGCCACGTAGTCTTTCTCAAGCCGGGCGACAACGGCCAAAGCGTGACCGTGTCCACTGCCTAGCATCGCAACAGAGACGTATCTGCTGTCGTCTTCGCAGCAAGTCACTGTCCCCTAATTCCTCGTATCGTAAGGAAGAGGCGGAAAAGGGGGTTGGGTTTAAGTTTGCTCGACTGGAGGTTGCACCATCACGCGATGGGAATGTGTCACGTCGACCGCTACGACACAGGGGGCTGGCTGTTATCCTGTGAGTTGGATTCTGCTGCGTTTCGTGCGGACTTGCCTCAAGGTACCCTGCTGGATTTGCCAATTGTTAGGGGGCTCACGCGCCTCTGTTGGCTTTTGTCTAGCGAGTGGCCTCGATTTTTCCGGCTTACGTCGCGCCGTACGATGGCCCTGGGCTTAAGGGTCTCTGTCGGCGTAATGATTTATCTCGATATCGATGGTCATAGTTTGCGATGTGCTTTAGAGGGCTTGGCGAAGTGGACAAGGTTTTGATTTGTGGAGATGGGGAAGATAGAGCTGGATTAAGGGTACGGAGATTGTTTTATAGAAATATAGGTTTCGTTGTTATTTTGCGAGACAAGTTACGACGATGGTTAGGACACCTGCTCGCTTTAGATCCGTTGGCTGAATTCAATGAATTTTAATCTATTTTGCGCTTCGTTCATGGGATACGTATGATACGAATCTAATCTACTAATAGATTTGCGGTAAAATAAATGGTAAAACAGGAAAGAGAAAGTGTAGAAAGTATTCAATTTATGTTAAATACCAGTAGACGTTTCTTTCGTTTCATAAGAAAATAATAGATGCACAATATTCTTTGTTTTATATTATTTTATTGAATTATGTACGATCCATTTTGTATCATTGGAACAATTTTCTCGATCAAAACGCCAATTCATCGAAAGCGTGAGACACCTTTTACTTTTAGAGAACCAATTAGAAGATGTAATGATGTCGAGATATGATAATTCAAAAGACCACTGAAGTACATCGAACCTGTCTCACTGCTAAACGAGGAACACTGACGATTATCGATGTCAATCACATTTTGCAAATATCCAATCTCGTAAAGACAAATTATTCTTCAGCGCGTTTAATTCTTTATCAATCTGAAGGCGATATTGAAAGTCAGAGACGAGGGCAATTATTTTCACGGAACGCAGAAACAGAAAAGGTAAAAGGAAGAAAAGCAACAAAAGAGAAACAGCAAAAATTAATCCGATTAATCACGACTTATTTTCAATACATAATTGAAAAAAACGTTCTTTGTCCTTCGTGTACACGTATCCTCTATTGGCAAGCATTTTACCTTTCCATTTCTTCCCTCTCTCTCTCTCTTTCTCTACACCTTACACTCCGTCTGTGTATCCCTTTTTACCGTCAACAACATGCAAACCGCTCTAAATAACGGGCCACGCGAAATTAAAGGAACTTTCCACCAGTTGGGATCGTTTCTATCCAAAACTAATCAACCGGATTTCCTTTCAGCCATTCACAAAGCTGCAGGCACGCTCGCGTGCTTACCGATACACGCGGCTTGTGTAACCGGTTTCTATCGATAGGTCATTCGCGGGATCTGGAAACTATTATCCCGAACGATGATAAACGAGCAACTTCAGTGGGCGGGGTGGCAGGGGGATGGTAGAAAAACGACTGTCATGATCGTTGAAAGAACGAAGAGAGGAAAAATCCAACCATCCTCTCCTCTTTCCCTTTTCCCCTTCGATGATAGCTAGCTCGATTTTCACGAAGTAGAGAACGGAAGTCCGGTGTGACCACGGTTAGTTCGTCATCCTGTAATTAGCGTTGTCGAAGTTGTCGAAGGTGCTCGAAGCGAGCGACCAGGCCCGGAAACACCCGGCGGTATCGCGCGTGGAATCGATATCTCGATTCCCCTGTTCCCTCTCTCGGTCTCGCCTGCCTGCGCTTCTCTCTCTCTCTCTCTCTCTCTCCCACTCTTACTACCCCTCTCTGCTAGAAACCAACCACCCGCACACCCTCGGCCCGTCGTCAGGTGTGCGCGTACAAAGGGGTGCGTACGGCCGCGTGCGCGAGCGCTTGTGCACCCATTCTCTCCCTCTTGCTCTTGCTTCCACTCCCCCCTTATTCGTTGGATGGATGCACAACAGACAGATGTAGGCTGATTAGAAGCTCGTGGAAGCTAGCAGAGGCTGGTGCCGCTTTTTAGCCGCCTCTACACAGACGACGACGACGACGACGACGAGCAAACGAACTCTCCAGCCGAAGTATCGACTTTTACCGGCGAGAGTCGCTCGAGTCGCAGCCATATTTCCCCCTCGAAAATGGGCCAACCCTCCGCCCTCGACAATTATACAAGCGTCAGGGACCCGTAAAACGTGCAATAAACCCACGATCGCCATCCTAGATGCGTTCGCGCATTTCCTCATCGTCCCTTCTCCTGTCATTCTCTCTTGGTTCTCTTTGCTGAACACGACACACATCGAACGACCACGTTGAGCCTCCTGTACTTGTATATCGGCCGTCTCTGCGCACCGGATTATCGTGCTTCATCGCAGCTTTTTGCCCGGGTTACAAGCAAGCTTCCCGCGGCCACGCTATCGATCGACGCGTCGCGTTTTCAGAAGTTAATGAAACTCGAAGACCGGCCCAGGGCTCTGGCCGGTAGTTTCCAGCAAGATTTCTCGCGATTCCCGTGGCCCAACCCCTTTGGAATAACGCTCGATGTTGGTCGTTTTTCTCGCGCCAGAGCCGCGGTGGAATTGGCCGATTCGAAGGTGGAACGATTTCGAGTAATTGCTCGGCCAAACTGAGAGAAACTCACGAGCCGATCGACCTCTCGTTCTTTCCTCGTATCGATCGCGCGTGGATTAGGGTAAACGAGGACATCGATGAAACTGTGCTGGGCGATTTTGTCGGTGGTTGTGCCTGAACTAGTAGCCAAGAACAAGTTTCTCGATTAAAAGAAACTTGGTGCCGGAGGGGCGAAGTCGAAGACGGTTTAACGCGAATAGACGAAGCTAAAATTAGATGGTTGTTCGAGGTTACTTTCTTCGAATGGTGTGACGAGTGATTTATCTCCCCTGAGATGATCGACCTGTTGTTGCCCGTTTTTGTTTCACCAAGTTTTATTTTATTTCTTTCGATATTTACTTTGGCCTGGCGTGAATTTGTTGGATCGCATTTTTCAAGTTAAAAGCTTCGTACGGAATTATAGGAAAACGTTATACGAGTTCAATTATCAAGATGTCCGGTCTCTAATTGTCTCTGTGACAAATAGTTTTCAGAAAAATTTCTCTCCTGCAATCGTAGAAATTATTCTTGATTTGTTTTATATCTATCGCTTGAGGACAAACCGAATGAATATTTTCAGTTGTGTTATTTTATTCATAAAGAACGCAGTGTCGCAAATGCTCTTCTGTTTCAATTATCGTTCCTTCGCTATTCTCCCAATTTTTTTGAAATTTTCATTTATTGAAGATTAAATACCAGTTATGAAAGCAGGCTAGTTTTAACCAGCTTTAATAAATAAGAAACGGTACTTCGTTGAAAAGTGATCAAAGCTACGAAAAGACCTAATATTCTCGAATATAACGTTTTCGAGTTTCAAGAATACTCCTACTATTTTCTAATCCTATGTAGAATACTTCCGAATTTTTAACACTAGAACTACTACACCAGTCAAAATGACTGGTTCTACAATTTTATAAATGTGTCAACCCTCGTTTAGGGATCATGGTCCCAGATGGATTAATAATACGAAAAATGTACTACATAACATGGAATTCCTTCCGTAAGAAAGTAATGAATCAATAAATATAAAAATATTCTATTATTACGTACTTTTTAAAGACCAGTCATTTTGATTGGTTTTGGTAGAAATAGCTTCGTGTTAACTATCGGTAGTTCTAGTGTTAAGAACATGTATTTATAATATTTTTGAGTATCAAGAATATTTGCAATATTTTCGAATATTTTGTGATATACCTGGTACTTCGATATTTCAAAAGGAGGAATTGAAATGGAAGCAGGTCTGCTTTCGGTGGTCGATTTCGACGTTCCTCGTTGCTGTCTCGTGTTTAGCTAGTAGAGCTGGTAATTCGAACTCCTTGCGTGGCGAATTCGAGGACAATCGATGCGGCGATACTCAATGTTCATGGTGTCCTTAACAGCTTCTGCTAACTACTGCTGGTTTGCGAGTTAGACACTTGGAAACCGCAGATCGGGGCCCTTGTCGTCGCTTGGAAATTTCACGGGCACATAATAATAATGTTACCAATCGAGATTCTATCTTGTCGGGATTTCTATTAAGTGTTTCCTATCGAGACGTCGAAATCTTGGAAATTGCGCCCTACCCTTCCTGTCTCTTACCGGAAATCACGCTATTTGTTAGTCTAGAACTTGAAATCTCTTGCCTTACAAACGTCATTCACGAGCCAGCAAGTTCTATTACATTTTATTGCGTTTAAATCGCCGCTAAAAGCTTTTCTTCGCAGTGGAATTATTTCCTTTTTTCAATTTAAAACAAGTTCTAAGTTTGTACTAGAAGATTTTAAAACTTCTCACGATCGTCCTTATATACGTGAGTATCTCATAATAATAAAAAACAAAAAAAAATGGGACCTTCAAAGTCTTCAATAAAATGTATAAAAAACGGCGTTGAAGTATCAAGGATCTGTACGTTAACATATTTCTCCGATTAATTTTTCGATGCTTTTCTTGCTCCTATCCGAATAATTGTACACAATCGATCGTCCATACATAACACACAATGTATGTGCCTAGTGACTTGCAACCATAAAATTTATTTAGATATTGTAGAATCCATTTACAGCAATCATAAATTCCAATTTCTCATTTCTAAACAGCCACTTCTCCTCCAAGAAACCACTGAAATTACAAATTAACTTGTTCTATTCCGGAGGAAACTCCGGTTCTAGAGGGTTAAGAGCGAATTGGAAAGTTGCAATGGCAAACGATCAGAAAATCCTTTCCCTTGGTCGATGATGTATTACCTTTTAACGCCATAAACCAACGTTTCCGGAGTCTGTTGTTCAACTACTGGAAGGACCTGTAACTACTTTACCACGTCGACGTAACATCGTAAAGTTGGCACATGTTTGAACTACAGTCGAGTTCCACGAACTATCGCGGTCGACTCGAAAACCTGCCACTCTATAACCAAAAATTCATTTTGCATCTAAATCGATAAAAATTACGACTGCTGTTGAGACTACGACGTTCACGAAAGTACATGCATATTTTGAAGGCAGGCCAGGTACACAGAAGACGGAGATGGAACTAAAATGGGGTTGTAGCAGAAACGTAGGGCGGACGAGGTCGAACGGCGTTAGTCGGGAAACTATAAAATAAAGCGAACATCAAACGGGCCAGGCTCGTATCGTTTATAAACGTGTACACGTCGTAAATATAAAACGGATCGTTTTGGAATTATTAGTCGGGGAACGGTGAATGGATCGTTTTGCGCTCCCTTTTCGAAAATTCTGCTTTATGGCAGGCGGCCGTATGACGAACGCCCGCGCGCGATCGTTCGTATGAGTTTTGAAGGGCTTTACTGGGACGAGGTTCGTGGATGTTCTCTGTTTTTATAATTCGCATATGGTCGTACGTCATAGGAAAATTATATTATGTAGATATTTTGTTGTTATCAGTGTGTAATTTGAAATTATATGATGAAATTGAATGATTTATAGCAAGAACTACCCTTGTCAATTTCTAGCGCTTTTGCACTGCTTTAGGAGAATCGTACGAAAATATTTCAGCATGTTTAGTTCTTATTTAATGTATTGCAACTTTCTTAATGAGATGTTTATCGTTGTGTTCTATTTACAATGTTATAAAATCGGGAACTGGTAAATTTATTAAGCAGCTTTCCTATTGAATTTTTATATTATTCTTTTTCTACATATTTGCAGTTTTAGCAAATGATAGAAATGCAATAAGAAAAATACAAAAGTTTGTAAATAATATCGAATCGATGCTTAACAACTCAATGATTGAATACTATTATATTACAACAATTAATATCAACTTTATGAATAAATACTATGTTATTTAAATCTTTATCGAAGTTAAGTTAGCTTTACGATACGTTTGAATGATAATTTTAAATGATTCCTGCAATATCAATATTTTTACTCTATCCACTTAAATTCACAAAAATTAACCCTTAGTATACGATGATCCTCTCTCTTGATTGCTGGAATATCCTATTATCTAATACATAAAAAAGAATAATAAAACTTATTTTTACTACGAACACTTCGATTCTTCTCTTTGAATGAAAACAAATTTCTATTCGAATTCCTATTAGGACTTCGTGATTTTTCATTGAGAAAGATATACGATACTTCGTTTAACTAGGAGAGAATTGAATGCACGGTTTCATTGCGGTTCGTTGGGAACAGTGAAAAAGAAAGTTCAAGGTACGCAATGCGTGAGCGGATCGTCCATAAAGGAGAGGCTAATTAATTTCCCAAGGAGTATAAGGTTCTTGGTAATAGTGTTTCCATCCGGGGAACACGAGGACCTTGGTGATATTCTAACGTGCGTAAACATTAAATTACTTTTTGAGTAAAATTCTTACCTTGAACGTCACCGCCATTCGAAGTACAGAATGCTAGGGGAAAAAAGATTGGCGATTAATGGCTTCTTCCAACATCCAATGCAATAAGACTTTATGTCCCTTCTACGAGTTCATTTAACTATAAATTTACGGAATAAAACAGCACGACATCTTAAATACATACGCGTGACACTTCGCTTCAATACTGTGTCTACGTTGTTAAATGTTAATGTTGCTATAGGCGGTACTAAAAGGTCCTAGTCTTTCAAGGCCACCTGTCCTCGTTACAAATTGTATTAACTTCGTCGCATTCGTTCACTCCATTTCGGTACAATTGTGTTCTCTCAACGTTAAAAGGTGTATCACATGTTGGGACGAAATATGTATGTTTTTGGTAAATGACGCATGATTTCTGATATTAATTTTATGTTTTTTCATATGTTAAGAATATTAATAAATATTTTAAAATATCACAAATTCTTTTTACTTGCTGAAGTGAAAGTAAAGTTGAAATATAAAAATTTAAGGATCGTAGGACAGATAATTTGATCCTTATTTCTGGGAGTTTGCCAGCTTTTGATTATTTTACTTTTGATCGCTTGTACGGACAGAAGAAAATTACAGTTATGAATCTTATTTTATATTCTTAACAAATCTCGTTCTCTTTTAAATTCGTCATAAAACACAGTGAATCGTAAGAATCAGTAAGAATATCAATTACGATAAAAGAAACGTAATGATCTTTTTGCGACATTTTCAGCTTCAACTACAATCGTACGAATTTTCTTAGAAACAAGAGTTCCACGAGTAATCATACGAAACTCAATAACATTGTCTAAAAATTCTATAACACTAGACTATGAAAGGGGAAACGACTAGTTTCGAAATGAGAAACTCAGTTCCTCGATTGAAAATCTTTCGATACTTTCGATTCTGCGACACGCGTACGAAGTCGAACTTCTCGTCGAACGCGATTTAGCAGACAGCGACTTTCGTCGATAGCTCGACAATTCGTGTGTCTCGTCCTTTTTTCTCTTAAATTGTACCAAATGCTAAAATGGAGATTTCCAGCGGTGCTATCGGTTCCGATTTTGCCAGATTGGATATTGAATTCCCGCGAGGAACGAACGTAGAGAAATTTTAAATTTGTTAGGTCCTGTTTAGTCAGGAGAACAAAATTTTTCATTCGTAGATACGTCTCGTTCCTTTTCTAAAATTAAAGTTGACCAGTTTGAACAAAGTTTCAGAAACAGCAATAAAATTGTAATTTAATACGAAAGATATGATAACAACAAAGTCACTATGTTTTATTACCCTCTTAAAGAGTTAAGTGGCAAAAGTTTTTAACACTTGTTTCGTAGCTTTTTTGTCTGTAGTTCAGCGATAAGAAAAATTAATACTTTTCGTTACTTCGACCAATGGCAAAATGTTGTTTATTCGCTTGTTTCTTTTATTGTATTTCGAATATTGTTATTGAAATTTCATAAGGATTCGATGGTTTAGCAAAAAAGGCAAATGCTTTTCGTAGCTTCGTAAGCCTCTTACACGCCTGTCTATAATAATTTGCAGGCAGCTTCAGCTAAGCAATTGCATCGACAAATCCTCTAATCCTATTCTGCCGCGTTTCGACTTCAGCCGATGTTTCTATCAAAAATACAAACGCGCGTGTGGTCTATCATCCGCCGAGATGGGCTTTCCACGTAGTTATGCGGCAACTTCCATACGTGTAGCACCATAATTTACGGACCCACACGGGGCGACCCTATCATCAACCAGCTCGTTGCATTTCGAGTCGAAGACCTTCCTTTCAGTTCGAGACAATAATAAGCATTCTTGAGTTGTTTTACAATACGATCCGCGGTTGTAGATTTATGACGACGGACCGGTGGTTGTTCCTTCCTGTCCATTCACAGATTTTTCTTTCAATTTCAATTCCTTTTACTTCGCATCCTTTCTTTGTAACTCCTTTAAACATAGTGGTTATTTGAAATAAAATTTTTACTAGGCTAGCAGAAATATTCTTTAACATAAAAAAAAACAGCATGTTGAGAATCAACGCGATCGATACTTTACTCTTAAGATCAAATATTTCATGGTAAATTTTTCAAAATGTACGTAACACGCAACAATATACGAAACACTCAAAGTATTAGGTTGTCCGAAAAGTTTCTTTCGTTTTATGAGAAAATAATAGACTCACAACTTTTTTTGTGTTATATTATTTTATCGAATTACGTACAACCCATTTTGTTCTGTTGAGATAAACACCGCGACATTTCACAGATTTGGTTTCGCGTTTGTATGAAGGTACACTGTTGTAAAAGACACGTTTGCGAAAGAAAGACACTTTCCGGACAACCTAATATAATACCGATCGTTGTTATTTAATAGACTTTGTTAATTATGTCCATAAAGATAGAAATCTGCAAAGACATTCGCAGCCTACCAATTACTAAATAGCCTTTGTTGCACCACTTGAAAAAGAAACGGATCCCAAAAAAACGAATTGCTTTTCCCACCAAGTAAGTCACCTCTTCCTATCTCCCGAATGGAATAAACATTCTGTGTTCCCCGTATCAGCGACTTTAGACCGACAGACAGACAATTCGCATAATCTGTTTCCACTTCTCCAACACAAAGTATACCAACCCTCCGCTCCAGCTCGACTTACCACTTCCGTAAAATCCTCGGAGATTTCACGTCGATATCGGTCCTCCGCAGAAGCGTCCCTTCCTCCATCGAAACAATTCCAAAGCCATTACTATCGTCTCTTCTGGTGCCATTACCGGAACACGCTCGAGACTACCTCGATCGGTGGTTCTCTTTGAAAAATTGCAACTTCTCTTGGTGAAAGTCGGCAGACGTGACCCGGTGACACGGTGCCAGAAGCGTGAACGAACGCGTGTGTTGCTACCGTACCGATAACGGAGATGATAAGCGTGTTGCATAGGCGTGCGCGCGCGCCAGTTATACGCCGCGCCGACGAGCCGCGACAAAGGAGCCTCTCGAGCGTAAAGCGTGTCAGAGCGGTTGGGCTTGACATGCGAACACGACCCAAGAGAGCGAAACGCGATGGAGAGAGAGCATTGCACGCGCGCGTACGCGTCCAGGGACACGCTCGAAGAGGGGTGTCCGGCTGTGTCGCTGATACGAAAGCGAGAGGGCCAGAGGTGGCAGGGTAACGTGTAGCCGTGCTTGGAGATTTATTGGATTCAGGAGGGGGCGCGCAAATCCGCCAGGATCAGCGTAACCAAAGAGCCGCGCTGGTTTAGTCGTAGAGTTGAAAGAAGCTGAGATGGGGTTGGGAGAAAATGACGCGTCTGCCGATTAGGTTCTCGGGCGGGGGGTGTTGCACGAACGATCGGTGGACGCATCAGGGGTAGTTTGATTGGATTCCCATTGATTTAGGATTATTACGGTGGATCGGTGCAACGGCTCGTAACGTGAAATGGTACGGGAGTTCATCTTCTTGCGACTATTAGAGTTAAAGGGTAGTTAGGAAGATCTTTCTAGCCGATCAGTTTGATAACTTTGGATTTTAAAGGTTTTATTCTACTTAACTTCGGACTTCGCCGATCTCTAGATTCTCTAGTTTGGAAGACTAGTTGACAATTTTAGTGGTTTCTTCTCGTTTACAAATTGTTTACCGTATGTTTACCGTTTGAATCCTTTCGACATGCTTGCGCGTTGGTACTGGAAAACATGGCTGGGGATCAGAGGTAGAATCTTGTAAAGGAAGGAAAGTTAAAGGAACATTTGTTATCGCCTTTTTTAACGTCTCAATTTTTTTGTAGTTGGATAATGCGACTACTGAACTTGTGAGTTCATATCTGTGAGAACTGTGAGTTCATATCTCATACTGTCATTCCTAAAGATACTTGAAAGTTTTGCTCGTTTGCCTAATATTAACTGATACTCTTGATAGTCCTAAACGAAGAAGTGACATTTAGAAGAATTCTAGAATATCTGAAACAGACAGAGGAAGCTCTCGAGGAACAAGGGACGTTTTTCGCTCTCGAAGGAATTATTGCGTACAATGGCCACCCTATCTGACCAGTGAATGGTCGAACAACGCTCGCAGAGTAGTAGACTTCGCAGCGTTCAAGAGACGCACAGAGACACCGGCGTGCGAGCATCCGGATATCCTGTTATCTGAATATCCTAGCATCATGTCGTGCTTGTCCATTGCTTGTTCATTCGAGCATCGACAAATGAATATCCCTTGATGTCTATCGAATAACGTGGCCGTCCACTGTTATTCGTCTTACCCACAACGTATAACGTTGATATTCCTGATGCAAGGCAAAAGTTACTCGATGGATCGTTTGTCCAATTTTACTTCCTTTGCTATTAATATTAATATCTTTTTATCTTCTCCTTTAAAATTCTTAAATACGTTTATGCATATTTATTTGCATCGCAGCAACATGTACATTGATTTTAGCAATATTTTTTTCTTTATCAAACCGCTATTTTCCCTTGTCGTTTGCACGAAATCTTCTAATAAGTCTAAAACACGAAACACGCTCACACACTGCACAAGCCGATCCCCGATTAATCAAAGTACATCCATCCATTTACCCACGTAACGCGTACACTTCACCTATTTTTCAAGCTTCCCTCTACCAACCCATTCGGTTACGTAACAACCAATCCCGCCACACGAAGCCTCGAGTTATTACAAGATACTCCAGCTGTATCCCGCGAGATGTTTCCACATTTACCCTCAAACTTCACGTGAGATAAGCCACGCCAAATAGCCAGAGCTTCGACGTTCTCAAGTGTGCGCCAATCTGGAATCTAGCTTCGTTCAAACGAGTTTTCGTGTAAGGGTTAGCTTACTATTTTGTTCTAAAATTCGTGCAAATAATTTTCACAATTTTCTGCCACGTACTTTGGATCTTTATGTTGTGCAAATGCAACGTTCTAATCGATTAATTACGTCCCTAACAATCTGGATCGATGATAATATTTTGCAGAGGATCAGATCGTATTCCGAAACTTACGGACCTGGGTATATCATACGTTGAAGATTTCTTGTAGACAACAATGTAAACGGAAAAATTAAACAATGTTCTTTTTCTTCTGTATAATGTTCTACATGCTAATGGAAATATTGTAGTATAGAATTTAAGAGTAATTTTCATTTGTAAATAATTACAAATAGTATGAAAAAGTGATAAACCACCGGTACGAACATTGCACAAAACGATGTAAATATCACCAACTTTGTAATAATTGTTGCTTAGAACGTTATAAAATATACTTTTGTAATAAAACTAAAATGAAAAAATATATTTTCTGTTTTTTATACAAGTTACCTAGGGATAAACAGGATTGGAATTTACAGTGCTTGCAAATTTAAACGAATGAAAGCGAATCAGTTTTCTTTACAACTAAGAGGTAGAATATATAGAATTTTCTATGGATACAATCGTTTTTCTGATGAATTTTGAATATATTAGTGTAAATAATAGAAAATTTTGTAATGTGCAAATGTTTTGGATTATTTACACTTAACACATTGACGCTAATTCATGTCTTACGTACTTCATGTAGTATCCTATAAAAAGTGTCAACTACTGTTAAATAAAACAGTAAAAAAAGCAATGGGTGCTATAAAGAAAATGTTATCAATGTGTTTTTACACTACATGCTTGAATAATGAGAAACTGTTATCAATATTTAAAAATTTTTTTGAAAATTGAAGATCAGTCTGTTGAATGTACGCAGAAATTTGTGCAGATGTGTTGTAAGACGTACCAAGTGATGTCGAACGTAAAAATAATATCAGTGATAGTGGTAGTGAAGTTGATTTTACTAGAAATAAAAGTACTCTAAAAAGATAGTGATCACCTTTCTATATCTTATTATTTATGATATATATAGATATAATATATAATATAGATTTATATTATTATTAAATAGTATTTGAATCTTTTCAATTATTTATTAAATAATTAAAAAAGTACGTGGGAATTCAGACTATATGCGCTTATCAAAGCATACTGTCATCAATATGTTAAGATCTTATAATAATGAAAGCAAATTAAATTTCAAAAATAATTTTAAATCAGAGAAACATTTTCTCGCTCTTAAAATATTTGATGTTTGGTACCTATAGCATAGTCTATAAGAAGTCTTCAGTTGTTGCAGCTATTCTTAGGAATACATCGTTGCTAACAAACTATTCTCAAATTATTCATAAATACCATTGACGTACCTTTAACACGTTGACACAGTTTACTAAATTTTTTGAAATGATTAAAGTATGCCGAATCTCATGGACTAAAGAATGTTCCGCAATGCGAATGACTTAGATAATATTATCAGAAAAAAATCAGCGAACGCGATATAATATTTTACAAAAGTTATACGTTTCGTGGTAGTATATTTCAATCTGTTGCGACTCCGACAACAACATCCAGTGGCGAAAACAAAAGAAAAGTTTTAAGTTGTATCCTATGTACGTTATATATTCATTTTCGTATATGCACATATTAATAACTTTATATTTGTATCTTTCACCACGTTGCTAACAGTCAACTATAATACTTTACAGCATATCCTTTCTCTATCCATTGCTCTTATCAAATGCAATCTGTTCCGTATATTCTGGTATCTGTTCTGGTATATTTTGTACTACACGTATTTAAACTTTCTTTTGTCCACTATAATATATACCTTCATATCGTATGTAGAATTCGTGTAGCAGTCAACGTGTTAAATCAAGAGACACGAAAAAGGAGATGTACATACAAAAAAAAGAAAAAAAAATGGAAAAAGAGTCACTTGGTCTCCTCGCGCTTGTCCCTGAGGATCCGGCCGGTAGTACACCGACCCCCGACCTAATTTCCAGTCAGTCGAGCGGGACGTTTCCTCTCTTCTGTCTTCTCTCTCTCTCTCTCTCTCTATCTCTATCTCTATCTCTCTGGATTAGTCGGCCAAATGGGGGATTCAGAGGAATTCGTTGACGTTGGTCGCTTGTCCAAGAGAATTCTCGTCGCGAGTCTCAACCTGCCGATCATGCGTCGCATCATTTTGGTAGATCCCATCCACGGTTCACGCGAATTCCCTCGATCGGATCACGACCATCCTCGTCGATGATCTTGAATAACGATCGTGATATTTCGGCCGGTTGCCAGGAATTTGACATGGATTCCAAGAATCCGTGCCTCCATTGATGACCGTGATCCTGAATGAATAGAGGCGTTCGTCCCTGGCCAACGATGGAATTCGATTACGTACCGATCGATCCTTCGTGTCAGCGACACGTCGCGTCGTACCGTACGGCACGCAGTGGACAAAAATCGAGATATGCAATCCTGTTCGATTTTGGTCTTATCATTCGATGATATAATCAGTCTGTAAGTAAGTAATATAAATTTAAAGGATAATTCCGCGAAAAATCGATAGAGGATCGGAAAAAATTACTTGTAATATCAAGATCTAATCACACGAAAATTAGCTCATTTATTCGATGTACGTTCTTGTTTGTTAATTCTTGTTAAATCGCGTCTGTTACACTTTAAATATGGAGAATTTGAGCGAAGATACGTCTCATTGTAATTTCTAATTTAAACATTTCTTTCTTTCTCTTTTTTTCTTTAAAGAGCAGTTTAAAAGGACGGTTCAAGTCGTTCTGTAATTTTAATTGTTCTGTGTCAAGAAGGCATCGTATTGCATCACTACATAATTTTTCCTGCTACAAACTTCTGCACTGAATATTCATCATCTTTTTACGAAATTCATTCGTAATCGCGACTCGATCGAAGAGTGCAATTCTGGCTACGTTTATTTTCATAAAATTTTGGAAGCTTTACGAAAATCCCGTTCTTTGTTAAATATCAGCGCAACATTTGATGAAATTGAAGGGAGAATAAATGAATTATGAAAAAATGGAAAGATTGTTTCCAGTATAGACACTATTTATTTAAACGTCATCACGTGTGGTTAGACAAAGAAATAAATATTCAAGACATCTCAAGTGAGCCAAGGAGTGGGGACAATACTAACAAAGATTTAATAAACAGTCTTTTTCGCACGTTGGAACCCCTGATGTCAAGTTTCAGGAAAATCGCGCATTATATGCAGTTTTTGATCTTTGTCCCGCATCCTCATTCAAATGCCGCACTGTGCGTCACGTCGTTCGTGCCTGTCTGATCATTCGATCTTCGTACTCGTGTTTGACGTTGAAGAGGTTTCAACGCTCTGGAAACGTTAAACGGAGCCGTAGCGGAGTGTTTCTGTGGTAAAAGCTGACTGGTGACTTGCGCGTTCAATCGAGTTGGGTGACCTTTTTCCGTTGCTCTAGATTGAGCGAGGTGTTCTTTTCGTCGTCTATAGCTGCTTTATACTTTAAGTTTTTCAATTTTTGTCGTTTTTTCGCGCTGGTTCAGTTTGAAATTAAATAAGATAAACAAGACGAGAAGACGGAAATGAAGAAAAAAGAGTGTTAATCACGAGATTCGAAATCTTAAACAGAAAGGTGTCGTTTTGGACGTGATGGATAGGTGATGGATACTTCGTTGTTTGTTGGAATTTTTTTACTCTTCTTATAATCGGGTAATTAATGCGTTTATCGCCGATTGAGTTTTAGATTAAACGTTTGTTGGTGAATGTTTATGTAAGTTCATATTTTCAGAGCCTTGAATAAACTTAACCTAAGCTATATTACAACTCCATGCATAAAATCTTACGAATGATCCATTCGATAGATCATTTTCACTGATTTTACAATGCACTATACATGTAAACGAAAGAGAAGAAAGCTGAGAGAGTCGTAAAGCGTAACGAGATAAGGAAAAAAGGAAGAATGAAGAACGGTTCGCTTTCGTCGAATATTCCATCGGTAGGGGCGATAGTACGATAGTTACACGCTTAGGAAAGTTAAATATAAGTTTTCGATGGGGGCGTACTACGTAACGGGAGAATTCATGGCGTGGGTACAAGCCACGATGATAAAGAGAGACGTTCGTGTTTTAATATTCTCCCTTCCACCCCTCCCGTGCATCCCTAGCCATACCGATAAACGCGCATCTCCATAAAAATAGGAAAGAATACGGCTGATGTATGCCATATTATTCGCATATATCAAGATAAACGCGGCTCCCTCTCCCGAGAGTATCTTGCCGCGGTTGGATGCAGTTTTCCGGCGTAACGGGAACTCGCCGTTTTCGGAATAAGATTTATGCCTGGCGTGGTTTAACGAGCCTGGCCGGTCCCACCCAAACGCATTAACCGGTGAGATTTAATGAGACGAGAATCGTTTCATGTAGAATTTCGTTCATTATCGTTCTCGCGAGTTGGACATCGATTCGCGTACGCAACACGTTGCAACGATATAGTAGACTTATCTCGGGGCACGTTTGTGGTTTCCGCTTGTCGTTGAATTAATAAGATGGAATCGATGGAGAATATGTTGGTAGAGGACTGGTTACCTTTTTGTCAGATATAGCATTGAGAATGTTTACGGGGCGAGTGGCAAATATCATTCAACCTGTTAGTCAAACCGCCTTTTAAATTGCACGTTCTATAATTACGGCATTAAATAAGAAGAGAAACCTAATAAGGGGAAATCGATGTTAGATAGTTATTGCAAGTGTAATCGTGGGATAATTTATTCTCGATAGAAATCTGATGGTATGCAAAACCATATGAAATTCTTAGATAAAGAGTTGCTTTCGAAAGATTGACAATATGAGTGACGAACGTACACGTCTTCTTTATATGTATTTAGATATTTAGATGTTGGTAGTAGTACAAAACTCATATTTCAACAGTTTTCAGATCTGATACTTTTAGCGTGGTCTTCCATTAATATTCAGTATAATATTCGTTATTACTTACGATTCATTTATTCTATTCGCTGTTGAATCTTTCATGTTTACATTTCTAAAATTTCCACTGCCTCTGTAACCTGATTCCAAGTATTGAACTTTTTTCCCATTATAGGATTAAAACAAACTGTCGATATATCTGAAAAAGCTGTTATAATATTACACAGTTTATAAATCGAAATTTTCATAATACTTTAATAATACTTTATATGCTTCACGATTACTTTGGAATTTTTCACATCTATCTAAAGGATCATTAACTGCATCATACTTAATCGTTGCTAACAATAAGCTCCTCTACAGAACAGAATTTTGAAAATTTTCTGGCTAAAAGTTCTGACTGAAACTCCTCGAAACGCGATATCAATACAAAATTGGAACACGATTCGACGATTTGATAGGCACGTTGTGCAGTGTTAAAATTAACGTCACGCTCATCAATGTTAATGTAACCACATTCGCTTACAAGAATGCCGTGACTGTAGCCCTACGTCACCCTAAACCAATACCATTAAACGTAAATTCAAAGCGACTTACACAGTCTGTCGCTTCAACCCCTGAACTTCTGTCAGAGTCACCCCTGTAGTACCGAAACAGAGAATTCTGCCGGTTGTCAGCGGCGCGCACGTATTCGCAACCGCGTGAACGCGCAATAATCCTGCTATTCTTCCGACCCCGTGTGCAAATCATGCCGGAAACACTGTCGGACACACTGTAGTCGCTGCTATAATATCGATGAACGGGACCGTTTGCATTATTAATTTTTCTTTCCCCGTGGCTGCACCCGTGTATGTATATCATAACAGTATTAATGGCTTCCGGTATTAATTAACTCGAACAGAGCTGTCTGTCTCGCGATCGTATTGCCCGAAAGAGTAATTTAGCGGCTGTTTAATTTTGGAAATTTATTTTCGTATCTGCAATTAATTTAATGGAGAGTCGTTTTAAGTAATTTCACCTATCCCTGCACTCTAGCAAATTCGTGTCTATACGTTTTGCCTCTCTGGAGTCCGGAGACCGCTCGAAATTGATAAATTCGGAGCTTAACCGATTAATTGCGCCTGACATTAATTAGATGTAGTGGGTCATCCTACGAGCGATACGTGTTTACCTATGTAACTTCGCGACGTTGAGAAATTGGACAACACGAAATTTTTATCGAGTTTGTTGTTGAACGATGTTACTTTTTAAAAGCATGTCCTGACATTTTGTTAATTTTTTACTTCTTTTGGAAGCTTGTTAAGATTTTGATGTAAAATATTCGGTCATTATTTCGAGGTTCTCCTGTGACAATTTTTTTTTACTCTTCAGAGAGCATTTTGTTTAAAATAAATGAAATGAGGGTAGATGGTAATAAATTATTCCCTTTTAAATGTTCTGTTTACCGAGTGTCGTTGGCTCGTTATGCAAATTGATATATTTATGTATCTAACTAATCAAATAGAATCTAGTAGAAATTTATTTCATCCGCTGAATATTATGATAAATAAATACCTACTATACTTTAAACATATATTTACGTATATTTTTGTATATTATGTGCATTTTTTTAATTTTACATTTCCTGTAAATGCGTAAAAATCTGCGCTCTAGCCACAACAAAACAGAATTTCTTTTCAATTTATTAATATTCATTTCAAAAGTTATTGTGCAGGCAGACACAGATAATAATCGAATAGCATTTACCGAACAGAGAAAGTTTGTTCAGTCGAATTTAAAAATTGTAATATTCTAAAAGAGAAATTTACAACCTTCCACATACACCTGATAACTATAACTCTACAAACATTATTAGTCAATAAACTATCTGCTCAAAGAAGCGCAACTATTAGTAGAATAACATCTGCTAAACATAGAAAGTCTTGACTAATCAATGCATTATAAATTCGCAGAGAAACGAGCGAAATGTATCTCGTGGGCGTTAGTTAGAAAGATTCGCGAAATTTGTGCCAACCATGTATCTATCACATCCCACGTGCAAACGATTCATCCGCGCAACCAACGCCCGGGACATGTTCGTTTTTTAATATTTTTCTCGCTAAATACGTTGCGCGCGCGTAATTACCGTTCGTATCAAAGGTTACTGCGCGCGATTGCGAGAGAAGCCTGTTGGTGGCTGCTGATTTGCCTCTAGTACGCTGAAAGTCTCGCCTAAAATTATTCTGCTAAATCGTTACGCGAACTTACGTCGTCGCGTCCCCCTTTTTCAACCGATTTTTTAACCAGCGGATAGTTTTTCCCTGCGGAATTTGACGTTTCACCGCGACAGTACACTGAACTCGAGTCGCGCGGAAATTATAATCGCGCGGCTGCGCCTAGAACGTGCACATCAAATAGTGAAAAAGGTTGGGCCTCGAAAATGGAGACGAGGTATTAATGGTACGTTTCGAAAGTTGATTTTGTCTCGTTAATTAATCCATTAATTACCAAGCGATGAAATAGCCTGTAAGAAGTTCGTAAATGCGATGTTATTAAAGTGTAAGATTAGTGTAAGTGTAAGATAAGTGTAGATTATTATCAAGATACGTCCCTGTTCATAAGTATGTGTTCCAACATTTATGAAAAATTAAGTTTCAATAGTAGGCTAGAACGATGTGTATATATATATTATTTATATTTTATTTATATTTATATATCATTATTATTATATTTATATTATATATATACATCGTTCTACCCTATTATTGAAACCTAATTTATATATATTTACTTATTTCTTTACTATATTTATTTTATATATATTTATATAAATTTATACATATATATAGGAAAAATTTTTTCCGCTATTCGTAACTTCTGATAGGGAACAAAAATTTCCTTCTGTAGTGATATTTAAGCTGTTGAAATCCAAGTTTGATTCAAAATTCGTCCAGGCACCGCCAGCTACACAAACATTATTTTTGTCGCTTTTATCAATTTTTTTGCGAAATATTTTAAACTGTTCCTTCGTTTTGAAAGGATACTTTCACGGCATCCGAAACATTCATTTGACCAGAAATTAATGTTCGCATGCTTAAGAGAAGAGGCAAACATTTTTCCACTAATAGAAAATAATTATATTTCATAATCAGAATGTGTATTCAACAGAACGTAATAGCGTAAAGTAAGCATAAAAAAATAACAAAAAAGTATTACAAATGAAATGTTGCGATAAGGCCACGTTGGCCCTTAATAGGCGTAAACGTTGGACATCGTTCTGAAATTTCAGAACCTCCACCTCTGTTTGTGTTCTCATTCTATGTATTCGTTTCTTCTCGCTTCTTTTCTTTTCTTTTTTTTTTTTCCTATCGTCAATTCAGAATCGACGAACTTGTTGATACTGTAAATGTAGCACCTTGAAGCGAGCTAACTCGTTGTTTGATAAAAAAAAGAAAGAAACGCGTGGAAAAAGAGTGGAACGTATTGAAACATGGTACAATGGCTCGTTAAAATTTCAGACCGTCCCTGGTCGAAGTTAATAGACAGCAGTGGCGCTTTCGAGCGAGAGGCGGACTAATTGAATTTGGTGTGCTGCCTGCTGCTAGATACAAGTTCCGCTGAAAAGATGTGTCCTGAGCGTGGTGAAACGACTCTCGCGGTTATGAAAGTGGTCGGAAAAGTTTGTGCGTGGAATGTGTACCGGTTTTTGTTAGAGAAATGCCTTGGATACCCGGTGTGTTTTAGAAACATTTTCAAGAGAGATTTTATGAATCATTGGACAGGGTCGTGGAGGATTTGTAGATAAACGAAGAGACTGACGATAAAAAGTATCTTTATTAGACCATAAAACGACCAAGTACCTATCAACTGTCTATTTTTAACATCATCTATATCTTTTTTATCTTTTTATCGTAAAAAATTCTTCCTGAGTTGTTAAAGTTTACTTGATACCTTTCTTCCTTTTATTTTTTATTTTTTTTATTTTCCATAGAATATATTCTTATACTTATGTGTGTGAATTTTAAACACTGTTTTGTGTGCATTTTTCAGATTCATGCGAAATCGTGTAATTGGCACTATTACAGCTATTGTGTATAAAATAGTAAATATTAATGGAATAACAGATATATAAGCGGACAATGCAGAGTATAACAGAATATAATATAATATAATGATATTATAGGATACAGATTAATAAATTAATAGGTTATACTATAATACAACGAATACAATATTCATACTAACCGTATCGGTATCTGGCTCGTTTCAGCGTAGATTTATGATTGTTAAATTTCCGGCATGCATTTATTACAATGCACAGATTACACTTAATACGCAAAAATAATACTACATTGTAGTACATAAAATATTTAATTTCATTTTATCAACTGTTCGAACCTGCATCTTTCCATTAAACATCTTTATTCCTTTGTAGAGCTTTCTATTTTTTATCGTTACGGAAATGATCGTAACACAAAGAACTTTCCCCTAAAATTTTTCGTTTTCCAAACTCCTTCATCGCTTTCTATACTTTACGACCGCAATATCGTTGCTACTTTTTCAAAATTATACGAATCGCCTATCGGTGTCACGTGCTACGCGCGCCAAGCATAAGTTCAGGTAAATTTGAAATATTTGACGTTGTTTGTGTGATTTAACGAGGCAACGAGCGTAACAGCAGCCAGTCTGAATACTCGGCCAAGCTGCGGTCAGAAGCATAACGACGTATTCGCTGCGTGTCCTCCTCGGAACGACACTTCCGCTGTGACGGCAGGAGCCACTCGTTAATTCCACACCACAAGCGCTTTATGTTGCTTTGCTTTCGCCCGGTTTCTCGTCTTTATTATTATTCTTTGCTCTATTGCGGTTTCTACACTTTTTTCTTCCTGCTGGTCTTAATAAGGAATAAGATTTCAAGAAAACATGAGAAATATTTAGTATAACGACCCTTCGGCTGTTCTGAAAAATGTATACTTCTATTTATTTTGTTATATTTATTTATTTAAGAGTCGTAGACATATAGAAGCGAGAAATGAGAATCTATTTTTACCTTCTTTTAATTTTAGATATTTGTCGACTAGTCAAATGTAATAGGAACAGGAATACAATTTCTAGCAAACAAGCCACATATTAACGATAATTACTCTTATATATAGCAAACAAAATTTTTAGTCATCTATAAAAAAAAGTGTGTTTTTTTTAACGTTTTCATGTACAAAATAAACGCAAAACGATTCTCTTAATTCTCGGCTTTTATCGTCGAACTTAACCCGAACAAGTCAGACTTCGTCTGCTACATCAAAGAAGATACACAAGACTATGGTGAATTTCCAATAAACCGTGTTAGCCATGCTTTTCTCCGGTCTATTCTCCGATGGACCCTAATTTCAAGGAACTTTAAAGCCCACCATCTCCGAAGGATCGTCCTCGCTGAAAAGCCTGGGCTCAAGCTTCTTCCCACCGTCTCAAAGAAAATCGTTCACGAAATAAACTCGTGGAGTTTCATTTGAGGTAGCGTATTTTGTATTTTTAACGCGCTGACCGTGAAGGAAAGCGACGGTTTACGAAGTTGCACAGTTTTACCAGTCTATCTTGTATCGAGGTACGAGCGTAGACGGAAGTGGAGTACATTGAGCTCGAATAATAAGAAGCGACGCACACGAACGGTGTGTGTTGAATGTTTTTCGTAACTCGAGCGATGTTCGTGGTCGTAACTCGTATTGCTCGACATGTGTGGCGGTCAGTGAATCGAGAGGAAGAAGAAGGAAAGCATTGGAGGGCACTCGACGCGTTTTTGCTCCGGCTAGCCCATTTATAGCGGCTCCGATCGATTGCTCGTCCCAACGATATCTTTCGGTAGGGAACGCGTTTCAGGCCTTCGTAGGGTAGAAAGACGATACGTATAGAGTTCTATAGACGTTACAACGTTATGTTCATCGTCTAGACGTCGCGCCGGATTCGGAAGATCCAACAAGTGGACGAACAAGTGTCTCGTTTTTCCTCTTTCGAATTTGCATCTTCGCCGTGCAAAGTTTTACTTTCGGTGCGGCAATTTATCGAGCGTGTCGGGCTACGATGCTTAATTATTTTTCGCGAGACGATTAACTGTTGGCTGGATTACTTGAGATTTGAATTTAAGCTGCCAATATGAATATCTTACGATGGAATTGTTTATTGACGATCGTTTCAGTCAATGAATAGATTATGAATGTTTATGCATTTACGAGAACATTTCGTGAAATTCATTTACAGCGTAAATTCGACAACTTCATTGCATGGAAATAATTTGTATCTAATTTCTCGAGAGACTAGTAATAATAATAATTCATAAATTTCAAGATACATTAAGAATATTGTTTGTACCGTTATCACGTTCCTCCAATTTTTCAATTTATGGGGTTGATCGGTATGGCTTCCGAATATGAAAGAAAATAACAGTAACCAGAAACCTGTTCGGAATAAATGTATATATTTTTTTAGCATGGGTCAGGGTGAACCCGGTAACCGTCGCGGGAAGATTAAGCTTGACAGCGTCAGAAAATGGGCCACAAGGAACACAACACGCGTATTAACAGCATTTTACAGCGTTATCACGACTGGTTCAGCGAGTTATAGCAACCAGGCCTTGCCACGATTAGCACCGGTAATTGTGGAATTTTCGGAATAATGATTTTCACGTTGTAATAGGACTTAATCCGTATTAATTTTCATGGAGGCGTAGTTAGCGAAAATTCTGACAAGTGGCTTCACCGATCCGCGTGTAAACGCTGACTCGAAACGGCCTGCACATCCTGTGGCTTGTTATAAATTTACCAAGACTTCCTGATGCACGTAGGATAATGTATAAATGAAAAACACGAGAAACTGGTGTGAAATTAAACTGGGGTTGCGTTTAATATCTTGCTTAATATCAAATTAAGTTAATCTTTAAACACTTCAGTTATTAAGCTTTTAAAAAATTCTTCTTTAATTATGACATATTAGACATAACGAAGAAGACAGTAATCTAAGAAATATTTAACTGACCGCTTCTTTTCTTTTTATTTTCAGGTAAGCGATAAATGGCAACTATCGTACGGAGACGTAGCGTATCATTGACTGGCGGGGTTAATTGAAGGTTTTTATATTAAATATCCATATTATTAATTCTTTTTACAACACTCGATTTTACTGGTTTTTCGTTTTTCTTCTATTAACAGTTTACAAAACGGTAACAAATTTCTGTTGAAAATCTCTAAATGAATATAAATCTGAAAATGGCAGACCGCACGCCAGCTTTTTGGCATGTATAAGAAAACGATAGTTCATACAATTTGTAGAACCCATTGAAGAATTAGATTTCCTATAAAATACATAAACGTAATACAATAATCTTCCGCAAGAACTAAGCCAACAACTTATAAACACAAATGAACGTAAACTTAAAAAGACACCATAAGAAACATCATATAAAGAAATTAATTCGTACAGCATATACAAGATGAAAAATAAGTTGAAAGAAAAAAAAACATTTTTTTGTTTACGGTACCAGTGTATTAACTGGAAGTTTCGAATTATGAAACTTCTGTTCCTGTTCGTGTTTGTATTATTAAACATGGACAATGACGATTCGCTTCCTGTTATTATTGTTATCTTATCTCTGCGAATCAATTATTACTTTCCTTTATCCCATATTTAATTTGTATGGTTTTGTAAACAAGGATAAGATCAGTACTTTATTATCGCGACATTGTCCATGTTTAATAATACAGACATGAACAGAAACAGAAGTTTCATAACTCGAAACTTCCAAGTAATACACGGCTACCTGATGGCTTTTTAAACTCGTTTCTTTACAAAACGGAGCCTTAAACGAAGAAATGTTATTCCTTTTTTCTTTCGGCGTATCTTTGCATGTGGAATCACCGGCTGGTGGTCGCTCATACCGCGATTTTACTGACACCCATATTATATTATATAATACAATATACAACATAATATAATACATGGTACTAAGTTGTCCGAAAAATGTCTTTCTTTTACAGATACGTCTTTTACAACGATGCATCTTTATACAAACATGAAACCTAATCTGTTGAACGTTGTGATCTTTATTTTGATAGAACAAAATGAATCATACGCAATTCGATAAAATAATATAAAACGAAAAATGTTGTATATCCATTATTTCCTTATAAAACGAAAGAAACTTTTCGGACGACCTAATATTATAGAAGCCATTATCGAAGACTTAAATCCTCCATAAATGTATAATCATCTGCAACCTTCGAACAACCATCTACCACGAAAGGCCAACCTACACAAAAAAATCCCACCCCTGCAAACTAGATTCAACCAGAAACCTGATTTTGGATGACATAAAGCGAGCGAATGGGGGTTGGTTCTGCAAGGGATGCAGGAAGGTTGATCAGGGCCGTGGCCGTTCGATGTTTTTCCCCGAGCTCTTGCAGGGTGACCCGGCTGTAAGCGCCGTCCCTGGACCAGCCGACAACTCGCCCGCCACCCTTCACTCGCCCTCCTCCTCCGCCCCTCGACTCGACTCCAGCTCCTTGGTTCGTTCCCATGCGAATCAATAGTGCGTAGTCGCGGCTCGGCGCCGTGGCTCGGTTTAGTGGGTGGTCGGGACGTCCGCGCGCGCGACGGCTGCTCGGGGGCGCAGCCGAGGGTAGAGAGAAACCTGGTGGAACGGGGTCGGAACACAGGGGACGGACTGGGCCACCAGCCGAGGACGACCGAGCCACGACGGAGCTCGCCGATCCTGAGGAACGACGACGTGGGGATTCGCCGATCGACGAACCTCCACGAGGGTGCACGCCTTCGCCTCCTACCCCCCTTTCTCGCCTTCTTTTTCTAACCCTCGATTCTTTCCGCCAGCGTTTCTTACAGCGACCATCCCCCGTTTCGGACGATGTTGTTCCACCTTTGCAAAAGCGAGATTTCCAAAGATTGTGGCGCGTCAGAGTTTCACAGACTCGATTGTTGTAGGTGGATAGAGGGTAGGGGAAGGTGAAGGGTGATAGGTTTTTCTTCTGGGCTCTGAATGGTAGTTCGAGATGAGTGCGTTTTTGGAGATTTGAGGCGGAGCTGGGTGGGTGTGATGTGGTCGTTCTTGGTGATTGTGGGAACTGGGTTTGCGAAGGTTCGAGGTTCACATTGATGGATTAGAGTTGGGGAAAGGTTTTTTTGCGGACGCATATCCTGTTGACGAATTTGTGCGACGAAAAATATGGAGCTGTTGGTTTTATCAGAAGCAGCATTTGCAAGGGTTTTCAGGTGGAAACTGTTGTGGTTAGGATTGAAGATACTTTTTCCTTTACTGAAGTATGTCCTTTTGATAAATTCATATAGCAGGAATTATTGGGTTATAGGTTTTATCAGAATAACTGTAAAACGACGTTGGTATTATTAATATCGTAGAACAATTTTTGGAAACGGATTGATGTGATATAAGTAGGCAGGTTATTTTTGATGATTCTGTGTAGCGGTTTGAAAAGGTTTAAGGTTGAAATTGCCGAGTTTAGCGTAAAAGATATTTTTATATTGAAGTATATGTGGATATGTTGGCTTGATCACAGCAACAAGTAAAAGAAAACGTAATAGTAGGTAGAAATGTATTTTGAATTACTTAATGACTCAATAAACGAAATGTCTTAATTCTCAATAGTAGTTAGCATTAATTCACATCTACCAAGGGTAACGTGTAACCGAATATCATCGGAATACAACGTCCCAACGGTTCATTACTCCGGCCATTCATCGTGGACGTTGTAAGACGATGCTCTCGACGTGCTCGACAATGCACTTTCGCAGCCCCTGACAGATACTCAGCTATTGGGAAAACTGTCGTCCCGTGACCCAGGGGGGAACCTCTTAACCCACGATCCGGTGACCTAACCCGGTCGAACTGTGCAAAAAGGCGCGGCTAGTCGACTGTGGACGATAAATTAAAGGGAAGGGAAAACACGAACGACTGATCGGTGAAAAATCGTCGTGAAAAAGGGAAAAAGACTGCAGTTTACTGAACTAGAGGAGAGGTGGAAACGTATGATGCTCAAAAACTAAAAACATCGCGAAGTGTTATGACACGGAAATATATCGCTTTTTTTCTTTCTTTTTTTCTTTTTTTTTTAGAAGTGTTGACAATTCTATGGTCTGTGAAATTGTAGGCTATGGAGTGACAAGAGTAATTTAACAAGTGGTACCGTTGTACTAACTAAAAGTAAATCGTGGTATTCATATTCGGTTTGTATAGTTTTCTGAAATTTTATTTTTCTCTTGTCTTGATCGTACCAATGAACGGAATAATATACTGAAGCTTTCTGAGCAAAATAATACACACGTGAAAGCAATCGTTGAATGGCTTTTGATTTTAAGATAATTAAAATATACAAAGTAATATTTATTACACTGCGATATGGCATTGTACGTATTTAATAATTTCTGGGCATTTTTTCTTAGATATTTACAATAACGTTACAGCAACACTTGCAGTGAATCATGTCCTAAAAATCTCGAACTAGTTCTTTTTATTACATTTTTATTGTTAAGAAGTTAAAATCATAATATAAAAGAGAGAATTTCTAATTTTGATACAATATATGGGTAAAATTTTACCGACACCCATTTATATATAATATAGTATATAATATAAATTTATCTGCACAAAGACGAAAATACAATATTTCTTCAAAAGAGAAAGATTCAGACAATTGATACAACGAATGCAGATATTCGATGCGTTACAACCTAATGGAAACGGGTTCTGTTGGATTCGTTACATCGAGCGTTATTTGGTCACAATCAATTCGTTCCTCGAACTGGAGTACGCGTATACGTGTTAAGTACATTTACATAAAGACCAACAGTAACTCGCCAGACAAGGTTATATGTAATTACATTCTGAACAGTTAAGTACCAATCCTTGTAGCAAGTTCAACTATCCCATCATACCTATGCTCCAACAAATTGAATTGAATATGGAATTTAATTAAACCCAGTAACATCGTCTTACAGTTAATAACTGAACAAAGCTAACATAATATTCGAAATCAAAACTGAAACATGAAACCTATATTTCTATTTCTATCTATAAGAAATTTTAATAATTTATATTGAAGAATTTTCCACGTTTCTTAAAAGCTATATTTCAGACACGGACCTTTATGTTGTAAGATAGCAAAGAGAGTTTTAAAATTTCTTTTATCGCGATAAAGAAATCGCGTGCCTTACCTGTTTCCATAATAATAGGATATTCTGCATGTATAGGATGTTTCGTAACATGTGAGGGACCTACTTCCGTGATAGATGCGAAACAGAAGAAGCTATAAAAATACAAACATAGCGGAAGAAACGTAATTTCATGTCTAAATAATTTTTGTATTTAAACAATCCTTGAGGATAAAAATAATATAATCAATTCTGAGGTGCTTAGAATTTTTCAAAAGGAATTCTACAACATGACAGCTGCGTATTTGCATTCAGGCCAAAGTACTTTCTGTGCGTATCATCAGAATTTTAAAATTGTATAACTCGAAGAAACATCAAATAAGACAGCCGCTTTTTTATGTTTCGAAATAGAATTCGATAATGTAAATAGACTGAAAAAAAGACTGCAGTTTAATATTCAATTCTTTCATTAACTCAACGTTTATCCGTAATGGATTTCATGAAAATGTCATTTAAAAAAAAATGATTCCCTTCCACTTCACGCTTCAACCGCCGCGAAAGTTTCTTTCAAGTTGTAACAACCATCGAACGATCCTGCTTCGAAGACATGGTCGCGATATCCAGATATAATATCCGTTTAATCGAGTCCACGAGTAGCATACACGAGGTTCAAAACACGTAACGTGGCGGAACAAGGAACAGCCGCATCATATCCTCGAGGAGTGCATTATGCTCGGGCTGAAGCTCGCTCGAGTGTTCTCTTCGGCTTTTGCGCGTGGCTCCAGATCCGGTGTCGTAGAATTTTCCGCGTGTTGAGCGCGTACATCCTGAACTTTCTCTCTTTGCGTCTCGAGGGAGACGTCGCCGATGCCAACGTGTATAAATATACTGCAGTCTCGAAAAAGCGTGAAATATCACGTGCATGAAAGTACACGCTGTCTGCTTGCCAAGAGTTTAATGTCTTTTTAATTGATCTCTGGGCATCAATGGCATATTGAATCTGTTCTATAGAAATTTTCAGACGTTAAAGATGGTTTTGTTGTTATAATATTTCTAGCAATATGTTTTATTATCTACCAGTGGGCAGGCATATTTTTATCTCTTTCGCGAACAATCTATATCGTCGATAGTGTGACAACGACCATACCCAAATCCACGTCATTTCATACTACCTGACAGTGATCCGTTAGGCTTTGACCTGACCTTTGCACATGGCGCAACATTACATTTTCCCCATTACGTAGGGCAATCAGGATCCTCTCCTTGCCTCTCAACACCTACAAACGCAACATATAAAAACTGTATGCATTCGACCACGAGACTAATCTTATGTACAGTCTTGGCCGTGACTCGAACAATTATTTTAACTTCGCTACTTCATTGTAATATTAGACTTAATCATTTTGTGAATAAAAGCCTACAAAAATATAAAAGCACAGTCAAGTTAAGCTATTGCTCAGCTACTCCTTTTTTTATCATTAATTTTACTTGACAATATCCACGACTATTTCTTTTACTGTTCTAAGCTTGCAAAATATGTGGAAAAATTCTGAAATGTTTATTAAAGTTCTTACTACATTTTACAATCAGAGTTCGATTCTTCTTTGGTGCGATTAATGATTAACAATGAGACAAAATTTAATAGATAGTACATTAGACTATAAAATATAAATTTTGATGAAACATTTCATATGCATAATTTTCATACTAACGTATATACTTGTACGAATTTTTTTCTTCGACAGTGTATTCAATTTCGAATTTTCCTTAACGGGAGAGGGTCGATCTGTCGCGATGTTACAATCCCCAAAGTACCAGAAACAATACCCTCGAACAAAACTCCTTCAACTATATTTATCGTGCTCTAAAATTGTGCTTACCCCAGGGACTTGATATCGTCGTCGACCAAAAACGATCCCTTTTCAAGATTCCGTACTGAATTTCTCTCTCTGCCGCAAAACACAGACACGTTGCCTCGAATTTCCGGTATAATTCCTCAGAACAAAGAAAGTCCGCACTGAAACCTCATGCAAGATCACGGATCGGCAGATATCCCGCGAGCACGAACACAATCTGCAACACAAGAATCGAGGACGTGACGTTGCTTTGGGAAAAGAAATCCACCCTTTAAATTCCACTATAAACTCATTAAAATTGATAAATCTTTTCCTAAAGTAGAGCGTTCTTCTAAATTTCTTACAGAGAAAATTATAGCAGATGATGCGAGTAAATCATCCCCACTTTCATATTTGATAATTTATTTTGTTGTAAATGAACGTCCAAAAAGATGTACATGAGAATATGTATTGAAAAGGAAAAAGACACATATCTTCCGATATGATAATAATTTGATAAAGTAAATGGAACCCACATATATCAAAAGATTTAAGACTTCCATTGGAAATATATTTCATACACCTGCAACGACTTCAGAGTGGTCAAATACGAGCTCCAGTACATCTCGAATTCCTATTTCCACCCGCCAAAAATATGAACTTTACCTTCTAACCAATTTCACAACTCCACCACCCTCCGCCAGCCATAATAAATCTTCCTCCAAAAAGAATTAATTTTCCCATAGAGATATTACGTCCACACTCTGTACAGACAGTACAAGGGTGGTTTCCGGCTGAAAAGGGAACAGGTGAGAGCCGAAACTTGGCAACAGGGGCAGGTCGAGCAGAGAGAGAATAAACGGGTCGGGAAAAAGAAGCAGAAGGATAGAGAGAGACGAGCAAAGAGGACTCGACCAATCCCCAAAGCGGCAGCCAACCCCCGGGCTAAGCCTGGCTAAAATTCGTTTGGTCCGCGCAGGGTCGGCTGCGCTCGCGGAGGCAGCGTGCCGGGGGTGGCGCGTGCTCCGGCTAAGAAACTCGTGAAGGGAAACGACGGAAGGGCGAGAACCCTTCAGGCGTCGACCCATTGATAGCTGCTACTCGACCTCTCCTCTCGTACCTTCGTGTCCTTCGTCATCGTTGGTGTCTCGCGCGCCCTTCGAACATTCTCCTCTACCCTTTCTCTTTCGTTCTCTGTCTTCGGTAGCTGGTACGGCGTTCTATTTTAATAATGTCGCTGGCACAGTGCCCCGCTGAACGAACGCCGGCGTCTCGGGGCCCTATCACCCTCGGTGAAACCTTCGCTACGGGGCGGCGACGCCTTTTGTTTCATTTTCGACTGGCCTGCTATGTACCGCTAGCTCTCACACTCTTTCTCCCTTGGACCCGTGAATGGGTACACGTGGTCGGATAGTATTGTGAATGGCGGATGAATGCATTTTATGGGATGTTTGAGAGATGACAATGTTGCCAGTGGAGTGAGTGGTGCAGGGGTTCCACGATTTTGAATGGAGTCGTAAAATACGATTTGAGAAGCTTGCGCAGGATTTGTTGTATCGGTGGTAGGATAGGTATAAGAGAATATTTCGGATGAAAGGTATGCGTAAAAAATATGTGCGCGTCTTTTTCTACTATAAAACTATTGGTTTTTGTTTGGAGTTACTTTTTTTTTCAAATAGAGGGGAAATGTTTTTTTATTCTATCATCTGCTGCTACTCTTGTCTTAATTAGAATTATTAATATTGTTAATAATATCACATACATTTTATATTATGAAAGAGAAATATGAACACTAAAAAGAAAGACAAGTTTGGTAACATGGAATTAATTAACATATTGAATTTTAAAATTGTTCTCTCGTAAAGAATGAAAAATGTGACTTATCATGCTAATAATTCCCTGGTGCTCTCTGCGTTTGAGTCGCTCACAAGCCATATTAATCAATTCCATTAATTAAAATGTACGAAAGAATGAAAATTACAAGCACTATTTGTTTTTAATTTTCCTTGCAATCTACAATTATTCACGCTGTCTCTATACGATAAATAAACTTATGAAAATTGGATTTCTTTTCTCAGATGTTGAAAATTGATAAGCTTGATAAAAAACGAACTTAATTTGCTGTTTGATAGGTTCGTTTAATAATCCTGCGAGAACCATTTCATGAGACATGGTACACCAGTTTCTTTACCATATCATCGTATCATTATACCAATGACACCCTGTATGAAGCCATCCATAGAATTCATTGTATCTGATTCTACAGTATTTTAAACCAATTTACGAACACACCTTTCATATGCTTTCGATACACTCGAAAGCATCGCGAATTGGTTGCGAGTTAGCGAGTAACGCATGATATTCAATCTCGAAAAAATTCGAGCACGTTCAGTCACGGATTTATGATCACCGTTTCTTTCCTGCTCGCGGGCGTCGGCTTTTACGACACGCGTCGCGTAAAGCGCGCTCTAAGCGCGATCGCGATCCTCCAGTTTATACTCGCGTAAAATTCCCCATTACCCCGGCTGTATATCAGTTTAATTCGATGTTACATCCTAAACGCGCTCGCCGTCTGACGTGTCCTTAGCTACGTAGACGGATTGCCGCGGATACACGGCGTACCAGTGGAATATTCCCGCACGACACAGACAGGGCTTGATCGACGAGATCTCGTCGCTGTCTGAGACGCGTTGGTTCGATGCACCCGGACAAGGGAATTTCGATAACTAATCGATTGAGATCGTCATTCACGCTGGCTTTGATCGTCAAGCAGTTTAGGAGCACGGTTTACTGACGCTGTTATCGTTTAAGTAACTTGTCGTTCATTGATCTCGCCGACTTCCGAAGGATAATTTTGTAGTTTGACAATTTTTAGGTAATGGAAAATGAGTAAATTTGGAAAGATAAATTACTAATAGGAAAGAATGTGATTATATGTGTATGCGAGTTACGATTGCGTTATACCTTATGGGTGAAGATTATGTAGTGAAATTGAAAAATTACAGTTTGAAGAACAGTGATGCCAGTTGACTTAACAATAATTGGTGGACTATTTCTTGAATAATTTAAATTTAAGATTAAAAGATAGTCTATTTATAGAATATACGAAGCATTTAGCTACCAACTGTACGCAGTATTGCTTGACAGTATTTCATTTAGAGGTATACAAGATGCAAATATCAATTACTATTTTGATAAATTGGAAAATGAGAATGAAAAATTGCAGCAGAAATATAAATTTTTATTTCAATGTACTGTATAAAATACAGTGGCTCTATATTAAAAATTTGTTCACACGAAACGTAATAATTTCCCTCTTCTTTGATTTTACAACCCGTTAAATTATAACACGAAATTTAACTGAAAATATAACGTATGATCATTTTGTCGAATATTCTGGAAGAAATTACTTGAAAAAATATTCCGTAGTAATGTATTTTAGATATATATATATATTTTCTACATTTTTACACGTTTAAATAAACGAAATTAAATAAATATCCCAAATGCTCCAAATTCTTTAGCGAAGTTGTTTCAGAGTCAAAAGTAAGAACTTTCAACACGTCTTTCATTACACGCTGCTGTCACAGTTTGATCAACAAAATTTCTGCGTTTATGAAATGTCTTTCGTTGTCGGCAGATTTTCCATTATTTCATTTCACTGGTGGAAAAAATGAGGAAAGGAAGATAACAAAGCCGTTCCATATTATCGGCGCGCCGATGCAAATCTCGTAGCGCAATTGCCACGCTCGTGATTCCATAGGTCGCGACGTGCCGAGGATACAGAAGGTCCCACGCGTCGCGAAAACGAGAAAAAGTTTAAAGGAATCGTCGGAAGCCGGGCTATGCGGGACTCCAACCGCCCGAGGATTTCTTTGTCTCCGGAGATCCCTTTTTCCTACCGAACTTCTCGTAGTCTTCGCTTCACAAAATTACCGCTAGTCTTCCTAGAACCACGTCCGTAACTCGGCCACCCTTGGTTTTAGGGTTTGTTTAAAGATGCTTTTCGGCATAGTCGACCGGGGAATTGAAATCCTCGTGTTCTATCTCTCGAAGCGTTTGCAACTTTACTTCCTGAATCCTGTGAGTGGATATTCGCGATCCTCCTTAACTTTCAAAGGTCAAAGATAGAAAACGTTATTCTTCTC
This sequence comes from Bombus vosnesenskii, assembly GCF_011952255.1. Lineage (NCBI taxonomy): Eukaryota > Metazoa > Arthropoda > Insecta > Hymenoptera > Apidae > Bombus > Bombus vosnesenskii. Next base: position 10,377,485 of record NW_022882924.1, read on the forward strand.
GTTCGATACTACTACGGAGAATAGAGACAGGAATAAATGTAAGGCCTTCGATGAATTTTGGTGAATTGAATTTTATTAGAAATTTAAAAAAAAATTTTAATTTTTGACAGTGAAAATTTAGGATAATTATGGGCGAGAGTCATATGTTTTAGAGAATTGATACTGTGTCTACATTTTATAACAGAAAAATGTATAATCATTAAGAAGAAGAATAATTATTTCTATTCAGACGTATTAGAGTTTTGAGATATATATATCATGATTGAAAGATTAAAATTTAAGGAAGAATATAGGCCAAGATAGGGGTGTAGATGAAAAGAGAAATACGAGTGATATTTTCAATTTGGATAGACTGGTGGTAACTCTAAAAAAGAAATTTGTGTACTTCAAAAGATTACCTCTTCCGCTGTTGCTGAATCATCCGACAACTTAATTTGTTTCATACTTTGTTCATTTCAAGGGAAATTTCACGCGAGAATAAAATTCGTCATCAAAAGAGATACACATTGTTATTTGAATTTTTAATTTATTTTATACTTCATTTGCCCGAAGAAAAATTTGAGACGAAGGTAAAATTCGTGATTAGAAAATATGTGTACATGTTTCTGTTTGAGTTTCCATCAATAATTCAATTTTCTGTTTCCTTTGTAAAGTTGTACTGCGGACAGAAGTATAGATAGAATTTATTGCTAATGATACTGGTAGGTCGATGTTTACATTTCCGACGATTTTATGTAGCCGACGCTGTTAATTAAGTCGCGACTCAAATATTGACACAAGCAAAGTTATTTTGGGAAAACGTCAATTAATAAATTATGTAGGCAACAGGGTGAAAGAACCCCCATTAAGCGAACCGTGAATTTCAGGACAGCATCACCGGCTTACTGTCGAGTTACCAACCTACCGAGAGAATTCTCTTCGGTTAGTGGAAGCTGTCTACAAAATTTTAAAAGATTCTTTTTTTACAGAAAAAAGGTCAATGGTGTTAAATTAAGACTTTTTCTAACCGGAGAGAAGTAACCTTCCTCTTAATACAATGCACACGGTATTTACATAAAACGAAAGAATCCAGCTTTCATATTATTTTCTGAAAGCATCAACCGAATTAGGTCAGTGAAAATATTAAAGTTCTCATCTACCGTCTGTATACATTTTCTACTTTCTTCTCTTGTTTCTAATTATATTTTATTACGTTTTGAAACTCAAGTTTTCAAGTTATAATGTTTTACATTATTTTGTAAATTCTTTGTCTTCGTTATTCTGTGAGCGATATTTTTAATTTAAAATCCATCGGTTCGTTGCCTGTCGAAGCATCCCTTTTCCGGTACGGTTTATACCTTTCAACCTCATCAGCAACCCTTTTCTAATGAACCATAAATTTCAGGTTAACGTTCACCGGCTATAGCCTCTTTAACGGATTAATTATTTTTACATAGCACCGGCCCTCCTGTTATTCGTCTATCTTTTCTATACACCAGAAAAGCAAAGAACTTTCCTTCTCCCCTGTTTTTAATTTCATAACTTACACCTAGAGTAGGTTCTTGGAAAATTTCAAACTCGTATTAACCCATTAAAAATCAATATTACGTCAATATAATAGGTACTTTCTTTGCAATTATTTAAAATTAATTCAATTTAATTTACTTAATCTACATTATTGAATTATATATTTCCTAATATCGTGGTTATAAAAAGAGCGTCTGAGACTTTGCTCAATATTTTATTTCCTTTATTATTGCTTCGTTTAGCTAGATTCTACCGCTTCATGAAATTCAAAAGAACTTGGGTATTTATACCACAATAAAAAGTTATTTCGCTAAATTTCTCGTACCAACGAAACAATATAGGTATAGCATATTTGATGTTTATTTACGTTTTCCAATAATACCATGTTCCTGACTTTTACACGCTATTACACCACCTTAATGAATTAAACAGCGCAATTTCGCGCTCTAATTACATCGCGAATTACTACAGTCAATTCTCTGCCTTCAAAACTAGAATTCCGCTCTGTACCTAACGATACTAATCCGAGAATTTAAAACGGCATTCCTGTAAAATACCAAACACAAGACGAAGTAACCCCTCGTGACCCAGATGAGCCACATTCACCCGAGTTCCTTGAACGAAGCGAACGTTGCAATTCCGATTCAGCGGTTGCTTCCAAGATGAAATTTATCAATTTAGACGTTCCTTCAGCTGCACCAGTATCCGGAACAATGGGCCAGAGTCCACAGGCAGAGGGAGATGGTCGAAGACGACGTAACAAAATTAACATTGTCGATTCAAGGAGCGCGACCCCGAGAATGCCCTACTTTCATTATCCAGAATCCAGGATGGCCCCGGGCTATATCTCGGAAGCTGCGTGGAATATCGTATTCATACAAAGAGAGAACGGAATTCGTATCGCCAAGAACGATTCCCGGTTTCCTCTTGAGAAGGAACGCCTCCATCATCGAGATTCCCCCGGTTCCGCCCAGCTATAATAGTTTTATTATTTTAATGACTCGCCTGGCAAGATGCCTCGCGACTCATTGTTCCTCTCCTTGTCTATTTCTTCTTTCTTGTCCCTTTTTATTCCCTTTTATACTTCCTGGAAATTTGATTTCGAATCTTCAGTCGAAGAACGTCGAGATATTCCTTTTCCTGCCACGTTTTCATCTACGCTGCATCTTATAACTAGACTGCAGATCTTCCTGCAGGTTTCTTATCATTTTCTTTCCGCAGAATAGTTTCTTCTCAAACTGTTGCTCCATGTGATTTCAAACGCGTCAATATAAAGTAGCTAAATACGAGGAAAATCTCTTAAATTCAATTTGTAGGAACTAAGGGCATAAGTGTTGATAAACGACATTATAGTATCGTCGATATTTTAATATTATAACAAGCAATATATTTAAAGGTATGAAGCGAATGGGAAAATATATGCTCAGAGAAAGGAAAATTTTAGTAACGTGGGGTGAATTAGCATTTTGAACTGAATTTTAAAATTGTTCTCTGATAGAAGATGGAAAATCTGATATATAGAGGGGAGCGAGAATCCGAAAATGTCGGGAAGAAATCCAGTCGGGTCTCGGAAGAATTTCGTAATTTGAGATTTTTGGGTTTCTCAAGAATTTCAGCATTCTCGAATTATAAGATTATGTAATAAATTATAATATTTTATAATAAAATATATCGTTATTATTGTTGCTCCATATTTTAGTCCATATAATTTTAAGATTCTCGAGAATCCTGCAAGTCTAAAAAATCCCGATTTTCTCTAGAACTCCGAAATTCTCGAGAATCCCAACTTCTTCGATAAACTCGAATTACGAAATACTTCCGGGAATCCGGTTCGATCCCGAAAGAGATTTTCGACCCGACCCGACCTAATCTGATATTTTCGGAACCCCACAAATCTCTACCATTAACATAATATAACATATAAAAAATTGCAAGATTTTTTATGGTTTCATAATTATGAGACTCAGTGTCTACGGCTGTTTTGTGCTTCTTTCTACAATAAGTGTTGAACAATTTCATGGAAGCTCCACGATGATCGTTTGATTTTAACGAATTCTGGCAAGCTGCCTCGCTCCTGCGTCGAATACAATCAATCCTTATGAATTCGATTTGGAAATATTAAACTTCTGTTCTCTGAAAGCGTTGCAAAGAGGAACGCTTTGTTCGTGTTCAACGATTATATGATTTTACGATCGTCTCGTTTGAATTGGCGATTAAAACGAAGCAGCGTTATGGTGATTAAGGTGGCGAATGATGATTGAGATCGTATAGTTGATGTATTTGGAGGAAATTGTGGAGATAGCGAGATGAGATTATGGTTATAATCTGTGCAGCCTATATTGTGAGGTCGTAAAATCGGTCAAGCGTTATAGCTTACATGTATTGAGTGAAAATACAGTATCCTGAGACATATATGGGTAGGTAAAGAGTTTGAGATTCATGTAAGGTCGTATCGTGTCACGTTAGAATTGATATTTTTCAAGAAAATTAGTATAGCATACAATTTGGAAAATGGACTTTGTCATCTTACATAATGTGGACACATTATGCAGAAATTTTAAATATCAGTTTGCAGATGAATGCAAATTTCGTATAACGTATAATTGGAGAAACAGGTTCCAAAGTTTAATATTTTGCAAAATGTATACACATTACACAGGAATTTTAAATACCAATTTGCGAGCGAAAAAGAAATTTTGTAATAGCGTATAATTTGGAACATACATTCTGTAAAACAGTGTTTGGTATTTGCACAGTGTATACCTACATGTTATACAGAAATTTTAAATATCAATTTGCAAGTGATTTTGTTTCTCGTTGATTTTACGTTATCCTTTTCTTCCGATTAATTCTTTTATAAATTAGTTGTTTGATGGTAAGTAGAAATAAAGATAACGATCAACACGATTCTTTTTATTCTTATTCTCCATCCAGTTTCCATTTTTCTCGGTGTTTTTCGCGGAATCTGAGAGCGTATTATCACGTAGATCCGATTGAAACGCAAAGGACAACGGCAAATAAAATTCAATTCCCGTTAATTCCGGTTAAGCTCTGTTTAATACGCTGCGTTCATTTATTTGCACTGTTCAATCCGATTTATCGATATTACCTAAAATCCTTTAGCCTATATCATATAAAACACACATTTCCAAACCATCAGACACTGTTCATTTTCTTTTGTCTTCTTTATACAAATATACCAATATTCCGATTTATTTCAGGAGTATTCATTATCAGAGATAAAAATCAGCATTGCTATAAAATTTATAACGCATGTTATTGGATTGTTTGAAAAGTCTGTAGCGTTTTTGATGGTCAATACATTTTATTGCGTATTTGATGGGATTGGAAGATGATTATTTATTGCGAATATCTGTCAAATAATGAAATACTAAATTTCATAGTTGATTTTAAATGGAGTAATTGAAAAAAACGGGCTTTCAGGATTGTTGAATAAAAGAGGTGTCATATTTCAATAAGACAATCTGTTTCAGTTACAAATTATAACATCGTTCGATCACTATTTATAACCCGATAAATTAAAAAGTACAGAAAAAAGATGATGTTACATTGTCTTTTAAATTTGCTTAGAATTTATCACCAGCATCTTTTTGCTATGAATGAATTTATGAAAGTAAGTCATTTTATTTTCTTTGGCTTATAATTTGGTTAAAAAATTAATAAATGTAACCTTTAAAAAATTTATCAATGGTGAGCAATTAAGTACACCAGAAAAATAGTAAAGAAGTTTACAAAATAACATACATTTTTCAACAAATTCTACGAAGACGAATTGCTTCAGATTTTCCAAAATTTCTCTACAAACTTCTCATACAATCGAATATTCCATCGCATATTTCATATCTCGCAAGCATTCGCTAACCCGTTACCACATGAACTTCTACATTACAATATTCATCAATTAAACGTACCAACAAACATTCCAAACTGCATAACACAAACCAACTATTTCTCCAACTATTTTGGGCTCTCTGTACACCGTCGGTTATAAGTAAGTACTGGTTCCATCTACTGGTTACAATTATTGTTGTTGAGGTTGATAGAAGAACGAATGGATGAATTTGTAATAGAAAAATATATTAAAATAAGTATAGGTTTAAGCATAAGTATTAGGATATGCTGATCCAGATACTCACTCTTACGGTGTTACAATACAATAGGAAAAATTTATTTATTTATAGCAAAGGACATTACCAAAAAGTCAACCTTGTAGCTCTAGCTGAAGGCTACCAGAAACAGCAATAGAAATATACTTGTAGCTCTTTTGTTTCTAGCCCTTGTATTCCAAAAGAAAATCTATATTCAATGGCACAATAATATGGACTTTCCCTTATTTCGAATTTTCTTTTTTTTTTTTTGTTTCACTTTGTTTCACGGATAAACAAAAGAAAAGGAGTAGAGTTCTTCTTCAAGTAATTACTTTAACAATTGTAAAACTCGATTTCCACGAAAACGGAGCGCTATACAAAACTACACTATTCTATATTTTCAACTTACCTTAACGTAAGGAATTAACCTTTTTTCCGGTTGTACCACGATTTCGTAAGCATCCGTATCTCTGCTTCATTTAAAGGCGTAATATCTCTGCCAATTAGACTTGAAAATTTCGTGGATGTATCTTCGATGATACATCGAGATTAGAAGATTATAAGTTAGATTATAAGGAGATTATAAGAAAGAAAGTAGATTATAAGGTTAGATTATAAGGAAATGCAAGAAAGATTGATTTTTTCTACCCTAGCAAAATACCTCAACAGTGGAACGAGGTGGTACAGAATAGACACATCGAGCTTTTTGAACGAAAGCAATCTATAAAGCGCGACCGAGCTTTGTTTTCACGTCCGTGGGACAGTTTAATTGGCACATCGAGCGATCCTGCCGACTTGTTCAGCAACGAACCGTCTAGAAGAAACAGCGCGTCCACGACACGCTTTTTCTTTCGCCGATGCCCTTTTACACGCCGTGCCAATTATCGACCGATACTACTTGAGAGCCGCGATCGTTTTGCGCGTTTTTGCCGCGCTTTAAACCGATACGAAAGTCTTCGTGCAATATGCCGGTTTTTGCCACTGGTCCGCGTTTCCGCGGAGCATCGCCGTTATGCCGGTAATTAAATGATTATGGCCGGATAAATTCCAACCGAGCTAGCGACTTTCTTCCCTCTTCTGGGAAGATCAGTTTAGACGCGCCGGCATCCTGAATCCCGACTCGATGAGGTTTTTTGGAGAATGCTTGCTTGGATTACCGTTGACGGAGCTTTTAGAGGGTTTTAAGATCTGTTTTATGAGGGTTTTAACTTTTGTTTTTCTTTCTGTGTTTGCGATTTTAGTAGGACATTTAATAGGAAAGAGCGATAGACATTTTTGTTTCAAGTATTGTTTGACGATATATTTGATGGTATTATGGCGACAAAAAATTGGAATCTTAATTTGTTTACGTTTATTATTTATAGGAGAATCGATATTTTCAGAAAGTTAAAAAGTATTCTAGTTACTGATAGTTGAGTAAAAGATTATTTCTGAAACAGGGAATATGTGGATTAAAAATTCTGTTTTTTAGTCTTCACATGTATAAGACTACTATACTAAGACTACTAAGAGAGTAATTATTTTTGGAAAATTTATATCTTTTGTATCGTTGATACTCAATTAAAAGATTGCAGATATTAAGTATTTCAATATCTAATTTGAATATACTTGTATGGATAAGAAAGAACTGTATTAGTAAATGGAAAAATGAGAGTAAATGTTTTTTACAAAGATACATATTTAACACGATGTTATGTTCTTTCTGGACAAATCTTCCTTGTTGTTGATCTTAGCGTAACTGAAGCTAGTTAATTGTCGTCCAAAATTTTCCAAATAGTTGAAAATATTTAATTCGCGAATTTAATAGTATCGACGAAATGTTAGTAATTACACAATTCTGTTTTGAACATTTGTCAGTACACGCGATATAATTTGACGATGATCTATTGATGGAATTAAGGCAACGAGTTTCGTTTCCTCTCGGTTTTTCAATTTTAATACGGACACCGGGGTGTTCCGCGGGGATTCGAATTACACGATCGGGGCCGCGTAATCTGCTAGCAACGAGCACGAGCTATCGCGATGAAAATTAATTCACAGCAATTCACCGGAGATCCTCTGATCCCCTGATCAAACAATCCCGCGGAATATTGCGAATTTCCAGCAATGATTTAAAAAAAAAAAAAATCGAGCGAGCGAGGGGGAGAGAGAGGGAGAAAGAAGAAAAAATTCAGGTTTCCAGCGACAGTCAAACTGAATTGACGCGAAACACAGAAATTTTTAGCAAATTGGTGAATACCACTATGACGTGCCGAATTCCAGGAATATTCCCAACATTCATCCCTCTGCTCTAACACTAAATCCACATTAAACTCTATCGAACGAAAAACTCAAATAAAACCAAATATTCTATCGTTCAACCAATAGACTTGACATCCTCCACTGAAAATAATCAGTAATAAAAAGTCAAACAGAAAAAAGATGAAAAGTTTCGAGTGTCTATATAATAATATAACATATAAATCAAATCTACTAAACGTAAAAAATCTATGAAATCTATTAGCTTCTATAAGAAATCGTAATTCATGTAACAAATAACAATTGAGGTATTTGTACCAAAAGAAGTTTTCATCAAAGCTGTTTCTCACAAGAATAGTTCCTATTAGTTAATAACTATTCAAATGTCATAAGTAGGGTTGATTTCGTTCTCCCATGAACAATCATTGCTTTTAGACATCGCGTTGATGATTCAGTCTAATAACAATAATGGGAACGAAGGACATTAACATCTTTAAATATTCCACTGCTTGTGGTTTTTAATCAATGAAAAATATTTAATTCATCCAAGGATACGTTATATCTATATAGCAACTTGATTTTCATTCCATGATATTTTACTGCAAAATTAATCTGAATCACAAATTTTTCAAAAATGCATAAACACACCCAGTTTAATGATCGATATCTTGTTAGAAGAAATTGAAATCTGTTGAATTGAAGATGCTATGATATTTTTGGCTTTTCTGAAAAAAAAAAAAAAATAAAAAAAGACACAGGTTTGGTAATTATTGTTCTCGCTAAGAACATTTCAATCTTCCTTGTTTTTTTTTTTTTTTTCGTTTGTCTTTCAAATTTTTCCCTCCATTTTGTTTTCGTCCACTGCCAGTCTACATTGTGACCCCCTTGGCAAAGCAGAATACGAGCACCCGCGCGCACCTGTATCCGGGGAAATCAATAACCGCGAAAATTTCCATCGTTCCGGGCCATTTGAGCCGTAGATTGTGCGAGTCCGCGGGATTCCAGTTCGATTTTCCGCATGGCCGTGCTTACGGCGAAGTTTTTGGCCGAATACCACCTACGATACAAGTATCTCGTACGCGGAACGCATCGGGAAACCGTTTCGAACACTTAAACCACCATCGACTGTGAGAGAAAAGTAGGATGGAAGGAACACGCGTTGAAGGCAATAGTCGCGAGAAAGATCGTTCCGGGTTAGATTTGTCCGGATTTGGAACATAAATTAAAATAAAAGAGATGGTTCTTTTATACTAATTTTTTTTGCATTAAATTCTGGTAATATGTAGATATTATACTGCTTAAAATAATTTAAATTAAGAATTTTCTTCATTCTCTTTGATAAAAGTAAGTTTATACTGCTGATTAATTTTATACTAAATTATGTACAATACAGATTTATAAATTGCATTAAATATCTATTTGACATAGGTGTGCTGAATGAATTACTTTTGTTTTTTAATTAAATATTCTTCGTCTTTCTATGGGCTTTGAGTTTATTTCCAACTACGTATTCATAGTAGAATTTACTTTGTGTATTCACAAAGAGAAAAAAATCCTATATGTAATGAAACATTAGTGCTGTGCCCATTTTATTCGCTATAGTATTAATAGGTTTTCATATCCCGCAAATTTGGTCATCACGAAGTCGTGATCGAAGCTTGGTTGAAACTTGAAGTTTGAAACTATTAAATACAAGTCGCCAAGTTCTATAGATTTATTCGTAGCACGATGTCACCTTCTTGCGTGCGTATTTCTTTTTCTCTTCACGCTGGTTAACCGTGATTTCCGTACTTCACGGAGTATGTGGGCGAATTCCTAGTGGCGAAATGCAGATGCACGTAACTCGAGCCGTTTGCTTTCCTCGACGTCGAATCGGCGAAACGGTAATTGGGGCCAGCGGGAGAACAAACGAGAGGGCTTTCAGAGAGGGCGAATTTGTTTAGCGAAACTTTTCGCCGATTAGCTCAGGATATCCACTGGAGGCTGCTGGTTTGTCGAGATTGTAGCTGCTTTTTCTCGTCCTTCGAACGTTTGCGGCTAGAGCTTGTTGATTCTACAAACGATTTAGGGGAATTTGGAAACGTTCTGTGTTCGAAGAACGTGTTTAAACTGTTGGAATGAAGAATTAACTCGTTGCATGGATTACTCATATTTTAACGTTTTCAGATTTTCAATGTGTAATTATCTTTTATTAGCGTTACGTTCGTTATGTTATAGGCTGGTTACAAGAAATATTCGCAAATATTTTTAGTGAAGTATCTTTTTATCGTATTTATGTACTTCATTTTCAAACTATCAAATTTTCTTAGTCGTATGAAAGTACTGATAAATGATACAAAATTGAATATACTTGAACGTGGAATTAGTACGTGAATACTTGAGAAAATTCTGAGTTTTGAAACGACGTATGAAATGACGTACGAAAACATGAAAATATTCATTGAAAAAGAGAAAGTTCAAGAAATTGATATAAAACAAGTTTATTGTTTTCTGTATTTTTATTATAACTTTTTAAGAAAGTATTTATCACGCAATATTTATATGTCGTCTCTTCTTCTTATTTTTATACCAATATCGTTCTACGAGAAAAGAAGCTGGGATACGCTGTATATATTTTGATTTAAAGTTAGAATTTCCCATTGGGGAATTACGGTCGATGCTATAAAATTTCCACAAATTTCTTTTTACGATGCCCGAATGGATAGCATACTTAATAGGTTAATCCCTACGAGTATTATTAAAATGTATACCATAAGTTTCCTTATACCTTTAAAACACCTGAATTTACTCGGTCGACCGATTGCCAATGTACCGCGATACCTCTAAATGGTATCTCTAAATCTCGTTCTTCGAGGTGGAACCAACCATCCAGCTGCGAGGCAGCGGGGATCAACGAGCATTAATCCACAGGGAAAACATTTTTCCCCGGCGTTATCGGGTTTTCCAAGCGAACTGTTCAAACACTACGATCGACTGTACGCGCGCGTTCGAGAAAAAAATGTTCTACTCCAGTTCACCGATCTTTTTGAGAAGAACAACGCGGTAAAACCAGAAATGAACACAAAGACACGATCGGCAATGGAATAAAACAATGGTAAATGAAGACGAAGATGTTAGATTTACTATGCTATGAACTGTGACGCGAATTAAATCATTTAAAGCTCATAGGATCATGCTGTGAGAATAAGCGAACATAAGAATCGTTGAAACGTATAAACTTCTTGATCGGAAAAGGCTAATTAATTCGTCCATTAAACTCTCAATCTTTTGGATGTAACAATTGCTTAATCCATTGTTACCCTATTTTTCAACATGATAATATGATAATACGAAGTTGTTTCAATATGATAATATGATAATATCAAATTCAATTCTACTCAAAGTAGAGAGTATTATACTTATACTTGGAGAAATTAAAATTAATCTAATTGCAATAAATCTGTTATTAACTCTTAATTTTGTGATTATTCAAGTTTTTGGTTAAAGCATAACTCGATTAACACGTGATTAACAGGCGTGTACTTTACGCTACGTGTCTATTGCGACATGTAGCAACGATCGAGCGTGTTAAAGTAGAATTTCCTGTAAGAGCCAGACATGTGCGCGCGGACATATGCTACCACTCAGTAGATTCATACACCGATAGGAGTTTCCTATTAGTATCGAACGCTTGAATTTCGATAAGCACAAACAGGTAGATTTTGTTATACAGCGTTCCACATGCATTTCAGCTGCTTATTAATTTATATGAAAAAATATATGTAATATTGCAAAGCTGTAATTATTACAAAACGAAGTCTTCAGTTGATGATTGTTGACGATATGGTTTATTCCTTATATCTGTATTACCTGATTTTTTATATTATCACCTATCTGTCTATATTTTTAATACAACTGTCTCGAAGGTCGTATAATATTTTCGAAAAATGTTAAAAGATCGGTATCTTTTTACATTGTCGTAAGAAATGCATTCGAATGTCATACTGATTTATAATTTTAATATAAATTGACTGTTTTATACTCGGTAAAATACCACTAACAGCTTATTCAATCTCTACTTCACACTGTAGAATTACTAAATACTATTTAATATATCCAATCACTATTAAATTCCAAGAGATTCTACACATTTGTAGCATCATCCATTTCATACGCAATAAGCCAATAAATGAAAAAATCCTATTGTAATCAAGTGTTAGCGCGGACGATAGAACGATCGAAAGACAGAAACAAGAGAACGCAAACGCAAGAAAACGCGGTTAGAAAATTTTTTAGGGCTGACAATGTACGATACGTGATATATTGACCGTCTCGTTTCGGTTTTCCACGCTCGAATCAATTCGAGCGAAGATACTCGATAACCGAATCGAGCAATTTCGAGGCTAACGTGTGCCCCCTGCCCGCAACTTACTCTCTCCTTCCATCGTCCTACTCCCTGTTTCACCCTATTTCACCCTCCTTTTCTCCCCTCGTTCTCCTGGTTCCTCGTTTTTCTCCCTTTCGTCAAGCGCACGCTCGCTCTGTCCCTTTGGCCACACGCTTTTTTCATCGAGGCCAGGCGTACCCTGGCCCGCTAGCTGGATAGACGCGTGCACCGTTCCGTTTTCCAAGGGTGTGTAAGTGTGCACACATAACCAGCAGCAAAATCCCCTCGTGGCTTTGCCATTCGGTCTCCTCTTCCGTTTTCTCGGTGTTCCGCCGCTGAATGAACGCTCTGGTCGGCGAGAGCCGAGCAAAGAGAGGGAAAAATGGATGGAAAGGGACAGCAATCGTACGGAGTCTGTTGGAAAATAGTCACGTTGCGGTTAATTTCGAGTCACGTTCCTTCTCCTCTTTTTGTCTTCTGATATCTTCTCTTTCGTTCTCCCTAACATTTCTTTTCTTCTTTAATGTATTTTTGCCTTTCTCATGCAGCTTCTCCTTCTCCATGTATATTGTCATACGTAAGTATTTAGACACCTGCTCCCCCTTGCACGATTGATGTTAGTGACGTTGTTAGTGAAATTTTACAAGTCACGAACTACTAGGAAGCTACTAGCTCTCGAACAACAGTATCTAACAAGTTTGATAATAAAGAAAAATGAAATAGTACATTTTATAAATTACACGTTATCTGATTATTATCTGTTTCATGAAAAATTCTGAAATTGCGAAAGAGAAATTATCTGATCGCACTCCGTTCCACGAAAGATTATGAAATTGTAAAAGAGAAGTTATCTGATTATTCTTTATTTCATGAAGAATTATGAAATCACGAAAGAGATGGCTGTAACCTACCACTGTTACTTAGCTTATCCCTTGTTGTACAAAAAAAATATTGTACAATAAATACATAAGGTTGATGTTTCTACTAACTACAATGACTTCTACTAACAGCATTAACAATCTATCATATAGAAAAGTACGTGCATTAAACAGATAAAATTTATGTTTCTACGAACCACATTATATCTAAATGTTAAATAAAACAAATCAGTAATATCTTTATACCGACGGTATTATAAAAATACCATCGCTAACGACCATATTATCGATGTTAATGAATGAAAGAAGAAGAAGAAGAAAAAGAAGAAGAACTTATAAAGAAGTATACAGGCTAATAATCTTTCGAACGCCACGATATCCGAATGTTAACGACTCACACTACATTTTCTATAATTTAAAACAGTCAAAATACTTGTGCACGGTAGTGTACGTACATCTTTTCCCATTGCTTTTCTCAAACCACCGCCGTTGCTCCTCCCGTTTTTTCCTTTTTTACGCCTGTTCTCCTCCTATCTTCTCCTATCCTCTCTTTCTTTCGTTTTCATATTCGTATCTACGCGCGCTGCGTCTGTCTCTTCTCAGTGATTTAATGGCCGGAAGCGTAATTACTTATGCCGACGTGCGGCAGATAGGAGAGACCGCGTGGCTCTCGGCTTTACATAGAAAGAGAGAGAGAGAGGGAGCGACACGAGACTTTGGGAGAATGGAGAATACGGATAGATAGAATGGTACGCGAGCGTTTGTCTACGCGCGTGTATAAGCGCGGGAGGGCAGCGATCGGAGCGTATGACGGGATCCATTGTCAGCTGGCGGGATGCCTCCAGTCGATCGATTATTATCACTCGAATCGGCCCGTTACAACGAGACGAGACACTGCGCCCGGACAATGGACGAATACCAAGACTCGCGTCGATCCACCCACGTTCGCCGCTATCTTAAGGAAAATGAATACGTCGCGGAGAATCTCGGCGAAATTATCGTCAACGAGCACGGGAAATTGCTCGATCGTACTCTGACTCGATCCACGAGAAGGCGCTCGTCGAGACGGTTTCCGGGCCATTCAGACCAAAGTTGACATGCGAGACGTCATGCTATATGCCGCCAGTAACTTGGGTGCTCTTGAGAGATTTCTTCGACGGATGTACTTAGTCTTGCGCAGTTTTTTTTAATATTGTGGTGTTTAGAGGTAGCGGTGCTTTGTATCGACGTGCTCAAATTATTGTATTAGTCTTTGAGATATTGCGCGATATTTTTCCGGTTCTTTTTTTTGATAAAAAATTCGAAATTTTTGTTAAGGATTATCTGTCGAAGTCCGCTGCTTTATTTAAATTTATTTGAAGGTGTATTCCCATTTATAAGTGTCATTTTTAGGCGACTTTTAGGATGTAAAGTTGGTGGATAATCGTCGACTAAAAGACTTGGAATTTTTTATATGTATTTATACGTATATTATATAATTTTTATGTAATTATTTTTGTTACTATTTAAGTTATACGTGTTATTATTATGTTATATATGTTTAGTATACTGTGCCTATATTATGCAAATATTATACCTTGGAAAAAATTGAATAATTCATTGTTATTAAAAAAATGACGAGTTTAAATCTTGAAGAAGTGAAATAATAGAAAAACAATTATACAAAGTCGATAGGTGTAATATTTCTAAATTCTTTGTTCAGATCATTTTCATAATCATCCCGCCAATCGGTTCAATTCTCACACTATTCCAAAGTCAGATAATCCGAGCCAAAAAAGCTGATCGATCCAACACGTGTATTACCATTTTTCCACTTCGCTTATTTTACTCTGTGTATTTCATTGGCGATACAAGTAAATAAAACAGGAAGTATTAAGCTGAAATAGAGGGGTGGCAGACAGAAAACCGGGCTTTTTCCGCGTCACAATTCTGCGTTTCCCCGTTCGTCAGAATTATTCGCCGGCTGATCGAGTCGCAATGCATCGAAAACATTTTCAACGAACTTTCATTCGCCGCTCGCGCAACCATAAACCGAATATCGTTCGCCGTGCTTTCCAGTCAAATTATACACCGTCGACGGTGGCCATCGATACGTGAAAACGTATCGCGGCAATACGCCAGGGAAATGTAAAAAGGAAAAGGTTGTTGGAGATTCTCCCTCGTCAAGAGAGAAATCGGATCTATGGATCTATCAAAAGATACTCGGTTGGATCGAGCCGATCATCGGTCAATCGAAACTATCTAGAAAGAGAAAGAGAAAGAGAGGGAGAAAGACAGGAGAAAGAAGTTTGTGCACGCGTCGATATTTTCATTCCGCTAATGCTTTGATCTGAATTTTCCACGTTCGAGTGGCTTCCCTTTTTTAATCGAGCACGATTCGCTGCGAACGTATAATAATAGGATGACGGGAGGGGAAACGAGGTTCGATGCTGGTTTATCGATTCAGCTGACGATTGTCTGAAGTCGGTGGAATTTATGGAGCAAGAAGTTAGCCACGTTAATTGAAGTTTACGAGAATTCATAGAACTGTTGCTAAGCACGGTTTTTAGAACTGTTGCCAATCGGTTATTTTATGGGAGCGTGTGCTTGGAAATTGAAAGGGAAACAGAGAAATGAATTCTTGTTGGAGGATTTCGTTGTTAGAAAACCAGGTTGTATTATGCAATTTGTTTCAAGCTATATAACCACGTTGTTATTTACGAGTTTGGAATCTCTTTATTCCGCGGTAGGAGTCTTACAAAATTGATTATATTTTCTCATATTGATTCGAAATGTTATAACTAGATTATGGATTTGTGGCGGATCGGCATCAACAGGACGCCGACAGGTCGAGGCATCAACGCGGCGCAACACCTCCCGGGCGATCCGCTGGTACCAACCGCCAACACTAGAGGGCTACGACGACAACGAGTCTGTCTAACTCGCTAGCGGTCGAATATACGAGCGATTGATACAAATACCGCACCTAGCGAGACTCCCTCTACGTCTAAGGCAGGGACTATCGGGCATAGCCTTACTGACGAGTCCACCGGTAGTCCCGGGACGAAACGCACAATTCTCTTTTCATCCGCCACAGATTTTTATGTATTTAGGTGAAATTTAATGACGCAAAAATGCACGTAATATGCAGAAGTAAAAAATACTTAAAATAGGTATCCTTTGCAGTATTTAATAAATAAAACATTTTTCCGTCTAAGTTCCATTTTGAAAATTATATTCAGAGAAATAGGAATTTGAATAAATATATTTGTTATCTGTGTGATATAAATATATATAAATATAATCATATAAATATATACGTTATATTACTGCAGTGCAGTTATGACTGATAATTGCAATAAATAAATTATTTCGTATGAAAAGAAATCGTAAATTTTATGACAGTCTTATTTAGATAACATCGGTAAATGCAATTGAGATTGACGGAAATATTATAAAATGTCTGGCTGATCCATCCGTCGCGAACAGTATTAGACAACATTTAATCAAGTGGGAGCATGTCGCGTTCGAATCACCAGTCAACCGAATCAAATTTAACGCGAATGAATTTTGCATGCTTGACCCGCGGAATTCTCGAAATCGCGCTGAATTACCATACGTAATTTAAAACTTCTGCCTGTCGTTTGCTCAATTCATGCATCCGCTTCAGCGAAAGGGGACAAATGTTACCAGTTCCATGCATGAGACAGTATCATCGTCCCTCTTTTGGGAACGCATCAAATTTGCATCATCGTCGGCTCGTTACCTCGCGATTTAACCTAACGAAATATCATACCGCATTCAAAGCGACATTTATCGTGTCGAAAGGAAAAAAAACATGATGCGAGTGTTTAAAATTCATTGCATGCGGATTTTGTGGGAGTTTCACGTACACAATGCACCAAACATCTATCAAGCGAGAAAATTTACGCGGAAACATGTAAAATGATCGCAGTGAAGGTATTTGTTTAAAAAACGTGAAAATTTATGGAAAGCTGGGGAATTTAAGAAAGTTTTTCAAAGTGGTTATAGAAACACCAGCATAGGGACGAGATTTATATGAAATAGTGAGAAATAATAGAATTAAAGCATTTATTTAGTTTAGTTAGCATTTATTTAGTAGAAAATCGTAATGCAAATATTTACATATTTAATTTCGAGAGAATTTTATAGAACATTAGGAAACTTTTATTGAGCGTAAAATTGTACGCGATACTGAATGCAAAGTATTCGTGTAGAACTATTTATTTACCGTATAATATAGCTATAGACGACTAAATTATAAAACTCGTATCAAACGAAACAAAACGAAAAATATAGAGAAAAGTAAATACATCAATGTAGGAAAATCTATAAAATATATAAGATACGCGAAGAATAGTTCGAGGAAAAACGCAATCTGTTAAATTTATCCGTACGTTAAGTCAAATAAATAAAGTCTATATAATATTTTTACGAGAAATTATGAATTTATCAATTGACTTCTTCGACAACTGCAACTTTGAATGCACATGGGATTAACGAATATCAAGAGAATTATTTGAAACGTCAGGAGAGAAACACTTATCGAGTAATAAAATCGATGCGAAACCGTGCGAAACATCGGCATTAGAGAGGTCTTCAACCGGAACGCGAGGTATAATGATCCCCGGGGCAAGTTATCGTCCGGACAACCATGCGATTTGGCTTTTGCCAAGTTGAATCGCGTTTGATTAATCGCGTTAAGCCGCGGAAGCGGCACGGTCGCGGTGCGTCCGCTGTCAAATTTGCGCCGTCAAACTCCGTCTTTATTACGGTTTTATCAGCGACTCGCCAGTGTCCGTGGCGAGTTTTGTAATTCTACGTCCGCCAGTATTTACCCCCGCGTCGATAACGCGGTGAAGTAATGGAAACAGCGGCTACGGGGGCGAGTCGGGAGGCGGTATAGAGCCAGCAGAGAGAGAAGAGATGGAAGAGATGAAATTGCCGGTGGAACGAATTTATTCGACAAATTGATGGAACCGAACTGACGGTTATTCCAGCGTCCATTTCGCTGTTAGCCTTCGCTGTTGCTGGCGTGTATCCTACGCGTCTGACAAACGTGTCGGTTCTGCTTGTAATTTCCCCTGAAAGCCGAAACCTTCGATATACTTGACTCTGGATCTGAAACGCGTGCATCTACATCGGTAGATGCGCGGCCAACCCTCCTCCAGGAAAGATAAGCTGCTATCGATCCCGCGAAAAATTTCGTCTGATCGACGAGACCGACTGGACTTCCCCGACAGACGATGGGATTGGTAGAACGTTGGTAGACCACCGGGCAATCTTTTTTGTTTCGCTGGTTAATGGCGGTCATATTCTTCATTTCTCTTTTTCTTGTTTCCGCGAGATAGAACGAAGGTATTTTTAATTTTGTACACTGCAGTGCTGTACGGAAGTCTTATAATTGTGACGAGAAACACGTGTAGATTTAGAACGAGTTATGAGAATAAAGAAAATCGGAAACGTAAATAGATTGCTTAAAATATTAAAACTGTAGATACAAATAGATCGATTGCAAAATTAATTAACGAAGCAAGTGTAAATAATTCCTTTTATCGAGACAACAATCCATATTACATTAAATATTAACTGCTTTGAATTGAGCTTCTCGAATAAATTACCAGCAATTTTAGAAGTAAAGACTTTTTAAGAATTAATAACAGTTATTTTGAATAACAGCATGTATCCTCGTTCTATTTCGGACTTTGACTTTAATTCGCATGCCGTTAAACATCGTGACGTCGTTAAACGTCCCTATTGTACGGGTACAGGTATAGCAAGAGCTGTTAAAAATTAAACATACTTTGTTTTCTCATCACTGGCAAAGACCGTTTTTTTTAAGGAACAATTTTAGAAATTAGTTATACAGCGCGAAAGTTAACTTCTAACAAGTTCAACAATTTAGCGAACGAGATTAAATTTAATGAAAGAATTAACTTTCTTCTTTGCAAATTACCTCTCTTGTGGCCTCTCTTGGAATTTTTCCTTTTTTTTTTAGCCATAAAAAGATATTTTCTAATTTACCTTCTCTTTTCTTCACGAAGTGCACACTTAGTAAAGGAAGTCAAGCCGAAGAAGCTGAATTTGAACTAGATTAATAATTGATCGTCTTTGAATAGAAGGGAATTCTTTTGTACGTGGAAGTACGCTCCGATAGATTCCTGAACGAGCAAAAGTTTATTTTTAATGCTTTCATATTGTAAGTCCATGCTTATAGAATGAATGAATCGCTCCATTCTATTTCTTAAACTGAGCATGTTCAAATTCACGCTGGCTAACCATTCAGCCGTACCACGAACTCCGTGTTTCTTTAAAGTTCCATGATACTGATGCTTGAATCATTGATCGTTCCCGGGACACTACGTTGCTTGAAGGCTTGCTGAATGTTCCCGGTGAAAGTTTAAGAAAATTATCAAGACCGTGGTGATCAATGTTCTGAAAGTTCCTGTGCATACTCGGAGGGAAAAGACGAAGTTTCCGGTTTCTACAACAATTCCGAAATAAATTTTAAAAAATAGCTTTCGTACCTTTATCTTGATCTAATGTAATTTGTCAACTCGTATAATTTACTATCGATAGAGTCATCTCTTCTAAATAATCTCTTGCAATTTTCCCCAAAATCACCGGCATACGTTTCAAGCTTAACTCGATACTAGTAATCCTTAAGCCGAAAATTCCTTTCAACGCAATCACCATACACAAACACGGTGGTTGTTAAAAAAAGAAAAAATACATCAAAGAAACAATTGCTGGAAATCCTGGCCAGTATCGAGAGAGAGACTGGCCCTCGAATTATCCTGGCTGGCGTTTCCTGGCAGCAGGAAAT
Organism: Bombus vosnesenskii; assembly: GCF_011952255.1. Taxonomy (NCBI): domain Eukaryota; kingdom Metazoa; phylum Arthropoda; class Insecta; order Hymenoptera; family Apidae; genus Bombus; species Bombus vosnesenskii. The sequence goes on from NW_022882924.1 coordinate 10,397,408, forward strand.
TTTCGATCAGCCACCTGGGTAACGTTGATTCTCTAGCTGGTTCTACACAGAACCAGAGATGGAGGGTACAGAAGAAGATGGGGTAGAGTTGGAGGGTAGGTTAAGCCGGGTTTATAAGCCACGGGTGGCTCGTCGGTAGGCCGCCTTTATGTTTCGCGTCCCTTATCCCCGAACATAATGGCGCGGAGAAAGAAAAGCTACTCCTTTCTTCTCTTTCTTCCGAGGTAACTGCGGCTAGTCGCGTTTTAGCAACGACGATAATGATATCAATTACGCGTCCCGGAAGAAGGGCCGAAACGACACGTTCGTTCACCGTGTGAAAGATGGTAGTGCATTTTTTCGCCAGTAAGGAAATCAAGCATAGTAAGATAGGGTTGAGCGATAAATTCGTTTTTCACTGGTGTATGGATTTTGAAAAATATCGTGGAAATTATTTGGAAGAATGTAAAGATACGTCTGTGCGTGTCTAAATGTTTCGATGGCAGATATATATATTTACGGAGAAATAAATTGTTACGGTGGAACTCCATTTATCCGAACTCCATTTATTGAAAGGGAATTTTAGTTAATGCCCGAGTAACTGAAGCTTTGAGCGAGCTCTTATTACGTGAGCGAAAAGTAACGAGCAGCGGGGAAAATAATGGAACTTTGATCATATGAACTCTAATTATATAAACTGTTAAACTCTGAAAATATAAATTGTTCGCGCCCCTTCGAGTTCAGATACATATGTAGAATTCTAGTGTAATTTACTCCTTGATTAAATAAATTTTATCACATTTATTTAGCAAAATGTGAACGAGCTTGTGACTCGATTTACCGCCATATGAGTCACCTAAACTTCGGTATGTTCAAATTCAATCTCGAACTTTGTATGGAATAATCGAACTTGTGTATGCATTATGAAACATCATTATTCTTTAGGATATATAGAACAGAGGAAGAAAAATCAGCGTTAGAGGGAAAGAGAGAGAATGGTGGGCCAGCCAGTAATTTAGTCGCTTTATTTTTCCCGTGGTCCGGATAAATTCTCCAGACGGGGGCCTCTTTTCTCTGAAAATATTTTGTTTTCTGGCCGTTTCGAGCCGCGACAGCACATCGTCCGTGTGAAAAATCCCGGCTATGCAGATAGACCCGGCCCGCGCTTTGACCGCGTCGTTTCATTATTTTAACGAGAACGAAATACCCCGTAACGCGTCGCCGGACTAATCTTCGCCGTTGCGTCGCGGCGATGACTTCGTTTAAATATTCTCGCCTCGCCCCTCCGTGATATATTCAGCATTTTTTTCACGTTTGTCCTTTTCTGGCATTTTCTTTCTTTTTTTTTCATGGTGTTTCGTTCTTTCAGTCGTGAATTCGCGGATGAAGCTACGGAAAAATATTTAGATTGACAAAGAATAGGTGTGTTAGTGAACGATGACGAAGGATGATAATAAAGTAGGAAGATGATTTCTTCTTACTCACGATATTATGGATAAATCAAAAAGCAATGATTTTATTCCTCATAATCGTCATAGCTACATAGCATTGATTTTTGGAAGCCTGCATGTAATAATGAAACTGGTGTTTGTTATTGTTAATCTTCATTATTTATTATTATCTGCAGATTCTTTTGTCTCTGAATTACAGATTACATTGAACTGATACAAAAACTTCAATATTGTTAGATATTTAGATAGTAAATACTATATTGTGGTGCATATAGCAAGTAGTAAAATGTATTATTGTTATATTTTTCAATACACGATATAGATTTTATAGTCTACTGATTCCATAAAAGGATAATGTAATTGCTGCTTCTAACAATTAATTCGTTACTAATTTGTACATTTTCGTCAAACTGAAATTTCGTCGCTACAAATGTAGCAAGTTTTTCGAACACTTACAAACGATAATGTACATAGCTGCGAGTTTCTCTCGAACGAGAAAACAGAGAGAGATTAAACTTTTTGATATCATTCGAAAGATATACGCCATATCTTTATAGCGAACAATGGCTGAAGCAGGTGTAATCATCGTTGTTCCGTAATCAACGTGAATTGTTTAGAACAAAAGGCATAGGATCAATTGTCCCGGCGAAGTCGAACGATTTTTGCGCAAAATGGGACACAATGGTAGAATCTCCATGTACGTAGAAACAGATTTATCTCTCTGTTTCTCCCGGTCGCTATCGCGACGATTTCATTGGCAGCTAGCGCGCAAAGAGACAACGGCTGTTGAGAGGAGAGAAAAAAAAAGCGACAGGGGGATGGGATGATCGTACGACGACCCAGTTTGCCCGTCATCGTTAAATTTATCAACTCAGCGAAATGAGAATTGAACGGTGGAAGTAATCAAGAGAGTTCGCCAATATTCAAAGATCCGTTATCAGGATAATGAAATTATTTCACCGGCTCTTCTATCGGGGCTTAACTTCTCGCTGGATGAAAGACACGTCCGAACAATCTCGAGAAGCTTTATCGATTATTCCTGCCGCGGCACGAGTTCCGCGAGAGATTAAGAAAAGCGGAGCTAAAAACTCCATTGGCGACTTTTGAGACTTTCGTCGAATAAACGCCATCCCCGCTCGTTTTATCAATCATCTTCGGTAGTTGCTAAAATCAGAGAATATCGACAGGTCATTATTTTCGTAGTTATTTAACCTTTTTTGGGGCTATGGTAATCTAAATTGAATTTTTCTTTTAATAACGAATCACTTTATGAGATAGAAATATGATTATATAGATTTATCTATTCTTAATAAAATAATTATTCATATTATTTTAAATAATAACGGACTATGTATAACATATTTAAGTACATATTAGCGGTTGGTACTTTCAATATTAAACTCCTTATATTAATAAATAGGACACAGGTATTTCTACAAATATTTAACTAATTCCTTTTTCTTATTTTATTTTCAGGTAAGCAATAAAAGAATGCTGTTATGAGGGAACGTAACGTATCAACAACTAACGGGCCTAATTGAAGGTTTTTATATCAAATATCTATAGATATTATTAATTTTATAAAAAATTTAATTCAGTTGATTTTCTTTGATTTTTGTTCTTATTGGATAGAATTATTAATTAAACATGTAGAGGGGGTTTAACAACCTCTAATGTTTTCTCGTAACACTCATAAGTCATCCTTAAACTGGACCTAAACAAAGAATTGTCTCATGTATTAAATATGGTAGAGGGCAAGGAATCATACTGATATCAATCAATATACAGTTGAATTTAATAAAACAGCGTGCTGCGTTCATTATTATAAAAATTCATTATATTTTTAAAATCATAAAAACGTATTGCTGCAAAGAATAAAGATATAACTTCTCCATAAACGGTATAGTTTATAAGGAAAGGGTATCAAGAAAATTGAACGTTATAATGCTTTACAATTCATATGGGTGAAACTCATAGAAGGAAAGTATTGTATAATACTGTATAAGTTATGTTTTACATTTTTTATATTTACATCACCAAATGGAATTCTTATTTGATTTCGAGGAGATATAGAAGAAAATGTGCTACTATTTCCGCTCCTCCCTTGAACTTTTCAAAAATGTTGTTGATCACCGATTCATCATAATATTAGCTTTATTGTTGGTTTTTTACGAAATTTTACGAATGTATTACTTATTTTTATAAAACTAAAATATTCACGTTAGCTTCCAAATGACGCAAAAATAAAAAGATTAACGAATATATTATATAAATATTTGTTCTGTAATTATTATATGTTATATGATTTTTCTATATGAGATTACGGATAACGTAGAGTATTATTAAAATGTATTCCACATGAATAGTTGAAATTATGAATTCGCCAGACAAACTGCAAAATTTTAATGATGGGAAAAATAAATAATTTTTAATCTTCCCTTTTCCATTATTCACCATTTTATTGACCCGCGAAGGAGTTAGATTATTTTTGTTTATTCTAGAAATATCTTACAACTCAAACAACGTTTTTTAACTATACGTTATTTAAACGTAAATCGGGCGTAATTTTTTCAGATTTATCAGTTTTATTTTATCAGGTCTACAGGAAATAAATAGCCGATTGATGCTCGCAAAGATCTTTCGACTGTTATAGTTCGGTTATATTTTATTTTTCGTCCCATTCTTAATCAAAAAATATCCGCTGTGATCACTGCACTTTTTTCCAATATTTATTGGCTCCTTTTTTCTTTTCAGTTATTATTATCATCGACACAATAAATTTCCTAAGAGCTTTATCTTTTCTGCGTTTTAACAATTCATTAAACAAGACAAAATAACTTATGGAATATGATTTCGTAAAATAGATCGTACATTGCTCGCCATAACAATTCATCGGTACGTCAAGCTACATTTCTATTTAAAGATATACTTACAAGTTTGCGCTACAAAAATATGAATTTGTACACAATCTATTGCTGTCCGAAAAGTGTTTTTCTTTCACAAACGTGTTTTTTACAATAGTGCACCTTCATACAAACGTGAAACTAAATTTGTGAAATGTTGCGGTGTTTATCCCAACAGAACAAAATGGATCGTACGTAATTCGACAAAATAATATAAAACAAAAAACGTTGTTCGTCTACTATTTCCTTATAAAACGAAAGAAACTTTTCGGACAACCTAATACAACTTCTGCAACACGGTATTGCTTTGTCCTGTTCTCATTATCTCCACGATCTCGTCAACTTTCGCTCAGATTCCCACGCTTACACATCGCTTTGATCGAGACACGGGAAACACGGCCCACCCCAAGAAACAGCCATGAAAGTTTCACTGTTCGATTCGGCGGAAAAACACGCATTACCACTCAGAGCCTGATGAAAGATTAACGAAAGGGGAGGTTGCGCGTTTCCGCGTATAAAGATGTTACAGCAGTGCACCCCGGTGGCCATTTCTCGTTCGACCTTATCGCCGAACCGGCATCTTATTCCCTAAACACACGAGACCTAATATGTATTTTTAATCAGTGCTCGAATCGCGTTCGCCGACCCCTCGAAACGAAACCCAGCCCCTGCTTTCCCTGTCTTTCCATTCGACTTGCCCGAGAGGATCCTATTCCCTCGGGAGGAATTCGCAGCGCGGGGACTTCCGAGCGAAATTCGATATTCGCAATTTCGCCCGACTGTCACCAGAATCAGGAGGGAAAGACTCCTCGTTTGTTTTCCTCCGACTCTTCGTCGCTTTCCAATCCCGAGTCGAGTCTTTTTCGTCATCTTCCTCTACCTTTCCCTTCTTTTTTTCCCCCCTCTCTTCTTTTCTTCTTATTTTCTCTCGACCATGACGGCCGACTCGATTGAAAGAAACTCCGCTTCCGTTTTCGCGAACTTTCACGAACAACTTTTTCCTCCTCACCTGTACTAGAGTGCGAGTTAACCCGAAAGGGGATGATTGTTTCTTTGAGAGGCGAATCGATAACTATCGTTACGTTTCTGGAGTACCGTTGTCGAGCGTACAAAACGTTTCACCGAGATTTCAACTGCTTTCATCGATCATCTCCTTCCAACGATTTATTTATCAATGTCAATTGGAAACTTCTCGACCGGTGTTGCGTGAAAAAATCTTCCGAGGGCTCGTCGTATAAGTCGTCAACTTTTTCTAGTACGAATTACAAACTTTATTTCAACATCTTGCAATGATACAATTCAACCAAATATCCGGCGATATCTGTTGAACAATCCTCTGCAATCCATTGATGTTGTTATTCCATTCGTGTAGAGTTTCTGCTGTTCCGAGCTGGAACGCGACCTCGGAAAGGTTTAAGAATTTATCCGACAAACAGGATACTATATAGAACTGTCGTTGGAAGTTTTGTGCCGCTCGTTTCGAAATCTGAGAAAAAACACAAGAGAAAAGAGCTAGACGAGAGACAGTTGTGAGTAGGAACGGGATAGCCAAGCGAAAGCTTTAATTGAAGTTCGTTTAAAACGACGCGAATTAATTCGACGGGAAATTGAATCGAACCGGTGACATTAAATAAATCGCAGCGCACGCCGGCGTAATCTGGTTCGTTAATTAGAGGACCGTTTCGCCGAGTTTTGTCCTCTGCTTTTGCTCCTCGCTGTTCTTCCTTGCTGTTCCTCCGCGTCTTCTTTTCTCTTTGTCGTCGTCGTCGACGTCGCGATGTCTTCGACCCGTTTCACGCGAACAGCGCACCAACCACCCACGCCGAGCCTATTATTTGGATGGAAACGATGCATTGTGATGTCTTGTCACGCCGCTTCAAGGTTCTCCACGCATCTGGCGTGCTCACGGAATATGTGTGCCGCTGCCTCGTCGAGGAACAAAGGGACAGTTTCACGGTCAAGGCCATTTCGCTACGACATCATCGTGTACACAGATGCTTATAATTATGTGAATACTTTGGTATTTGTATTAGCAATACGTGAATGTTGCTCAGATGTATTAATTAATGAGAAAGTAATGAAAACCAACGTGTGTTATCTTCTTATAGAATCGATACATAGTGTATCTGTGTCTTACGATCATAAAATCATAAAATCATCCAGAAACTGCAATTTTTGTATCTTTATGATCAAAATCGATATTTAAGATACTAAAAAGATATTAACAAATGGTATACCGTAACGATTATACCTCTGATTTTTATAAAACATTATCAACTATATTTTTAGACTTAAGAAATTTTCCTTGTTTTTAGCTGTTCTATATTTACTCCATTTTAATCATAAAGAGACATCGACGTAAAAATGTCAGCAAGATTATACTTATCATATCTTCCTCCTGTGATGTTCCTTTGTAATTTCGTAATCACGTTACGCATATTACAATTCAACCCCAAATCTTTCTAGATATTTCGAAGTTCTATCTTATGCTTCTATTCTTGAAATATTCCTTTAAATTTTCTGTCGTTAATACAAAGTGTGCACATACTTTTGAGCGATAGTGTACATGGAAGAAAGGCCCTTTATTCGTTTACTGGTCATGTTATGTTGTTGGTCTCGTCGTTAGCTCGATGTTTCCCCCCTTGTGTGCCACGCTGCGATCATCTATCCTTCTCGTCCCTTAGTTTAGTAAACAGCACGTCTTCTTCTTCTACTTTTCTTCCTCTTTCTTCTTTCCTCAGGTTTCCTTTTCGTCCACGGTCGTCCTTGAGGTTTTAATAAGGCACCGACCGAAGGGAAATGCGCACGATGTATTCATAAAAATGGTTAAACGCGGCCTGATAGCATTTTGCCAATTACGTATCGAACGCTGGATACACCGGTAATGAGGCATTATTTTCGTCTACGGAGGAAGGGTATTTTAAACGGAACGAGTTCATCGATGGGGAGTATTGTTGGCTGGGGACAGATGAAGAGACAGAAAACGGACGTGGATAAATGACAAAAAGTCGGAGTTTCTTCCTTCGTTGAACTGTATCGACTGGTTCGATTGATATGCTTGAAACAACGAAATAGAAGATACGGTGAAAAAATTGACGCGCACGATTGAATTAATATTATAAATTATTAAAAGTTACGGATACTAATTGTTAAGGTATGGAGAGAATTTGGAGAGAATAAAAAGTTAAACTTTATTTACATATTAACTAAGTTTAGCTCTACACGTAGGTTACTCTCTGAAGTGCTAGAAGACACTCACTCGCTTGCTTTTTTTTCTTCTAGTCGCTCTTTTGTCTCAACGGAGACCTGGGCCGTCTTGCGACGCTCACATACACTCTAGGGAGGGGTTGCACACGTACAATATAAGTGTACTATCTATTTAACACTAATAAAGCTCTGTTTTCTAACAGTAAAAGAAATGAAATTTGACAAATTACCAGTCGTTTGGTTATTCAACGCGAACGTAAAATTGAAAAATTCTAAACGGCGAACGTCATTTTGATAGTATTTTTAAAAGGAAATAGAATGGAAGCTTAGAATGGAGGATTGTGCAAAGGTTTGAAATCGTCCAAAGTTACACGAATTAAAAACAGTTAATAAAATAGCGCGTTATTTTTTGAATGGACGATATGTTATAGATATTACATCCACGCCGGATGTTCCAGTTCCTCACAGAGATTCTCTTCAGCATTACCGATAAGTAGAATCGCATATCCTTTTCCTGTTGATTTCTATTCTACGGATATACGCATTTAGTCATCCTTAAACGATATACGATAATAAATTTAAAGTGTAATGAAACTGTAATGTAAGTCCACTTGTTTAAAAAGCGAATCTTTGACCTTTGTAGAACTTAAATTTTTTAAATAACCATACTTGTACGGATCAAGATAAACGGAGTGGGAAATGAATCATTTTATACTTTTGCATGAAAAATTTCTTCCTATGGATCTGATCACAATTTCAGCTCTTTATTATCTCGTATTTCCACGAATTCTATCGTGTTAATTTACCATACCATGTAGTTTCAGTTCTGATTAACCTCGCGACCTCGTTTTATCATACTCCAGACCAGATATATTTCCATGACTTTCCTCGTATATCAAACCATTACTAGGTCGCTAGTTCCATACTCGCTCCTCTCGTTTGTTAGTCAAATAATCATCAAATAATCCATCAACTTCACCACCTACCGTTCTTCTTTCACCAAGTTTGATATTCAAAGTAACTTCGCCATCCTGGTACTTTCTATCAAGGCCGTTCCCGTGCGTCTCTATCCAGCCACTCCAGCCTCTCTTATCGATCCAAGACGACAAAACGGTCCGTGGTTCGATACTTTCCAAGCCGAACCACGAACCTCATCCTCGAACAATTTCGCCGTGTTTCAATCTATCTAGCCAATCGCGCACGCTCTCAATCGTTCGATCGATCGTTTAAATATTTTCTCGAAGGCAATATCGCCTTCGGATAATTGTGGCTCCGGCAACAGGCTGTGTTCCTGCCAGCTTTTTTATTCGCTTTCGAACACCTTTCGACTTCTCTCGGTGCTTCGAAACGTGGCAGACGAAAGCCTAGCGAAATCGCATGCATCTCACCTGGCCGCAAGTTTCTCCAGACTTTATCGCGTCGGCCAACATTTCCAACGATATTCGTTCATAATTACGATGCCAGGCAAGTTACAGGTCGCGCGTGTACATCGATCCGATTCTATTCTACTTTCAGGTGGCGGCTAGCGGACTCTGAAGAGGGTCTAGCGAACGGATATTGGAATAGACGAAAATGAACTGAACCTGGCGTTTTCCAAAGTTCTCTTCTCTTTCTTCGCGTCTACCTTTTTCCACGTTATATCCTCGACATCTCTCTGGTCGTTTTTTCTGCGATATTTTCCTTTTTTCTTCTTCTTTACTCTTTTTGTTTCTTCTCCTCTGCTCTGAGAATTCTACCTTTTTCCTACGGTGATACTTCTATGCGCGGTCTTTGCATTCTTCGTGTTAGTCCTATAATAGTATCGGTCTGTGGTTTGTCTTATTTTGCTCGGCATGTGCTCTGAATATTGCTTTTTTATCGTATCTTCTAGGTTTTTATAGATTAGTTTAATTTAACGCGTTTAAGCCTCGTTTGGGCGATTCTAGATTTTACATAGTGTGTCTAATTTTCTTAATTTTTCTAGAAGTGTTTTGCTCGTTGTTGAGTTTTTAATTCTCGTTTTTAAATTCTCTACTGTTCATAGATCTACGATATGTATTGTAAGAAACGAATGACGTCGGCTTAGCTATTATATTATAATCGTTCACCTGAATCAATAACAGTCTGCACTAATTCGAACGTTATTTTTATTTTTCAAATGTTCAAGAAGATGACAAAAACGCATATTTAATTCTAAAATTAAATGCAAACATGGTTTTGATCGAATTACATTTAAAAATTGCTCTTCTATAAAAGATAGGAGATGAGAATGATATAATTTTCACCGCGATATAAGATCTTCATATATGATATAAATGATTCCTAAACGTAAAACAATTGATTATACTGCAAATATTATTGCGTAATATTTACTTTGGAGCTTGCAATCTTTTACTTTATATAATTTTAGAAAATTTATGTAAAATTCACGTCGAAACGAAGGATATCGCTGCCCAGTTTGGCTTCTGAGAAGTTCACTTACACTATATCTATTAGGTTGTCCGAAAAGTGTTTTTCTTTTACAAACACGTCTTTTACAATAACGCATCTTTATACAAACATGACATCTAATTTGTCAAACGTTATAATTTTTATCTTGATAGGAAGAAATGGATCATACGCAATTCGATAAAATAATATAAAACGGAAAATATTGTGCATCCATTATTTCCTTATAAAACGAAAGAAACTTTTCGGACGACCTAATACATCTCGCTTCTAATTCCTTTCTGAACTCTCACCAGCATCATCTAATGTTTACCAACGATCTTTAATGACCCTATCTCTTTTTTTCCTCGATTACGTACTTTATCTTCTCTGTACAACATCCAGGACCTGTTTTACCCTCGCGACAACGCATGGAGACAGTCGCTCGCCTCGCGAAGAATCCCGCTTTCGCTTTATCTTCCTATCAACTGAAAAACCAGCCGCTGGCCGTGGAAGACGTTGTTAATCCCGTCGTCGCAGGGATCACGCGTCCTTGGCAATTCCTTTAGGAATGCTGAACACGCGCCTACGCTCCAACAAAGTGACACCCGCTCGCGTGTAGAATTGCGTGTTTGGCTACGTTCGAACGTGTATAGGGGGAAGAAAGTAATAAGCAACGGTGTTATACAGTGCAAGTCAGCGTTCGCTCGTGCAACATTATACGTGTTCGTAGAAAACGCTTGACATGAGTTTGAAGAGACGCTCAGCCTTTTAAATATGGTTGTTGTCAATGGACAACGAAACGAAAATTTGGTTAGTAAATATAGTTATTCGGAATGGATTGTCAGGATTTAGTCAAGATTATGAGTGACTTCTTTACGTACGTATAATCGTCGTTTAGTTTATCTTTTCAAGATATAGAGCAATTAATGTTCGTGCTGTACAGTGAGAGTCAAAAACGAGCATATACGCTTTACAAATATGAGCTTCGTTTAATATCGATTTACGTATATTTGTTCACCAGTAATGCGTATTCTTATACAATTTATAACTTTTATGCAACATATGTGCATGGACTGTTAAATAAATTTCGCGCCTTCGAGGTGTATACTCACTTTTGATTCCTACTTATACTAATTAATATAATATGTATTTTTGAAAAATTGATGTATTTTTGAAAAGCGATCTTTAACACTAGAACTACCACACCAGTGAAAATGACTGGTTTTACAATTTTATTTTAAAATTCCTACTTCATGTTATATATTTTTTACCACAATAATGTAATGACTTTCACAACGATAACTAAAGGAATAATATAATGAATTTTATTTTGTTCTTTATGTATTCAAACTCAAAATAATCTTGTATTAAGGCTACTTATACCAATACCAGTCAAAATGACCGGTACTTGTCAAAGTGTAAAAGGATCCTGCGATCTGTTTATCGAACCCCAACTAACCAGTTTCCTCGGTTTGTACAACTTCCCACACGTTTTTAAAATTTCTACTGCGTATCATTCAATATGATGATATCAGTTATCAGGAAAATTCCGGATCGATCGCTAGATCGCTAGATGCTAACACTAGAAATATCACAGCAATCATAATGACTGGTTCAACAATTTTATAGATGTGTCAACTCTCATTTAGGGATTCCCGATTAATAATACCAAAAATCTACTACATAACACGGAATTTCTTCTGTAAGAAAGTAATAAATCAATAAATATAAAAGTATTCTATTATTACGTATTTTTAAGGACCGGTCATTTTGACTGGTTTTGGTAGAAATAGCCTCGTGTTAACTATCGGTAGTTCTAGTGTTAACCAACTGTTGATCAGAATACTCAACTTTGTCAGCTTTTTTTGCGTTTGAAGGTATTTTGCGATTTATGAAGATATACTCATACATGATAGGTTAATACCTTCAACTCTATTTTAACATAATGTACTCGCAGCACATAATTAGTGTTCTCAGTGAAAATATTCGGCGACGGTATCTTTGTATCATTTTTGCCAACACCCGTGTCTCTGGTTTCCTTTTGTTCTCCCTTTATCCGTGAGATTATCGCTTTGCAGTTTAGTCGTCGTTTCCCTTTGTTTGCCTCGAATGCTTGTCCTTTATTGTGGATTCTTTCGTTGTTAATTCTTCGTGGAAAATGTGTTTGTCCCTTTTTGTTTCGGTTTAGCGGAGCTTTTGTCGGATGCATTCGGATGTGAGAAGAGAATGGTGTTTTAGTTTCTATTTGAAGAGAAATACGGATGCGTTGTGAAAATCCTGGATTTGAGAATTAAATGACGGACGTAGATACACTTTAATTCAACTTTCTGAGAAGAATATAATTCATTAGAATGTAATATTCGGTATTTTTGTATAACGAAATAACGAACTATTTTAATCCTGATTTAGTGCAATTAATTTCAATTCATTTAAAGTGACTGATATGTCGTGTAACCATTTACTTTTTCATTCTTATCGGAGTAATTTTTTACTTTCAATACTGTAAAATATTTTCATTTGAAATTTTCTATAAATACTAATGGCATAACTAATTTCGTAGCAATAAAGCACATGTTGAATTTCAAAGAATTTTTAACGTAATATAAACTTGAATCACTTGGTTACAAAAATGGAAAAGAGCAACTTGTTATGCAATATTCCTATGCTCTTCGTTTCTTAATAATACGAAATACAATCTGAAATACGCCAAAACTTCCTTAACCGCAAATCCCAAATTCTCTCTTGCCAATCACAAATCTTAAAGACACGATCCAGGTTCTCGATTGCCTAACAGTCTTCTCCAAATACCTTCTCGCTGGAAGTACGTAAATCTAAAATAACTCAAAACTTGCCAAACCACGAATCTCAAATTCTCCCTTGCCGGTCGCAAACCTCAAAGACACCATTCAGCTCCTCGATCACCTAAGAATCTTCTTCAAGTATCTCACTGGAAGTACCTTCTTTGCATCCCCTTCCCAATTTCTCTCGTTTCCATGCTCGAATTCCGAGCTCATGAGAGCCAGAATACGACTGCAGAGAAGCGGCGAAAGTGGCGTGTGCACGCACGCAATTCGTCGTTCGCCACTGTCGGCCAGAATCGACGGTAAAGAGGAAAACAGACAATGAGATAGTCGTTGGTAAGGAGCAAGTGGGAAAGACATAACCACGATCCGCTCTACTATCGCGGAGAGTGGATTCGAAAACGCGAATTCGCTTCAGCCAAGTTTCCGCCCCTTTGTACGAGCAAGAGAAATAGTAGAGAGGGGTAGGTTGGCGGAAAGTTTCCGATGAATCGGCACACGGTATTGTCCCAGATACAGAGAAAGAAGCCGGTAGGACGAACGAAACGGAGGCACACAGGGAGAAGAATGGAGAACAGAGAGAACGATAGAGGAACGAGACAATGAGACGGTGCTTTATTATGTTCCGGCAGTCCTAGAGACGATCCTCTCTCGCTGTACTATCGTCTCGTCTCTCATTCACTTGCCTGTATTCTGCATTCCTCTCTCTCTCTCTTGTCCTGGCTCTTCTATCGTCAGTCACCGGTGTTCGTCGCTTCTCTATCCGGTAGCATTTGCTTTCGACTAATTAAATCGCGTGTATAGTCTGCTGTACGACGATCGATCGAATCTCTCTCTCTCTCTCTTTCATTCTCTCTTTCTCTTGGCTGAGGACGAAATGAGCTCTCGCCTTGCTACGCTGTTCATTAATTCCTTCCTAAACGTGTCCTTCCTTAATTTCTCTTTCTAGCTATGTGTGTGTCTGCCTGTCTCTTTTTGTGCCCATGAGTGATCGTACATTCTCCGTTCGCAAGCATTGGGACAGTTGCGAGAGTTTAAGTAAATGTTGAATAATCATAAGGAAATTATCAAAACGATTTAGGATTATTATCTCATTGAAAATCTCAGACTAAATAGGGTTCGTATATTCAATAGTACAGTAACTTGGTCGATTATATATGCTATTATTGTTATTCGGTTCCTGTGATTGCTATGAATGATTCTATAAATGAGTAATGAAGATCAGATTTTACGTGATCTTCTCAGATTCAGATTCCAATTGGAATTTACACGTAATAATTACTCTATCATTTCTCTATAACTTTGGCGAACACTTTCACGTTACAGATTACAGACTTCTTTTTTTAGAGTTTTATTATTTTCCATTGAATAGTACAAAAGTGACAAACTTTGAAATTTATCAGAAAACTTGTCAGTTGGAAAATTGAATTTGTTTCATTGCCACGTGTTATTATTAACTTCTTAAATTTACACAACGACATTTGTTAATACCAGTAACTTGTAATTCGTAGCTTGTAAACCGTCGCTATATTAAACGAAATAACGATCGTAAATAACGAACGTCCAAACGTCTTAATATTTCTGAACGCCAGTGTACGCGTTCCTTTGCATCTCTGTCGTTTCTCGTGGTTTTCTTTCGATCACAGAGGGTAGTTCCCTGTTACACCCTTCTCTGTACTACCTCTCTATTTCTCTGCGTCGAATAAATCGGGATAAACGGCCGTGTGTGGGCGACGTTTCATCTGCCGCGCGTGTACTCTCCCCCGGTCCTTTGAACGCTCGAAGAGAGAGATTTCGAGGGAAATACGAAAAAGTGGAAAGGTCCAGCAATATTTGTGCGCGTTGCGCTCGTATCGGGTTTGAACCGACCGCTTGGAAAAAGTTTACTGCAGCTGAAAATCTTGAAACGAGAGCGCTGCACTTCGGCCACTGCCGTTTGTATGTACAAACGGTCCCGCTTTCCAAGAAGCACGCCTCTTTGTGAACTCTCGTGTCCCAGTGGTTTTAGTCGATGTTTTTTCAAAGTCGAATCGGCGCAGAGATCGTTACCACTGTTCCACCGTCATCGTTGCCAATAGAGAATTCTTTTTGATGACGAGCATGTGCTCGTTTCAACTATTCAACGGATTGATCATTGCGAATGCAGAAGTATAATGGGAACGAGATGTTGAAATTTTTAGAAAAAATTCACGGTCTTTTCCTCCTTTCTCCTCTTCTTAGTGGGACAAGCGAAGAGTTTCGGCGCTTTCAGGTGATTTAAAAAATGAACGATCTTCTACTGCGATCAATTTTACGTCTCTCTGAAACACCAATTTACTGAGCTATCGTCTCACGATCGACTATACAGCGATCAACATCGTAATTCATGGAAAGAGAAAAGGACAAAATCGACGAAACAGAGACTTTCGACGACGTTCAGCAAGGCGTGGAGCAGAACTCGAATCGATCGCGAATTAAAGCAGCCGCTCCGACTCAAATGGCGGAAGAAGTGAAACGTTTAAACGATACAAACGAGGGATTCCAATATTTCCGTATTCGAACTTAATGGACGGCGTTTGCGTTCCCCGGTTTCCTCGCTGTCCATCTTCGCAAATGGAAAGCCCCGTAATGCGAAAAATAGTGGAAGTGGCGAGTAAGAGTGGGAAGTCCCGCGTGGAGTGATATTAATGCGAAGAAACGATCTCTCTTTATGCTCGGAGACGGATCCATCTCGCTCCTGACTCCATTAAAAGTGATTTTTTTCCCGGCAACAAGGACATGAGATGTGAGAGAAAAAAAGGGGAAAAAAGAAGAAGATAAAAAAGGGGGGGAAAAAGGAAAATACTTCGGCGAGACTTTATACAGGGGATGTTCTGCCGCGGAAAATCTCGACGAACGAATGTCCCGTAATTGATGGACTAAATATTAACATTTCATCGTTTGCGGATGGATGAACATCGAACGTCTCTGTTTCTTCTATTCGTTTCCCGATTTCATGTGATTTCCTTTTTCTTATTCCCAATATTATACGATTACTTGTCCGTGAAAGATGGTTCGCGAATCGAGCGGAGATGAAATCAATGTGAAAGCATTGTTCGTACGCTCTTTCCCTAATTTCAGCTTGATTTCGTTTCCCTCTTTTTTTCTTTCTTTCTTTCTTCGCCATATTTAGCTTGATTCGTTGGCCACTGTTGCGAATTTGCATTTTGCGTTTTGTTGTTTGGTTATTTAAAACTGTTTCTGCTATGTTGGTTTAATGCATCCGCATTGCTGAGAAAATAGGCTCGTTTGGGAGCTGCATATTTTTTGTGTCTAGAAAGATCTTTATTTTAATATAATAGTGGCTGATTCAATTATTTTGTTCATTTTTCCTTCCAGTATCGCTTACACAATTAAATATCGTAACTTGAAATTCTATATATAAATACAATGCCTATTTATTAATCTTCTATTTGAATAATTGAAAGTACCTACATATAATATAATTACATATAATATACATATTTAATATAAATGAAATTCTTTCTATCATAACTTAACATAAATCGAGAGCGATTCGGTTAAGAATTAAATGAATGAAATTCTAGTAAACAGGAAGCAGTACACGAAACACGTAGCGCTAAAAAATCTAAAAGACCCTGCTAATGTAAATGACAAACACGCGTGGGAAAAGGAGAAGGATTAATATATGCACAAACATCAACAAGAATGGAATGCACGTTCTTCACCGACTATATTCCCTCATTCACGCCATCTTGGTTACCTTTCCCACAGTAAACCGGGACATGTTAAATCCAAGACTCACAATTAGTGGCCCTTTCGCCTGAACCACGTCTCATTCTACGAAATGAGGGAAAAGAATCGTATAATCTCGAACAGCTTCTAAAATATCGCGTCCTGAGGTCTGGATTCCAGCTATTTCGCCGTTATTACAACAGTCAACGTCGGTTAATCGACCATTACCGATACTATTAAACTCCCCACGGGGACTGAAGCAGAACTATTCAAGTCCGGTTCCCTCGTTATCTCGCTATCGCTTTATCTCTATTTTCGAGATAACGATACGTCGCAGAAATTCGTTACGTCGTATCTCCGTGATCGGTGTCGAAATAGAGCGAATGCCTTTGCTCTCCAAGTCCATTTTCAACCGATGTGTTACGGTACAAGAATTTTTACACCCTTCGAAGACGAATTATTTTGATAGTCACAGCATGGTATGTAATACTACGTAATATATATCGTAATATATTCATGTAATATATTCATGTAGTATTAGGTTCTTTTGGTTCATTATATTTTTTATCCTACAATTTACATCGTATGATCCATTTTACATTATGTGCAGTACATTAATCGTGTAATAAAATATAATACAAAAATGTTTCGCATCTATTGTTTGCTTCTAAAACAAAAGAAACTTTCTGGACAACCTAATATATAATAACATCGTAATTTTTTAGATAGAATACATCGTCTCGCTTATCATGGAATTGAATATGCCTCGATAGACGCCATTGTCAGTAATATGATAAATATTATAACAACTCAGCAATTGTTTTAAAAGATTTACCTTACGACGTCTCGACAGCTTTAAAACGTGCAATACCTGACTGTTTGGAATGTCTTATCTTCAGACAAATACGATATATTCTTTAGCGTGCTGTAGAATATTAGCAATTAGTTTATATGTGCTATAAGATGGAAAAGGCTGAAGATTGTTGCTCTAAATCATAGTAACGGGCGTGAAGGTCGCGACTGAGAGAGTTGCTAGTAGAAGGATAAATATATATCTTTTGAATCGCGTTTGCCTGAGCTCGGGGAACGTTGACTTGACAGATGGTCAGGGGTCGGTCGTAATTTATGTTACGAATTTGTCGCTCAAACGAGTCGAATGACTTATAAGTTAGTTAGCGGAGTTTATACAGACGACAAGGTTATTAATACGACGCGAACCGTTGAGACGATGAATTATAGAGGGCCCTGCTCTCGACGTATTATGATCGGCAATTTAGTTTGTCTCGTGACCCCAGACGGACGATAAATTCGTCTACACATTAGTCTAGTGTCTCCTATTGATGTTTAGAGAACAGTTTGGATTTTGCGCAACGAAGGGGAAAAGAGATTGGAACATTGAGAAAATTCATTTAATCTGTATTTTATGTTAAATCTGTATGATTTTTATAACTTTTTATTAGAAAGTTTCTTCGCGCCTAACTTTCTTGCCGGCCAGTACTTGCGCTAACAATTGCGAAAAATCAGTGACCCACCACTAACATCGCATAATGATCAACTCTATAAGTATAGAAGTAGGAAGGAATGATGATGTTACAAACATTAACTTTGACATTAACTTTCTCTATTTGAATGATTCGTCTTGTCAGGTTCATAATCTAAATTCTATTTATCTGTACAAGTATTTACAAATACGTTAGTATATCATGATAATTACGCGTTTAAAAAGAGAAATAATTCACTAGGCAGAATGAAAGTTTCCGAATCTAATATTCTAAAAATACGTAATACTGAATCGTTTGCAAGAAGCTACTCCATTATATTACATCACTTCTCGATGTCGAGGAAGAGGAAACGTAAAAAGGAGAAACGCGAAAAAGAAATGCATGGGAAACGATCATGAACGCTTTCGCTGTTTAACACGATCTCCTCAGTACCATCGTCGTGTCGATTTTAATTATTCAGGTCGATAATTGATTGTTCTCGAGACGTGGCGTAATTGGCGGAGACGATATCCCTATTATCGCGAAACCGTATTCTTCCCGTGTTCCATTCCACGTCTCCTTTCTTTTTCTCTCGTTGCTTTCTCGTGTTTGCCCAACTTGTGTCGCTCATTAAAATCACTCGATACGAATATTCGGAAGGACGAGAACGGAAAGGGGCGAAGGGTGGGTTTCAGAGGGGAAAAAGAGGGAGCGCGACGACGATGGCGCGCAAGAGAAGAAGGAGGAGAGAGACGGCTTTGGCAGAGGTAACATCAGCGACAGCACAGGAGTCTGCGAAACTTTGCGGAACTCTACTCGTTACAGGCGAGCGAAACGAGAGCTTACGCGAACGAATCATTACGCTAATTAATTACTTTGCCCGACACAGCTCGGAATGAGACACCGATCATGGATCGTTCCCTCGTTTCCTTTCTCTTCCGTCCCTTGCTGCCTTCAATTTTCCTCGTCTCTTTTTCATTTTCTCTGTGTTCATCCACGTATAGAGCAACGACTTCGATGTATACCACTCTTCGCAAGTAGGAAGACACCTGTGGGTTTCATAGAGAACCTGTGATTGATAGGATTTATATTTCAGTATGTCAGAAGTCTCGATCAAATCCTTTTTTTATAATGTTATCAATTTCACATATGCACGTAAATTGATATTCAACATCTCAAGAGGAAATTTTATTTAGTTAGCAAAATTTATATTATATAATATGTTATAACGTGTCGCCCTATTTTATTTATTATATTATATCCTAAAATTTAAAATTATTTATGCCACCTCCTTTTGATAAATATATTTACTTAAATAAGATTTCGATATATTGTATCACATATATATGTATATATTATAATGTAAAAATGACTGACCTACTCATCAACGCCTAACTCAAATATACTATACTTAAAAATTTTGACAATATATTTCTTTATGACGTAGACATGGGATACGGAATGATTTTTGGAAACACGGTAACATTTCTTTTACAGGATAACCGTATATTTGTATCTACTAAAGTTAGAGATGTTAAATTATGCATATGAACTCCTCGTTAAAAATAAACAAACATATGCTTGCAAATACTATGTGGGCAAAACCGTGCACAGTTAGGTAGTTTTAACCGAAAGAAAATGCGTGTGAATTAAAACTGGACAATTCGTACGAATCGATTAATTTTTCTTTAATCGAACTTTCGACTTTGAAGGAACAGGCGAAGTATATAAATTTCTATTCTTCGTTTTTGCTGTATTTATGCTGTGCAACATCGCACGATTGCGTGAAAATTCATGGAGAAACGGATTTTATCGTCTGACTTCGTGTCGGTAAGACACCTCGGAAGAGTTTGCACGCGATTTCGACGTTTTCGTAACGCTTTTAACACGTAACTAGTCATCGAGGTAATTGGTGAACAAAGTGAGAAGCATATTTCATGCGGAATTACTGGTATCCGGGCGATTTAGAAGGAAACCTAGTGTCTGGTATAATCGACGTGAAGAGTTCTTCATATTTTTCTCTTTTTTTCCTTTTCTTGTTCGAACATTATTCTCGATGTTGAAACTTTTTAAATACATACCTAGCTACGAAGTATCCTTCTGCTTTTCAACGATATATCACAGTTTCCCTCAATTTTCTCATTTGATCGGTTCGATCTCGTTAATTAACTCGATATTGTAAACAGCAATAATAAAATTGGATTGCACCGCTGGTACACCAGCTAGGGATACAAATTTTTATACCATTTCTATTTACGCAATTACGTTTGATTAAACACAAACATCAATAAACAAACAAAAAATGTTTATCAAATATGCACGCGTAATATTTCTGATAACACGATATTCGTTATTACGACGAATGAAATTTCAAGCGTTTAAAACCTCGTCGTTTATAAAATTCGTATTATTTTGTCATAATAGAAAAATTTTACACTCCGATATATTATACCACATTTTTTAATTTATTATATATAACCCCTATCTCTGGATCTCCAAGGAGATTGTCAAACAAGGAAATAAACTTCGTTTATCTCCCTTCGGGATTACGTTAAATAACAGCAATCTCGCCATTCATGCAATTATCGTATAATAGAGAAAACCTATTTTACAACCCAATATCCCACACCTCGAAATCTATTACGCACAACGTAACTCTCGAAAGAGCCGAGAAAGCTTCGTTCAATCCACATACCACACTCTCCACGATCGTAAAAAAAAGAGCCCGAACTTTCCTCGTCTCCCATCGGTACTCCATCAAACAACACAAAAGACGAAGCAATACACCTGCTTACCAGCCAGTTAGCAAATAAAAGCCCGAACCGCACATTCGCAGAGCCGGAAGGGGTGGGATTTACTAGCGACCCTCGTTGCGCCACGATATTTCCTCGTGCGAGCAATATTTTCCCGGGCCGTTCGTTTCGCCGGTCACCTTTTACACCAGAAAAGAGCAGTCCACAAAGTGATACACGCGTTCGCGTCCTCTTACTCCCCTTCTAGTCATCCCGCACGAAGTAGAAGCCTCACGTAGAAAATGGCGATTTCCTTCGGATTTTCGTACCCGTCCACGTCGTATTTCCTTCTCCTCCCCTTCTCTACCCGTCGTTCCAACGCGACTTGCGAGTCACAGGATGCGATAGCGGGAAGGAGGCGGAAACGTTCCCGAGGACAGCTGCCATCCTTCGTTCGTGCGAATCTCGATGGTAAGTTAGCGGAGTAGAAGGTAAACTCCGGGGATGGCTCTCGCAAGTGGACGACGCTTCTCCTCGTCACGATTCCGCTCACGGTCGCGCCATTTGTCTGAAATCGCATAACGCTTACACAAGCGCCCGGTGTGTGCCCTGGCTACTACCTCGGTAGCTCGCTTTTCCACTCTGTTTACCTGCCCCAATCTCCTTCTTATTGTTCCACCCAGGAACTCTACACGCTGACTCTCTCGCTGCCGGGGATCCATTGCTCGTTTTTGCATTTTCTGGGCGGATCCGATCGTAAATCGACGCCACGGGGTGAAAGGCGCACCGATGTTTTTTTCCCCCCTTTAATTGCTATTTTTCTCGGAGTTTGGAAGGTAGGGGAGGTATTTCGTGCAGTTGAGAGGGTTTTTTTAAGCTCTTAATCGGGCTCTTAATCGGGCTTTTAATCTGGCATTGAAAGAATGTTTGTTAAATCTTTTAGGGATAAGTAGTTGGAAGATTACAGGAAAACTTTTCTACTACTCTTTTATAGAAACAATTCTTCCCCAGTGTTTCTGTATTGTAATTCTTCCACTTAAGATATCCTCGGAATCTTTTTAACTCTTGTGTGACGTATATATCTGAATATAGTGGAACAACGACATTTAACTAATTTGAACAATTATCATATTTATTTAAACTACAACGTTTACGATGAAAATCAACAACGATGGGATTCTTTTGTATGTATCATTTTGTATTATCATCCTTTACAAGTATGTAATTGATTTACTCTTTTGTACTTTGATTCCTTCGTCGAGAAATTTCTGAAATATCGAAGATATTCGAAATAAAAGCAGCGATCTCAATAGATGGATCAATACTATCTAAAGACCGGTCGATTACCAAAGCATAACTGTTTCCAAAGAAGTACCGGCCTTCATGCGAACACAGAAGCCAAGTAAACGGTTGTTGCACGATGACGTTTAACTGCGAGAGCAGATAGAAAGAGAACACAAAGGGCCTGGAATATAAAGGGTTCGACATTGCTTGACGGTATCTGAATTCGTTAGCAGCATCATCGATGCGTGTAAAACGTGTCTAGGTTCTCCCATCCCCTCTAGATACAGAGGCTGTGAATAGGGCCGGTCGCGACGTAATGCAGAAACTGTTCCGTAGTCGGTATCTGTAATTTAATTACCGCGATGGAGTAATTACAAACGACGTCGCGTAACCAGCCCAGTGTCTCCCTGTAGCAATAACGAGGAACGATCTATCCGACTAAATTCTGATACCTGCCAGCTTTTGCTCGGGGCTGTAATTAAATTCTGGCCCTTTCCCATCCCCCTTTCCCACAAAAGCGTGTCGCGTACTGCCGCCGTTCCGTTCCGACTGTTGATCGTCCGCTCGCGCGAACCGTGAACGCACGATGGGCCGATTGGTCAGCTACTTAAAGGGATCACGCGCGCGTAAACCGAAAATTGAAGAGGAACGCAGCGTTAGGGTAGCATTAATGGGATTGAAATTGACGGAACAACCCGCGTAATTCGATGCAGAGCGGTCGATGAAAGGGGTTGAATGGTAGGTGAATGGAAAATATATTTTCTCATGGTCAGTTTCGTATATTACGATATCAAGAGTGATGTACCCCCGAATACGTAAGTATTCGGAAACTTACGAAGAGTTAGGTTAATGTGATACGATTATAGAGAAATTATTGAAACCTTCAAATATTATCGTTATCGAGTTTGAAATCTTACGACGCAAAGAATTCGTGTATTTATTGTAGTATTATAGCAGCATGATCAATGTTCAATTAAATTTCTTTTTCATCTATGTTCGGTAAACTTCTCGATTATTTTTGTAGAATTTTTGCAAATAGCTTCTGTCAACTTTTATTGTATATTTCGAGTCATCGTTTTCATGGAGAATGAACAAACGTGTGTATAGGTGTAAAATATGCAGAACCATTTAAATATCGATGACGACATTCGAATCACAATGTGCGTCATTCGAAATTTACTAGTCCAGTAATTTTGCTCTGACAGAAATGTTTGTACCGATTAAAGTAATTTATATGTTAAAAAATCTAAAATAAACGAAACGTCAGATCGTTTATTATGTCATGTAAAAGTAACTTTGATTTGTGGTCGACAAGCAGACTTCAGCGAGTATTTTGTAGTCAAGTAGCGATGCTTTTGTGATTTTCGTCGAGGTCGGTGGCTTGTAAATGGATGGAGGACGCCATGACGACGGATAGCTTAGTAGGTACTCCTCACCGTCAATTATAATATAATGCCTCTCTGGTTTTAAGAAGATTATGAATCACACCTGTCGACGGCATGAGTGATGTTAAAAAATGTAGCATGCCGATATTTTCAACCCTTGACGATGTATATATGACGATAGTCACTGCGATATATATGTGTTTTCTCGATTAATATGTGTTCCTCTAATATTAGTTTATGTAAATCAGTAATAAACAGAAGCTTAAATTGTAAAAAGAAAAAGATGTTCTCCTATATCTTAGACAGCCCAGATTCCAGAAAATCCACGGGCCCCGAACAAATCACGAAATCCTCCCACAATAACAAAAATCAAGAGCGAAAAGGTTCACGAACCTTCTTTTTCCACGTGTCTCCCTGGACGTTGGTGGTGGCAAAGAAAGGGTGAAAAGGAGCAATGTGAAAGGGGTGGGACGTCCAGGCACACGGGTGACCGGCACACAAGGTCCAGAGGGTGAAGAAAGAACAGAAAGGGGTAGACTCGCTTAAAGAGCCAAGCGTACGAAAAACACATCCAGAGAAAGGGGTTGAACGAGTTTACGTGTGGCTGTGAACGTGTACGAGGGTTGGAAAGGTGTACAGAGGAACGTGTGGAAGGCGTATCGCCTGCAGAGTTTCCGGGGTTGGGATGACACGTTCTCTTTTTTTTCTCTCCCTTTACCCTCATTATCGACGCTGCTTTGAGAAACGACGGTATCGTTTCGTGTGAACTGGGCATAAGGACACTGCGAAACGAAAGAAAAAGCTGGTCTTCCTGACACGCGCGAGTCTATATAAACGCACACGTGTGTACAGATATATGTAGATGTTCTCTGGTGGAGCAGAGTGGGCAGAAGCTTTAATCGTTAGCGTCGATGCACAGCTAAAAGCCTCGAAATGAGTGGACCATCGCGCTCGGTGTCAGTGTTCATTGATGCCGGAGCAGAGGTGAAAGAGTACATATAATCCTCCGCTGCAGGCAAATATTTTTCTCCATTGCCCGTTCCCGTGTAATTCGCCTGCCTCTGCATCCCCTAGTTTTTCGAAGAAATCGCCACATCGTTTTATTTTTTTCGATTGTTTGACGTTCTTTCGAGATTCATCCACGGTTCGTGGAAATGGGAATGGTTATACGGTCAGCTCATCGATTGCTATTATTTTTTGATGTGGAGTTTCGAGTATCGAGACTGTGAAAGTTGAAGTACTGTGAAAATAGAACAAAGAGTTTGATTTCGTTATGACGGTAGAAATAGTTACAAATGCATCAGAGGGATTACAGATTCTGGCTTTGCAACTTGTTAAATTTTTATCACAGCAAGACGAGTAGATACGATTTGTAAAAGAAATTCATTTTATTAATCTACAGTATATTATCGTCGTGTTGTCTTGTACGCCAAGTTATGTTTGATATTTGCTCCATAAATTCATAGTTGTTACCATTCACTTTTCTGAATTTATATCCAATAGCATGTATATGGAACAAAAATTAAACTGTCAAGAAGCCACATTAATCAACTCCATAAATAAAAGGTAACAAAAGCGGTGACTTTACAAATATCTACTCTGAAATTTACTACACGTAAATACTACACATACTATACGTACTACACATCGTTTATTCACCATCTTTACGATAAATACAATTATAACGTTAATTCATTCGTTTCTCAATAATTGAATATTAATCGTAGAACTGGGTAACGACATCGAAAAATGTACAAAAGTAAAGTCGATCTGTTTGATTTGTAAGAAGCTGAATTAAAAACATTCGAGATATTCCTTCTTCTCCTAAAAGACAAACATTGTATTATTTTGTATCATTCATCCTTCAATTTTACCCACTTCCATTGTCTCTTCGGTAAACGTGTCATGTAGATTGAAGGTTTTCGCGGGAATATTGCGTATCGGCGGTCATTGATTCGCGTGCTACCTGCACTGGAGCCACTGGAGGCCGTAGAACTGTAGGCTTCTTGCGTCGTAAATAACTATATAATCCTCTGGCGCCTGAGCGTTCGATTAAAATCCGGCCGGCAGGCAACCGGGCCGTGCACAACAAGAATTTTCTTCCGGAATTATTGTTATCGTCACGTATATTTCCCGGCGTTAAAGTCCCAGGTTAAATATCCGCTTGCGTTCGCGCCGCGCCATACCTCCTCTTGCGTCTCTTTCTCTTTCTCTCTCTCTTTTGCCCGACCATGTCCGTGTATAAATTGAAAATTCCCCGGAGTATTTCAAGGTAATCTACGAGGTAAATTCTCTTGGGGCCAATAAAAATGAAACAGCCCCGTGCAAGAAAACGCCCCGGCGAACGCGAAACATTTTTCCCCCTTCCGCCCTATGCTCTTCTTTCCCCTTTTATCTTTGTTTTCGCCCAGGTTCCTGCTACTGCACGCGTTTAATCGACGCCACTCGCATTGCTCCATTCAAGAGACCGAACGCGGATGGCTCTTGTAGCGTTTGGTTTGAAATGGCAGGAACAGAGATAGTAGGTTTTGGTTGGTTTAATTATTCGAACGGAAGCCTGCTGGGGAGGATCATACTCGGTTCTTTTCTGAAATTACGGTTGTACCGAGTGGTGATCTTTTGAGAATCTTATAGTTTTTGTTCTTGGCAATTAGAATTTTTTATTCGTTTCTCTTCCATAAATTATTACATAATTGTTTAATCCTCATATGGTGTCTTAACGCGAGTTAATTTAAAATGGGTAAATATGGTAAAAGAATGAAAATAGCATTCAATTTTCTGCAATTGCTGAACCTAGAAAACTATGTAGAAAAACTATGTAGATTGTATAAAATGTCCTCTTATGTATTAATAATATTTTATAAGAATAATTCCTTCATATCTTTATTCATTTGGGAAACGTATTATATGTTTGAGTTAAACACAATGTATTTGATAAAAGAAGTTCTCAAGTATGAACCAGCTTTATGATAAATTTCCTGCTGCTTTTTGGCCGAACTATATTTCATTGTATATCTCATTTTGCCATTTTTGTCGTCGTTTGGATGAACGAAGAATTTACTCTTGCAACAACGAAAACCAGAATAATTCATCTTCTTCTGAAATCATTTACCAGAAAGATTATATTACACGAAACAAGTCAAAGGAATCAAAGGTGAAATGTAGGAAAAAATGCCAGGTGTTATAGAACTATTTCAGTTCCATCAACATCCATCGAATTGCGGATACAATATAGAACTATTATATACTATTATCACGCAATAAAATCACTTTGTTTCCTTTGTCAGTAAACGAGATCGTTTCGCGATGAATATCAATCACATTCAATATTTCCATCCATAGCTTTCTAAACTGATCTTCGATCAAGATAGAAACCTTTCAAAAGCTCCACATATTAGAACGACTATCTAGCATTAGAATCTCTAAACCTCGCCCTGGCAATTCCACGAAATAAAAGAGAAAACTTTCAATACAACTCCATTCGAATGAACCCCGAAACGAGCCTACCATAACTCACCGCCTATCGACGACGATAATCAAACATCGCGTAAACTGATTCCCCTATTCTTTCATCATGCAAGGGTGTTACAGTTCGCGATGGCCACGTGGGCCCACAATGACGCGTATTTCGTGGCTCGTTTCGACATTACGCGTGAAGCAGGGTATGAAATTGTGTCCGACAGGATTCAAAGGGTTCGCTAATCACAGAGGATGGGGCGGCAGGATGGGATCGCCACTCCAGAAGCTTCGACTTTAATTAGGGAATCCGGAGAACTGGGGGATGGATCGCGAAATTAACGTTACCGTTGAAAAACTCTCGAGGTTACGAGAGCCACGAGGCTGTCGTATCGACGAATAATACGAGCTGTTTGCAAGCAAGGGGGTTTGCAAGCACTCGCGAACAGTCAACGAACGCCGCCCTCTCTCCCCTCCTGCCGATCGTAGTTCGGAATTTCTTTTTTTTTTCTTTTTTTTAGTTTTTTGTTCGGAGCCGTCGACGACGAGCCCTTTGCCGGAAGAGAGCAACGAAATCAAGTGCAAACAGTGCGAGTAGCTGGCAGTTGATTAATTGTTTCGTTTTCCTTTTGTTTCCTCTCGTTCCTGTCCTTTTTTTCTTTCTTTTTTTTCTCCTTTTGCTGTTTGATTTTTGTTCTTTCTTTCGTTTTCTTTCTACAAGCGGTGGTAACGAATAGAGGCGGTGACGGTGGATTGAAGTGGTTTTCGACGACGCATGAACACTAGGCCGGTATTTCGTAACCGGGATACCAGTGTTCTGAATTTCATGGGTCACTCAATATCGGCAATTTTCTTGAAAGTTAACCGCTCCGTAATCTCGGCCGCTTCTTCTTCGTACTTCTTCTACTGTTCTTTTTCCTTCTCGGTATGCTCCATCGGTTTTTGGTTGGTTTCGTATAAAAATGTTGGGCACATTGAAATGAGAGCAGACAAATTTTAACGAGTTAAAAATCTTGCGTTCGGTCAATTTTATAAGTAACTTTTGTATGGGAAAATAAAATAGTGTAAAATATGAGAGTAATGTGTTACCTCGTTGTAAGACAAGTTATGATGTATTAACACAGTGCATCACTTGGAATTCTCTTTTAATTAATTGGTATTAAATTCCTATTCGAACTCATTTATTGATATTTGAAGAAGCATAGTCGTATGTTACTATTCATTTGAAGTTTTGATAAAATTAACAGTTTTGTGTATGTTAATATTATGTTGCGAGAATGAATTCCAAATATTTGTTTCACGTCTTTCTCGTCGCTATATTTTATTCCATTTAGACCCTATGATTTTATAAAGTTCGAAGAAATCCAATTTGTATGAAGCTATGAAGCACCTTCTTTGAAATTATGGAAATTTCTTTGTGTTCCTAACCTGTGTTTTAAGCCGATGAATTAATACAGATTGTTACTTAGGCAAAGAAATTTCTAATGAATGAAATATTATATCGCTTCCAAAGAGCGATATTTAGTAGCAACGAATGCAGTAAATGGCGTTTATGCCTGTAAATAAAATTCTGCAAACCGTATTATTACTTGGCCGTATAGAACAACTTTTAATCAAAGAGAAATTTGTTTTATTCAACCGAGAAACGGTATAAAAGCGTGTTTTCCCAGCGTAGCTATTCTCTAATGGAATCCGCTAGTCGTTCCGCTTTCCGATTATTCCCCATTCACAAAAACTCTGAATTTCCCCAAAGCTTTCGCAATTTAGAAGGACTTTTCACGTTTTAAATTCCGCCAATCTTTTTTTCACTTACAACCTAATTTAACCATCCTCTCTCAAATTTTCCCACGCGATCGTTCACTCACACATCGTCCTACCCATTTCATCTTCTATACAATCCAATTACACGTCTCTCCTGTCTCCTAAAGATCCTCCGCAAATCCTCCATTTCCCAACATCTTTCCATCATCATTCCACAGCTATATATAACCGAAAAAGAGAGAAGAAGAAAAAAAAGGAGAAAGAAACTTCGTCCACTCGTCCCCTACCAAATTTAGAAACGTCCAGACCAAAAGTAGCGCCAAACAAAGAATTGGAGCGTTTACAGCGTGGCGAGTGGAAATCCATTCGGATGAAGCTTCGTGCAGCTCGTACAGCTCATTGTCTGCAAATGGCCGAACTCATTTATCGGGATCGGAGACAGGAGGGAAAGAAGAAACTCGGATCGACGCGCGTGTCGTGGAATTTTCAACACCCGCGTTGGCTGAATCACCGTAGCGACGGAATACAAATGGCAACGAGCGGCGGGGGTGGTCCCGATCGTAATGACAATCGCGTTTGTTGCGACACGAGATCACGCGATACCGCGTTATAGAGAGTGTTATGGTAATTCGGCACCGCGCGTCCACGGTGTATTCCCATTGGATCATGTCGCTTTCATTGTCTCCGGCGATGTTTCTGGCTCGCTACCAGCCGCGACTTATTGCGATCTTGCCGCGATCGCCCAGCGAAATCTCTTATCGGAAACGTTTCGTTCTTCCGTCGGCTTCGTCGTTTATTAATATTTAACAAGCTCGAATCGCTAGTCGTTCGAACGATCCAGGCTAGCTTTTATACTGTACAATACGGTGGAGCTAGCGTTTATGGCCGATCGAACTCAGGAACTAGGTAAGAAGAATCCGACGGCGAAATAATCGGGAAACGATTGACAATAAGTTGTTCGAGCGTTGATAAGCTTGGAAAATGGTAATTGTTATGGAAACACGTTCGAGCGCATTTCGTGACGATACACGGTTCTCGTTTCTTCGTTGCTACTGTGTATTGCTATCTTGAATCGGTGTAGTTACCGATAAGGTGAGGATAGAATTTTTCAGCTGGTAGATAAATATTTTAATTTTTGGATAGATGGAATAATATACAAAATGGAAGGAAAGAAAATTTATAGAATAAAAAGTGTATGGATTTATTTTTGATAAGAACAATGGATAAATATAATATATAGCACAGAACAGTTGACTGTTGCCAGTATGGTAAACAATTTTTAGTACAAGTGTTACTAGAATTCAAAGTGTATGGACTTGAAACTTTATTTGAAAAGTTGAATCAATTGCAAAAAAGTTGTACAGGTATGTTGAGTTTATTTCTATGAAATATGAAATCAAATGAAAGAGAAGATTCTAAATGCCTGAATATCATGTTCATTGACGATATTGCAATATCTTACGTAGTTAGTTTGTATCTAATATTCAGGAAACTGAAATTAGAATTCAATGGAAATTGTGTTAAAAGTACAACTTGTCTTTGTCGAATCGAAACTGCAATTCACGACACAGATGTGACTCGACGTCATAAGTCAATAGATTTAAAGAAAATATGTAGCTGGTTTTGTAAGACGAATTGAGTTTGATTTTAAAGTGGATTCTAGCGTCGGTTTCTTTTTAATAGTCGGTTTCTCAACGTGGAAACAATTTTCTACCTTTCAACGCTACTGTACGCCGACGTGAACATTATGCGAAACTGCGGCAACTTCAGTGGCGGCACTGCTCCCGGTTAAAGTTTGATGCAAGCATTCACCGGACTAACCGCGAACCGTTCGCTATTCTCGCTGCTCATAGTTTAGCCAAACTCTGTCACTCGATCGAGAGGGACGTTAATAACTGGTCGTTCGTGTTCTGCTAGCAAAATCGCTATTGGCATCTGAGCGATCGTCTCCGCGTGTTAATTACGCTGGATCCTCGCGCGTCAGACAATTACCACATCCTCTCTGTTCGTGTCATCTAACAATACAACAGCTAAATCTTTCTTCATCCTTTGTCCAAGATTTTTAGAAAGTATAAAATATTATTGAAAAATGTCTTTAAGACTTCATAAATATTTCTTTTTGGTGGGTAACGTCTTTACTTGCAGTAACAATTTCTTTTGCTTTTGTTATTCTGTAAGTTTCACAAGTCAAAGTAACTAGAGATTTCTGCAAAGACGCAAATAAAATAGCAAATGATGTCTACTTTTAACTTCAATATTTCTCGAAGCTAAACGTTTCTTGAAAATCGTCTCGGAAGAACCCAAGTTTTATTTAGTAAGATAATCTATTTAATTAGATGATTTACGTATTGCATATTAATATTGATTCGTTTTGCCATGTAGTAGATATGATAATTATTTATTTTCGCAAGAGGAGTAAAATGTAAAATAATATTTTAAGCAGATATTTCATTCGTATATGACCAGACTTAAGAAAACACCTTATTCATAACAGAAGCAAAAAATAATGGGACGAGTATATAACTAGGCGCGACTGTGCAATTTTACAACGCGATAAATAATTTCCTCGTGTTACTTTTGCGCGATCGTGGCAACGTTTACCGTAATATATTTCCAATTACCTACCGTACTTTACGCATGTTTCATAATTCAGTCTTGAAAGCGTTAATAGGAAATAGTGGCCAAGCTCATAAACCATATTTACCAACTCTGCCGTCGGTGTCTGTTGCGAAGTCGAGGATTCCAATTTCGAGGCCGACGAAAGAAATAACGTGCAACCCCGTATCCGAGGGTCATCGGCACCCGAACATCTAGCCACCAGATTTAATATCTGTGCGATTCGCGTCCAAGTACCCTCGTATCGTTTCATGTTTCAACAAAAAACAAATACACGAGCAGTACTGAAAATTCTCGTGAAATTGGATCAAAAGTATCCATGTATTTTACTTTATTCTTCTCTGAAAATTTATAGAAATAAATTGTATCGAAACGCATCGTGTTTAATATCCGCTGAATAAAAAAATTGCTTTTCATTTGATCATGAAGTCTGTCCAAAGCATTTCCATATATAAAAAAAAAGAAAAAAAAAAAGAAGGAAATGGAATCAAACTGTCGGATGTTAGTTAGAACAGAAAATTTATAATTTGAATATCGGTGACTTTTATATCAGTAATATGGTTGATTTTTATATAACTTTTATTCCGTGCATGTTGATACGATCGAGAAATTTATATGTGTTTAGCTAGCGAATTATTCGAATAAAGAAATCACAATGGGAAATAAAGCAGTACTATCGTGAAACGATTAATCATATTTCCATAACCCATTTCCTTTCCATCAAATATCTGTTCTCTACGAGTTTATTCGAAAGACAAAGATAGATATTGGGGAAAAGTGCTGGACGTTTCGAGTCCTGTTATTTCCGCCTTTGTATCGAGGAAAATACAAAGCCTTGTATCGGTCTGACAGGTCAAGATACGAATATTCATCCTGAAAACAGAAACCGAGCGGAAGTATATATTCTTGCAACTCGATCGCTTTGTTGATCCGCTACTTCGAAACTGTGCGCGTTGACGCGAATGTACATAGTTGACTGATAAATTTATATAGCAACGACTGAAAATTGTATAATTTATAGAACGCACGAGCAAATATTCTGGGTGAAACTCGAAAAATTAAATTGGCCACGCTTTCACGAACATTAATTGCATAAACAATAGTGTTTCTGTTTCGCTATCTTTATGTACGTAGAGGAAATAAGTGAAGCATTCAATCGATAAGCGATATATCGGCACATAATAATGAAACGAGTATTTAGATTTAATTAAACCTATATAACAATGCTATAACGAAATTTAAATTTCCTATATTCTTTATCAGTCGTACAAATATTGTAACACTTTCTCTGTTATTAAATTTAAATTTAATAAAATATCGTACGACTCTAACGATAAATGAAATTCCATGTAAAAATTACAATATTTATATCTTTTCACAATATTTCACAATGAAGAACACTTTCACATTTGAATTAAATACAAATACAGGAAAATTTGATATTACCTTAAAAAATTATATATACGCACATAAAATTGTCGAAAATGTTAATTGAAATGTACGATAGGTCAGGCTAATTTGAAATGAATATTTGTAGAGAATAAATTAGACGGAATTCGAAAGAAATCGTTTTCTCCTGTTTACTTTTTCTCAAATTTATAATCGCTTTCCGTCGCGACGCCGCGCCAGTGCGTCATGCAATGCACCAAAATCTAAATTATTATTCGATGATATCATCAGTCTGTATGATTTGGTAAGAGAATGAATAAAGATCGTTTGTACATCCAAATCTAATCATTTGAAAATCAGGTCACTCATTCATTATATATTCTTGTTCGTTAATTCTCGTTAAATATTGTTTGTTACACGTTAAATATGGAGAATTTGAGCAAAGATATGTATCATTTTAATTTCCGATTTAAAAATTTCTTTCTTTCTTTAAAGACCAATTCAAAAAAACGGTTCAAACCATCCTGTTTTTAATTTTTCTATGTCAAGAAGATATCATATTGCATTGCCACGTAATTTCTCTTGCTACAATCTGCTGCACTGCATGTTCTTAATTTTTTTAGTGCAATCCGTTCGTAATCTGGTTGAGGAATAAATTTCTCAACACACTTATTCCAAGAAAATTTTAAAAGTTAAACAAAATTTTTCTTCGCTAAATGTCAGCACAATATGTGATGAAACTAGTGGAAAGATAAATGATTTCTCCATGATATTTACGAAAAGATGGAAAGATTTTTCCCAGGATCGACACCATTCACTTGAACGTCACCGTGTGTGGTTAGGCAAAACAAGATAAATATTCAAAATATTTAAACTAAAGCAAGGAGCAAGGAAAATAATAACAAACATTTGATAAACAATCTTTTACTCATGCCGAATCCCCTGATATCAAATTTCAGGAAAACTGCATATTATATGCATTTGCTGATCTTTGCCCCGAATCCTCGTCCAAATGCCATCCTGTAGAACGTGCGAACGTGAACTGTGAACGTGCGAACGTGGTCAGCGAATTTTGATTTTTGTACCGAATCCTCATTCAAATGCCGCACTGTGCGCCGCTTAATTTCCAACAAAAATGTTCAACTTGCACGAGTTCGCTTAATCCCCAACGTGATTCAATTTGAAAACGATAGTGCGTTTCAGTTTACACTAACATTTGCACACATGTATATAGCCGAAATGTATGTGTACATACAAGTACGTATTTTGTATGCGAACACATGTACGCTTGGGTGCATTTGTATATTTAAATATTGTTTATTTCGTTTTATTTATGTTCGTTGAAAAGAGTTCATCGGTAGAAAATAATTTTCGAGAGATTGCGAAATATTCCTGTTAAAACTATTTATTCGTTGCCAAACAAGCCATGAAAAGTGAATCGCCTTTTTCAAGGGGTTGAATCAAGTTTGTATCAGTTTTCAGTTGTCAAATCGACAGAGTGCAAATATTTCGGAAATGTAAAGCCGATTTCACGTACGATTCGCAATTTGTCTCTTTCTTCTTCTCGCAAAATTTCAACGTTTCGACGTGAAACAGGAATGCTATTAACGGAAGAAAAAAAAAGAAGTTGGAAGCCTCTTTCCCAACTGTTTGTCAAGAAAAATGGCGAATGGTCTTTTCCTCTGCCAGATGAAAAATCTCGTCGTGCCGACACATGTAAGAGTATTTTTATATCAGGATTTTCTCGGAGAGTTCAGTTTGCAGAAGTTGGATTTCGATATCGTTATCCCTTGCGTTAGGCGTTATCTGATTTATTTAAATGAGATCACGATGCGACGTTTTGTAAGGACTTAGGAATGTACTAAATTATCTCCTTGACGGAGAAATCCTTCAACAATTTATCGGTACAGAATGATCAATTTTTTAATGGTATTATATCACGTGTTCTGTACTTTGATCGATGTAAACAATAAAATAGCATATATACAAATATGAATGTATCAGTGCTATTCGTTTAAAACAAAGGTTGAAGAAACAAACGAAGAATTTAAGTAATACAAAAATTCTAGAAATTATCATTGTCTATTCGATAAGTATACAAAAGACGGCATTAGAGAGTCATAAATTTTCAACACATAATGTATATCCTCAATAACACATATTTCTCGCTATAATACTAAATCTGTGTAAATTAATGAAACAAACACCATATTATAATTGAGTTTAGACAACTGTAAACGAAGTACATCATATATGTACATACTTGCATCACAAAATTATCCACTGAATGATTAATTGTTTAACAAAGTATACTATTTGACATTCCTTTAACCATGCCATAGTTACCAGCACATATCATAGAACACTCCTTTCTTTAGTTATCGGTATCGTCAGCTACATTCTTCTCTCTCGCTATATCCAATTTCCCCACAGTCGAATAATCAACAACTGATAGCACAGTAGCCTGACAAGCAGACAATTTAATCTCAAACTTCACGTTACAATAACAAATTCGATAAATCTCAACAGGCTATTTATACGACTATTGTAACGAAGCACATTGATATTCGAATGACGAAGTGATAAGTAATTTTACGTCGACTAGGGAACTGACGCGTCTTGAACAAGATACAGCTATCCAGAAACCCCCTCTACTTCCTCCTTATCGTGACTTTTGTATTGTCATTGGATTCGCCGGATGTTTGTGGTGATAAAATTTGTCCCCTTGTCGGGATATCCGGCTGGAAATATGCGGATGGACGAGCCGCGATGTATGACAGCGAAGAACGACGAGACGACGGGAAAAGAGGGATCCGAGAAACTCGCGGGAAGATAGAACGAGCGGAAAAGCTGAGAAGAAGATTGCGGGAAAAGCGTATCGATCGGTTGCGCGTGACAGACGCTTTTCTCGAAACCGCAATCCTCGATTACAAACCCCCGCCACCATGGAAACAAATCTGAAGCGTTTTCCGACGAGCAGAAATTCTGTCCACGCGTGGGTGGAGGCGAAGATAGTCGGCAAAGAAAATGAAGAGAAAAACGCGGCGATAAATTCGCTAGAATTTCCAACGTTTTCATTCGGTCCGCTGCTACGTACCGGTATCAATTTTTCTCTACTTTTTGTCCTTCGTTTTTCCCTCCTTTTTATTCCCCTACTTTCCGCTTTTTCCTTCCTTTTCTCTTTTTATTTCTTTGTTTCATTTCATTTTTCGCGTTTCTCGGTTTACGGTATCACGAGAATTCAATTAACGCAATTGCGGCGAATTAAAATCCGGGAACCTGTTTTAGATTTTCGCCGCTGCCGCTCTCTCCAATCCCCCGTTTGATTACGATTCGTAGCGTTTTGTAACGAGTTTTCCCCTTCATTCACCTCTTCCCTCTACCCTCCAGACTTTCCCCTCCCGTCCGTCGATTTTGCACAATTTGCACTTGAACGTGCTTTTGACGTAAACGAAATAACGACAGCTCGAAACTGCCCCCTCCCTTACCCGCTCGCTGGGAATTTGTAAAAGCGTTCTCGTTGCGCCGGAGAACGCGAACGGGAAATGAAGGCGGGAAAATTAATGAACCGGCCCCTTTCGATTGTTTCGATACGGAGATTATGAGGTATAGCGAGCTCTGTTTTCTTTCGCCGCTTCTCCGTTACACGCCACAACATTATCCAAACCGTTCGTGTGCTGTTGCTATCAGAGAGATTCATCTTCTTTTGACTGAATAAAAAGTAAGTTAGCAGAACGGTGAAGAGAATACCAAAATAATTGGAACACGTTCGTGATTAATTACGGGGAACGAAATATTCCGATTAATATAGTAATATCTGTATCTATCAAAGTTTCGTAACATGTATGAAAGATATGAATTTCATGAGATATTGTTCAATTATTTTAACCGGCTTGCTCGATAATTCCCTATAAGCATTTCTTTATGGCGAATATTCTCGATAACATTAGCGAACCTGTGGTTGATTTTAATCCTTCTGACAGTGTTTGCTTATCGTTAGTCAAAAAGCCGAGTTTTCTTCTCTTTGTAGGTTTTTAACACTCCATGCTATCCTCTTCTTTCAATGACATTTTTTGGATTTACACTTTCGAAAATTCAAAACATATTCAGACTTACTTGACGATATTCCTATTTATCTATATAATTTTTTAAGTAATTATCAAGAGGTTTTTTCTAACAGCAAATTCTAAAAGCTAAAAGTAAGGAGAGAATAGCATCTTAAAAAATTGGAACGTCTCTTTTTGTTTGAAATACCTTCCAGAAAGAAATTTTAATTTATTACTTATGTCGCACTTTTGTATAAAAATTAATGTGCTGTTAATTTTGTAAATATGTAACACCAGCGTGTTTTAATTGGGGTTCCACAAACTTCGTCGGGTTTGAATTGGACGTCAGTAATTAAGGCCTAAAAAAGTGTAAGTTATAAAGTAACGATACAATAAATCACCTGTATTACCCATAATTATTAACAACCAATTATTATGCCGTCACTTATTGCTTTCACTTTTCTTAAACCTTAATTAAGGCCAACCGGATTCTTTCGGTCTTAACTACCGACATCTCATTTATCTAAACGAAATTCTATCAAACTCCGACTAAAACATACTGTAATTAATATTACATATTTATCAAATTACTATACGTGATATCGGTACCAGTCACATAAAAAGTAAATTGCTTCGAAGCTCCCTTACACTATGTCATAAATAACTTACCCCCAATTACCCCTTTTTTAAACTCGCGAGGAAATAAAACACTTAAAAATTTCCCTTGCTAAACTTCCTAATAGTCGCACAAAAAGATGATTTCTCCTGTACTCCTGGTTACTTACTTCGTTATACTTCGAACCACCCCGTCTTCCCTCCAATTACAGAACTTTCATCCGCGAAACTTCTTCCTGGATGTTCCTCGTCGAATTTACCGCGGCAAGCGCAAAAAAGCAGACGTAGCATCGTGATCGGTGTACGCGTCGAAAGTTATCCGTATATTGACGTCACTTATAGGATGTCGCAGAGTTGACGCATGATAATTAGCCGTGCTGATTAGTCGTGGACGCGCGTACCTACAGACGCACGACGGGGTAAAATGTCACAAGGCCACCATCGAGCAACGCCCTACCCTACCAGCATTAATTGCGCGTTCTACGATTCGACATGCCTTTGACGTTGCATTTCAGTTATCGTCCTGTTGATTATATTTCCTTTCGTCATTCTCGTACTTTTCTTCTTTTTCTTTTTTTTCCGCCTTGCTGATAAAATTCGTTGCGTGGCATAGGGGCGTCGATTAATCCTTTTTCTTTCCTTTTTTCGACGTTGCTAACAGAATTCATGGCATAGTATGCAGGGGCGTCGATTATTTCTTCTTTTCTTTCGCTCTTTTTACGGAATTGCTGGCAGGGTTCACGACGTGGTATAAGAATGTCTCTTCCCCCTCTTTTTTTCTTTTTTTCAGGATTGTTAGCAGAATTCATGATGGTAGTATAGATATGTCGATTACTTCCTTTTCTTTTTTCTTTCGAGATTACAGACAGAGGTGACGGAGTTTATGATATGATAGAATGATGCCGATTATTTCTTCTTACGTTCCGCTTTTTTTCGCAAACGCTGACAAAGTTCATGATGTGGTATCAGTGATCAGGTATCGTTTTGCTTTTTTTTAACTTTTTTTTGGGATTGTTAGCAGAGTCCACGACGGTGATGTCGATTACTTCCTCGTCCAAGTCCTAGTTTCTTCTTTTTTCTGGGATTACTGACAGAGTTCACGATGTGGTTGTACGAGTGTCGATTATTTCTTTTTTCTTTCCCGTTCTTTTTTGAACGTTGCTAGCAAAGTTCACGACACGGTATAAAACGATCAAATATCTTTTTGTTTTTTAACTCATTGTTTACAGTCACATCGTTTTCAATGTTCCTGATTGGAGGATAATTCTGAGATTTTACTGTCTTATAGAAATGTCGATTATTTCTTTTCCTTTCCTTCTATCTTTTTCTTTTCTTTTTTTTTTTTTTTTCTTTTGAGGTTGCTGACATAGTTTATGACACGATATAGTGACGATTACTTTTCTTTCGTTTACTTCTCCTCTCCTTTCTTTTTATTTTTTCTTCTTTATGCTTCTCTTTCCCCGGATTAACGATAGAGTTCGTAAAATAGTATAGAAATGTGATCTTCTCGGCACTATTAGCAGAATTCATGATATCTTTCTGATTATATCGTTTTTCTTTATCACGCCGCTGCTTACAGAATATATGATGCGATATAAAGGTGTAGGAAGTGTGTCGGCGCTGGAAGGAGATGGACCAAGGGAACATAGCATACGCTCGATTCACTCGTCGCGTCCGCTTTTATTTCGACACAGTTTCACGCGGCATGCGCACGCCAAGAGACCGGCAAATGAGCGGCGTTCGTTAAATTTTAATGAAGTCCCTGCACGCCGAAGCTGAATTGTTTGCCGGTTACAGGTAAATCAGATTTCGCTGGAGTTCGACGGCGGCATAGCGCGTCGCTGAAAATAATTAGAGGATTCCGGGATTGTGTATAACTTTTTTTTTAGTCTTTCCTTCTTTCACTGCGCTGGAACAGAATTAAGAAGTGGTATACGAGAGATTCCATCGTTGACTCGGCCGTTCACGTGAAATTACGTCTTTTCATAAGCAGCTGATGTCTCATCTCATAATGATGTTCATAGCGAAACTACGTAATTTTATTAAAAGGCGGAAAAATGTAGAGATACTGTACGAAATTATAAATGAACTCGACATATTTACAAACTAGATCATTTTACACGATGCGGGCAGCGTTACTAGGTAGAAACTTTCTAAATCGTAAATTACCAAAATTAATAAATATCGATTGAGGAAACACTAATTGAAAAATTCAATCGATTAAGAACGTTAAAACGAGGTTAAATTGATTTTTGATGAAATGAAGTCACGTTCGATGTAGTTTGCAGAAAGATCGAAAGACCAAAACAGGAGTTTTCTAATTATTCTAATTAATGTATTTAGCAAATCAGTCCCTGGTGCTTGTGGGTTTAATTGCAACACGAAACACGAATTCATTACATTAATGAATATTAAGCTAACAGAAAATATAAAGCTGTAGCGTTGCATCAACTGTAGAGAAATATACGTAATTTATTTCGTTTCCACACTTTGTGCACGCAAGCTTTAATATTCGACGTTAATATTGACATTACAACATTTAATGCTATTTAATATCGTCGCATTTAGATATACTTTTAAGCGTTACCGTAAAGTAGATTTCTCGCTTGAAAACGCCGTACTACCGAAATGTTAATAATTCACAAGCTTATATTTATTATTACGCGCATACATATGCATAGAATATAAGATAAACTTATTCCACTACAAATCTCTATTTAAATTTAATTAATTCGGCTATGTGCATAAAAACATGAAACTTTACCAAGCAATTACCAAATTAATTAATAAGAAACCTCAACAAACTCATCGCACAAAAATAATCCCAAAAACTCGATGTACCTCGATGCTCTTTTAATTGATCCAATTACAATCGCGAACACTTTTGCCATGTGCATATGTGTGGATCATTAACGAATAGAAAACGCTTCACAAACGGTTCATACGAGCCAGGATATCCTAACATCGATAACTCCGTTAACTATCGAGAGTTCTCTGGCGGATCATCGTATTTAATGAAAAGCCACGGACAAACGATCCTGCGAGTGCTCGTAATCAAACGATTCCCATTGAAACAGGACACGTGTAAATTAATCACCGTATCGCGCGCACGTGCACACAGCTGCGCAACCTTTACTCGCCATTTTTACCCGTTTGCTCAAAGAAATAAGAAATAAAATATAAAAAGAAAAAAGAAGGACAAGATAAAGAAAGGATATATTCCAGACCATTCGGTCGACTCGTTTTCCCAGCAGTTCGCGAGAAGCGAGTCAGCTAACGCGTCGTTACTCCAATTTTCCGAGTTAAGGCGAAAGGGAGAGGGCAGAAGCAAAAAAAAAGGAGCAAAGAACGCGTAGTAACGAGCCTCCATTTTGTGTTGATGGCTGCATTAGGCGCATTTTCAATAGAGAGCCTCGTTGTTTTACCATAACCATTGTTTGTTCGAGCCTGGCTCTTTCTAACGGAAGGAAGAAGGAAGTTGGCCGAAGATGGAGAATTCGATGGAAGAGAGAGGAAGAAAGGTGGAACGTGGTGTTGCGAAGCGAAAGTGT
The DNA here is from genome assembly GCF_011952255.1 of Bombus vosnesenskii. Lineage (NCBI taxonomy): Eukaryota > Metazoa > Arthropoda > Insecta > Hymenoptera > Apidae > Bombus > Bombus vosnesenskii. Next base: position 10,438,188 of record NW_022882924.1, read on the forward strand.
ACTGCAACGCCCCTTCCGTTAACGTCGGCGGCGTATTAGCACCAGGAATGCAAATAATTGTTCGGTGCAGTGTATACAGGGTGGCGAAAGCAACCCTGGAATGTAAATAGAGCTGACTTGAGAGTGGTCTCACCGAAACCGGGGCTTTCCACCTCTGCTCGTCGATGTATTGACCTCTCCTGGTTATGTGAATGTGTGTGCGAAGATTTCAACGTTTTAGCTCGTCTGTGAGAAAATATGTGTAAATATGGATGTATGTGTGCGGCGAGGTATGGGCGAGGGTAGCATCCCCTGTCAGTTTGCTCGGCATTCGTAGAACGACTCATGGAAGAGTTTCTGCTGAATCAACTGAATCCCGGCGATGGTTTGACTTTCATTAAGCCGCCGGCTAATTCGCGACGATTTTCAAGACAGTTTTTCTTCTTTTCTATTTAATTGGATAGGATATTGAACTCGGATAGATTGATGGATCGCTTTAAGGTAATATTAAATGTTCTTGATTTTTCTACTGTCAAAAATAGTGTATTGATTTTTTTTTAGCGCAACCGTTTTAATTCTTTTTCCTGTTTATATAAAAATTGAAAATTATTTCGTCATTTTCGTACTGTCTTAGGTTTGTGAAACGTCTGACAAAATTTTGGAGATACTTGTCAATGCGTCTACTTCGTCACGTGATGATTTCTTGAAGCTGCGATGAAGAAATCTTTTATCAATGAAAATGTATATCTTCTGATATTTTTATAAAAAGACATAGCGTAGTGACGTTCAACGCCAGCTATCCCAGAAACAAATACATCCATTTATCGTTTAGTTAACTGACATATTGTATTGTATTGCATCGAAGAACTATATAAATTTAGCGATACTTACGAAAATAGATACAACAGTTTTCCAGACGTATTAACTTCCGCAAGAAAACCACCGTACAATCCACTTTATCGTCTTCTCTTTCTGTCTCATAAAAAAAGAGACAAACATTTTCAGCATCCCAACTTTATCCTAAGTTGCTCAACTCGCGACCTGCGAAATTAATCGTAACTTCAGCGCAATTAAATCAACGTCCCCGGCCATGGTCCGGAAGAGACCAAAACTCGGTGCTCCTCCCGCAACAAAAAGCCGCGTGGCATTCAACCAGACTGTCACGGCGAATATCACCGCGAAACTGGAGACGATTTCACTGAGCGAAGGTACGTTCGAAGTTGGAAGGAAGGAACTGCAAGTCCGCGGGTGGCGAGAGACTTCTTGCGCTCGTCTGAAAGCAACGCAACGAGAGGAAGGTTCGGCACCAAGGGCAATAAAGTATCGCATCTGGTCGCGCGACACGATTAATCGCCACTACGCCGCCAAGAATTAATTGTCGACACTACGATAATTTATCGTGGCTTGGTTCGCGGTGATATTTCACCAGCTGAATACTTTTCATGGTTTCCGCTCGCGAACGATAACCCACGATAACCTTGTTTTCCCGTAATGAAAATCACGTCCAGAGGAAATCACAAACGAATCAACGTCCTTCTGTTTTTCAAGCATCTTTGAGTTGAAAAAACGAGCAGAGGAACGGCACGTGATAAGGGACGATGCTGCTTTCTGTCGTTCGTCGTCACCTCGCATGGTTTTATTTGTATACTCGTGCCCATAATCACCAAACATTTGCTTATTTTGAGAAAAATAATTGCTAGGACGTAGATACGACTTTCTGAATTGATATTCTACTGTTTACGAGTTACTCGGTCAAATTAAAGTATATACAATTTTATGCTGTGAAATGACTGTGCTGATGCAGTTGCTGTGAATAATTATAGACTCAAACACATTTTCGGTATTATTTCTTTAATATCTGCAAGAGACATGACTGACTATGCCTAGATATGTTAAGTGAAATTGCTTTTGTAAAGCATAGATAAAACGTTATAGAATATGAGGAAATGTTACATGGCGAACTATTGTCTTTTATAGCCGAAATAAAAGATAAAAGGACAATTTTTCGTCAAGACAATGCTTCCATTCATACAACCGTCACTACAAAAAAAGGTGGTTCCAATATTTTGGAATACAATTATTACTATGGCCAGCATTGACCCTCAAAAACCTGTAGGGAATTCTAGCTAGAAAAGTTTATGATCAGAAAAAGCCACCTTTGGGAAATATCGTTGAACTTAAAAAGAGAATAAAATCTGCATGGACGAAAAACTTAGTATATAGTGAATAAAAACGTAACAAAACTAACGTTAAGTTAATATTTTTTCACAGCCGAAAACACAATTTTAAGGAACATTTCACTTTATCTAGACTTAATAAGAAAACGATAAGAAAAGAAGAGATAAAAATAAGAAAACTTTGATTGTTGTATTATATTATAATATGATATTATATAAACGGTTTTGTCAGTTTTTGTTTTAATATTATGAAGAATCTAAAAATGGGGTTGAGTTCATATTTGTTCACGACAGTGTATCTGTACATACAATAAGACAGTAATATGTCTGTACATCGAGTAAAAAGTAAATAAAACAATCATCCAGGAACAGCTCGTAAGCTACGAAGTCGAAAAAACTAATTTTTGGAATATTTTTATCTGTATTTGTTTGTTTGTATGTTTGTACTCGCATCACGTAAAAACTACTGAACAGGTTTGAACGGTGTCCGGGAAAGAAAACAGGCTATGTTTCATCTCGATCCGTTTTACAGAAACTGATAAATAGCCGTAGCATCTGAATTGCATGCGCTCTCCTGTTTGGTAAAAAACAAACAACGATGACTATCGTTTACGTTGTATTTTCTCTGAAATCGAACCTTTTTATAATTTGATATTTTATTATTATTTATTATTCGTTAATACAAAAGATACGCAGATATTTCATTCATAAAAATTCATCTGCTCATAGATTGTTCCATATATTAATATGCCATAAAGTTAGCATTTACGTGACAGTTTAGGCTAATACGAGTGTTTGCTTTAATAATTGCTATATAATTAGATCTATCAGAAATAACCAAGCAGACATTTCTTTATTAGGAATTGTATCGTATTTATAAATTAATTCCCAATAAGACATTTCCTCGTCAATACAGTGATATATTTTATTGCCAGTACAATTGCGTACCAATACTTCCTATAGCCATCGTAAATCAATAAGATGTGCATGCCTTCCCAGCTATGAAATAGTACACGCGGGATTCACACGGTCGTCGCTGTGAACTTATCATCTGGCGATTTAATCATGCCGCCGCAAGGTCTCTACGATTAGAGATAAGAGGGTGCAAGGTATGATAGGAAGAAGCTATTTATGCGTACGATGTCTCTATTGCTTAGGAACGCGGAATCTAATACGCGATTTCCGTGATTTGATTTGCGGTTTGGCCTTGGTTAATATGAGAGAGTTGATTAGGAGAATTGATAACCTTATGAGGTAAAATCAGATAATTGAAGTTTGAAAGATTGTAAGAGTAGGTTTATAGGGATATTATGATAGATTGGATTTTTTAAGATGAATATTTAGTAGTAATACAGAAGAGGATATAGCATATCGATTTCAATGATCTTCATCTATGTTTCCGAAGTCAATGTCCTAAGTAATTTCACATATACTAATTCCTGACGCTTGGCTTTAATTCTCAAGAGATTTTATTATATTTATTTTTTAATTTTTATTTTTAATTTTAATATATTATATTCATTTTTTAATATAGATTTTATTATAATTATTTAGTTTATAGGGATATTATAATAGATTGGATTCTTTGAAATGAATATTTAGTAATAATATAGAAGAGGACATAGCATATCGATTTCAGTGATCTTCATCTATGTTTCCGAAGTCAATGTCCTAAGTAATTTCACTTATACTAATAGCTGATGCTTGGTTTTAATTCTCAAGAGATATTATTTTTAATAATAGTATAATTAATGATAGTATTACAAGTATTTTTAATAGTGTTCATTTTTTAAACATTTCGCTAAATTCGGTTAGATTTGAATGAAATGATTACAACTTCTGTATATTCAATCATATAGTACATTATTGTTGCTATTAACTCTGAAGATAATTATATTAAAATTCAGACGAATAATAATGTATTTCATATATTACTATGTGATATAACTTAGAAGATCCTTAAGCTGTAAGATCAACGTTTCTAAGAATAGCTTAAGATTAACGTAACGTATAAAAAAGTTCTTGATAGAAGCGTGACATTTTTCCCAGTTTCGCGATTTTCCGTTCGCATATTCATTTACCTTGATACTTCTTGATTTAGACATTCATGAGTAGGAAAAGTTCGGATCTTAATTAAAACTTGGTAAACTCGGAGCTTCTTGCTGCTTTTTAATAGCCGTTGACATGTCAGAAACTTAGAAGACTGTCGATACTCAAACAAAACTTTGCAAAATCGATAACCGATGTCTCTAGAAGCTTATTTTTATCGTCCTCTACTGAAAACTTTAACGAAGGAAGGAGATGATATTTTTGACTGCACGAGTTTGTTAATCCGCGCGAATATAGATAAAATAAATTTTAAATATTCACGAGTGACGGTGCATTTAGTCTGTAAATATAAAATAAGGAGCGCACCTCATAACAAGCGCTATTAGTTACCGTTGTTTGTCATGTAAACAGTGTACATTACAGCTAATTGCTTCACCTGTTACAATCTTCAGCGTATAATAATAAGTTGCAATTATTATTAATATACTTGTTTCACGGTGAAAAGATTCATAGAAAGATACGCTGATTAATGTAACATAGCGTTTTGTTCCTGTTAAATATCTTTTGAAATCTCAAATCATTATAAATTGCTATTTTCCTATTTTCATGTGCTTAGATTTAAACATCTTTGAAGATCTCTTAATTTTCATATTCGCGTTACTCGATCTTTCTCGGTTTCCAAATTTTTTAATTTTAAAAATCTTCAAACTTTGAAATTTCTTGTTTGTCGATATACTAAATTGTCAAATTTTTAAGCTATTTCAAATTTTCCAATTTTATCGTTCAAATTTCCTAATTTGAAAATTTTCAAATCTTCTAATTCTACATTCAATTTCTAACGTCCCAAACGTCTTAACTTCTATATTTTCACACTCACATCTCTGAAACTTTCAAAACTAAAATCTTCAGAATCCAATATACAATAAAACACATATATAGTCGCTCGTTCCAAATTTCTGCTCATGGAATCAACAAACTCCGAACTGACGACGATTTCGTTTTATCTCTGATTACAGAAACTGCAAACGATTGGCGAGGATTTCTGCGGTCTGGACGTGAACACACCTCTGGGAGGCGAAGATCCGATGGAGGGAACCCCTGTGCTCACTTTCGATACACATCTGACGGCGGTCGCTGCTACCTCGACCGGCGACTACACGGTCGTCTTCGTGGGCACGAGCGAGGGTCACCTGAAGAAGGTCAGTGCACGATACTCTTTATCTCGTCGATCGAAGAAGAGCAAGAGGCGCTCGAACGGTACCGGAGCTGTTTCATTAGGCCAACCTTGTACGTTCGTTATCTGCTCGCTGCATATTTTCCACAATCTAATTCTTCCATAATGACCCTCGACCAACTCAGTATTTTTAACGCTCTTTGACCTTTCACCCTGGACAATGCGTCGATTCTTTACATTGAAGCCACTGCTCTCCGCGTCGTGTTCTATTTTTTTCCCTTGTACGCTTGATGTTTCTACCGCGAGTGGCTCGTTTTATAAGCCCTTTTTAATACAGAGAATCGTTATAATGATACGAATATAGGAACGTGAAATACAATGAAAAAAAGGTGGCGAGTGATTAAGAATTTTAAAATATTCATTTATGTCCTTGTAAATGCCAAGCAATATTTTTATATTGAAAGTTCTATTTCTTGTTCCATAATTTAACGGGAAATAAGTTTATACTAATCTCTCAATTTGTATGCATCCCTTTATTGTCTTTCTTTTTCCTCTTTTCATTTTTCTTTAAGTCTGTAGTGAATTCCATAGATAACTATTTTAACTTGTGGAATCTTATTCGTTAGATGATACTAACCTGTTTCATTATAGAGCACAATTAGTAACATAGACATCTGTCCACATACATTTATTCTACTTGCATCTTCGGAGTAATACGTAAAAAGTAAAAAATAGTACATGCAAGATTAATTATCGTACAATGTTTGGCACGATACATAAATGAAAATAAAAGTAATTCTATATTACAGAGAACGTATACGTTTATTTTATACATTTTCCTAACAAATAATTACTCGAGGATATTTTTGTCTTGTATTTAACTATATTGCTCGATATTGAGAACGAGTTAATCAACCTACAGTAAAATTAGATAGAAACTGTGCGTTAAAACAGAAACATCAGAAACAGTCGCAAAATCTGGTGACGTTCAAAAAATTTCATTTCATCCTGCAATATACGCCCTTCGTAGTAAAAAAGAATAATACATTCCTCACTCAAAATTTTCGGATACGCCGACCTACCATTTCTCTCACAAAAACTAATCAGAGTCAGAATGGAAGCAGCGAAGCAATAAAATCAGCGTTGTCCCGAGTTACGAGTGGTCGAACTCATTGGATTTCCATACCGCCTCTTGTTCTCTTTCGGCGTAATAATTAATCCCGAATCGAGCTGACGGCAGTGGCGCCAGCAAAAGTAATCACAATAGATATTAATGCGAACGACAGAATCGAGGTTATAGTGAAATCCGCTTTCTACCCGCGTTCCATTAGCCTGCAGGTTAGCCATTACGGAATATCGTTGCTCGCGAAGCGTTAACGCTTAACGAACCTAATGGAGTCCCGTGGACCGGCTCGCGAACTTCAACAGCTTCGAAACTTCAGAATAGAAACTACACTAGCATATCCCGACCTAACTTACCTGATCGTTGCGCTTTCCTCGTTGCGTTTTCCTATTTTTATGAACGTAACTAAAGAAACGCAAGCCAGATGGAAATTTGTTTCGTTTACTAAAAATTGTAATTAGACCGCGGATTTCTACGTAAATTCATATTTTTGATACAGTTAAAAGCGTGGAATTTCTACCTCGGTGGAAAATTGCTTTACTTGTCAAGTATCGTAGAAAACATTATACGTTAGATACTTTATATATTTTTTCACATGATACGCATCCCTTGCAATTTTGTACTTTGAAATTTATTACAGATGAAATCCGCAGTCTACTTATAAGAACTACCTTATTTTGGATATTTTATACACTTTTGTATGCCATCGTGTACATTCTTTTTAATCGTTGAATTAATTACCATTAAACCGCGGATCCTTATGCATTTTTCTATCTCTACGAACATAGGTAATGGGATCTAAATTGAAATTTCATCCAATAAATATATATACTCTAATAAATATTGTACTGTGGACATTTTACATGTTTTTTTGCATGAAAATCTACAAATTTTCAATAAATATAGAAAAAATCCACAGTCTATTCGCACGATTATTCGACCAAGAGATCGTGAATCAAACGCGTGTAATGCGAGCCGTGTAATTGGCTCTTGGGTGATACACCCGAAAAAGAAAAAAGTACGTTGGAAAGAGGAAATTACGCGAGACGATCGCTGGAAAAATGATTCTGGAGTGTAGTTCGGATCGTTATCGCGGTGGATGCAGTTCCAGGAACGCGATATCTCGCGTTGGCCCTCTCGAATCTGTCGTGATTAATCACGATTATCCTAGCTAAATCCTCTCCGATTTCTTCCGGTTTCTCTAACTCGTTACGTTGCTCGCCGATGCTTTATTTTCAGAATTATGTTACACGATCTGGCTGGAAAACGTTGCAGCAGAAATGTGTAGCCAGAGTCAAAAGCTTTTTGGGCATAAAGTATGAGAGCTTTAGTGGGGTTTACCCTTAGCGTATCAAGCTGGGATAATCAGCGTTCTTTTCCAAGAGGGATCTTTAAGTTGCGCACGTTCCTCGAATTTGTATGTCTCGGTCTTGGACTCGTTTTAACTCGCAAAAGGAGTTTTAACACGTTGACCGCCACGACACCCGTATTTCTGTCAGTTTCTGGTCAGGCCATGTAACCCATATTGGGGTGTCGCTTATTTGACTACTTGCGAAGGATCGTTGTAGGTATTTGAAAAGATATTCCATAATAATAAATTGTTAATTAATAATTAATTGTAATAATAGTTGAATTGTTATAAAATAAAAATACGAAAATGGTTTATTAAAAAAATTATTTAGAATGTAAAAATTTAAAACATTCTATAGTTGAGGTTGGTCGGTACAATTTGGACAATAAGTTGTTGTTTTCTTCAAATTCTTTTGTGCCTTTGTTCGGTCCATTCGATGTCTTTTATTTGCATAACATAGTTTGCATGCGCGTCTAATGCTTCTTCCGGAATCATTTTTCCGAACGGCGATATTATGCTGACTCCGTCGAAGACAAGGATTTTTTGTATTTTCAGACAACCTTAATAATTTTGCAACTAATAATTGTCTAAATATTCTAATATTTATATTGTTTCTTATTGCCATTTTGTAAACCGTCAAAGCGTTTACAACAGAAATTCCTAGAAAGAATTGAATGCCAAGTTTTCTGTACCATTTGATTCCTTTTCTAATTGTGGTGGCATAAGAAACCATTTGGTTGGAATAATCTATACCACACTTTCCTTCATTATATTCAACAACAGTTAGTGGTTTTAATGTTGCGAACAAATGAAACGAAAGATCATTCTTGAGATCATCACTTGAGCGATTCGCATTGCTAAAATATCGATGGGAGCACCTAGCAGAGAACGCTTGGTACTGCTGTACGCGTGGCCTGACGGAGATTTCTTTGAAAACACGCGTGGCGGTCAACGTGTTAATGCGTTTGCTCCTTTAGCAGTGGTGGTGTAATTTTTTTTATCATTTATATTTCACAGTTATTACATATTTACACAAAAATTGTACATCTTGTAAATGTGTATCTTTATATAAAAGATAGTAAACCTGTTTGTTTTAATCGTTCAAAGGTAACAGAGAAAATTTAATTAGTTTCTGTATTAAATTTAAGTTTAGTATACGATCGAAACTTGAAATTACAACAAGGATGATTATTCCATACTTTCCTTAAACTTAAAGAATTTCTTAGCAAGAGAGAAATACGGTTGTTCGAAAAAGACTCAAACAATCAAGACATCTTTGGTACAAGTTACATTTTTCCACTTTTAGCTATTCCTAAAAATCTTCACTAAAATTCCTGTTTCATGCATGTATTTGTTTAAAAATAAATTTCTTCACTTATTATATACTGTACATACAGTGTCAAATACAATGTCTTGGAGTCACTGAACAATACCAGTGTCGGTACGTCTAAGGAAATTCTTATCTTTATCAATCGTTTCGTAATCATAGACTTGTCTCTTGCTTAAAAAAAAGTTCAATCCTTACAAAGACATTATTTACACATCGTCAAACAAATCCTAATTGCAACCCATTAATTCCTTATACTCTATACCATTAAATTGCAATTTTTACGGGACAAATAAATAAAGTTGTATATGCCCGGTAGGCAGATAGACAATTTAATAGGAATCTGTTTCAAAGTGATTTACAAAACGACGAGCAAAAACTCCTACGATCGATTACATCGGCAATATACGAGCTTTCAATATTTCTTTCCGATTCGACATGACGAACGAAGAGAAATTTAATTGTTTCAACTGTGTGTGCAAACAAGAGAGGCGCATCGCGCAACAACATCTCGTTGGACGATTGCAATAGGCGATTGCACCGAGAGTTACAGGCTAGTCGCTTAATGACGAGCGACTATGGTCACCCTTAGCGGCGTAAAGGTTAATCACGATCGCCGGGGCTAAATTCGCGCCGATTTGTTCCGCAATCTCGCGTCAGAACGTACGCTGTCCCGGCGTTAGATGATTCGAAACGCTGGGATGGAAAAGGAAACACGCTTGCAATGATCGCAAGATTATGGATCTGCCTGGTGGCGTTACCTCTCTTGGTATCGTTCCAGCACGTTGTATTTCTAGGAAAATCGCGCCGCGGATTCCTTCCAATTAATCACAATTACCGGCCGAAGCCTTCTTCAATTTGTTCTGCAATCTCCTCGCGTTGAACGGTTGATGATCGAGCTCTATGAGTTTCTGTTGGAAGATTCGATGATAACCACGTTGGATTACGCGTGTTTGTCCGCTTGTTTCGTCGGCGATTTAGCTTCGAATAAAATCCTCGCCTGTTTCTGATTAATTAAACCTGTGACGATTGGCTGGTTTCGGTTAAATCTATATTTGCAGAGAAGCAGTAACATTGGATGCTTTAATTTTCGTATGGCAACTTGAGAAATGTTTCGTTTAATGTATAAGGGCATGTTGAAATTTAGTGTTTCTTTCTAATCAATTAACACTGTGATGGTTAATTTTGATTAGATTATATTTGCTGAGAAGTTCAGTAACTTTGACTGTTTCATTTTCATATGGTAGGTTAGCAAACACTCAACCGAATGTATGCGAGAGGATTTAAGAATTTAGCGCTAGTTTCTCATTAATTAACACTGCGATTAACAGTTTTGATTAGGTCATGTTTGCAGAGAAGTTCCGTAACCTCGAATAACTCAGCTTCAACTTGCAAAACATTCTACTGAATGTATAGAGGGCTTCAAAATTTCTATCAGTATATACTAAAGTTCGACCGAAGAACCGATACAGATTTTATGTATATAATGCGTTAGATTATTATTCAATTATTATTAAATATATTATATTATTATATTTCAATGTAACTTACGCGCACAGTACAACGCAGAGGTTCGATCCAGATTTTATCCAGGAATGTCTGTAGAATATAACTCACCCTGTATATCTACTCTCGACTAGATCACGATCATTGAATCAATCATAAACCGGTGTCGTTACTGCCTCACGACTTTTGGCGGTTACGCTCATTAACGCGTCCAAAGAAAATGCAAAACCGCGGCTGGAAAATCAAAGACGACGCGCAAAGAAGCAAGAGCAAGAGAATTTATCCTGCAGAGGAGGCTTCAGGTCCCGGGGAAAATTTGCAAGTTAACGAAGTTTCGCGTGGACTCCGTCGTTATTCATCGTGATTAATTAAAGTCGCCTCTGGGTGGTGGCCGCGGATCGTCGGTCTTCGATTATAATTATCTGTGTGCAAACGCGAAAGTCAAATAGCTCCGCGAATGAGCGCAAATACCGTCGTGTAAATTCGTTGAAAGGAACACTCGCGGCTCCGTTGAGAATGCGCCACGTTAGACAGAGGTAGCCTCTTCTGGTCGACCGTCCCGGCGATTCGAGGCTATTAAAAATTTATCCACGGCCACGGCGAAATGTTTGATGCCAGGGTTAACCGATGTCTGAGGCGAGAGTATTAAATTTCAAGAGAGGGCCACGAGAGAAAGCGAGAGAGAGGCTAAGGAAACGCGAGCGATTCGAGGGTGGAAACGCTTTTCGGCGTCTCGCTTTTGATCCCTGGCCGTTGCTCCGCCTCGCGCAATTAACTGCTAGCGGATTTGCCTCCCCTTTATGATAGCAAGGATATTCTGGAATTATTCCTTTGCTGTTTGAATAGCTGAGGACTTATTTTCTTGATTTCTTCAGTTCCCTTTTTCTTCTTTTTGCACGTAGGTGCTTAATATTTTAATTATCTACGAGAAGCTAATTCGCGTTCTATATGAAATAACGATATTACAATGTGAAAAACGTATTTTCGCGTAATTTAGCTTCTAATCATGAAATCGCTGATAGTCTGTTGATTTTACTTTCTCCTGCAATTAATTGTTGCTCCGTCAATCATAATAAAGCTCGGTTTTCTCACTGCACTTGCATGAAATATCAAACGCAAATTGGCGCCAGTTATTAAGTACAGAGAATGCGTCGGCAAGAAATGATTTTCGTATCGTTTAAGCGGGCAATTATGTTGCAATTCGATCGTCGGAGCGTGAAGACCCGTTATCCTCCGATGCCAAGTAAAATTGCAATAAACATTCTAATTAGAACGCTCTTATACCCGCGATTAGCGAGTACTATATTATACCATGCTATTATCGAAACAAATAAGTTTGACCTAATTAGACTAATTCAGCGTGTATTAAAGGGAAACTCGATATCAAGATGTCGCGTAATTTTCTTCTTCTTCTCCCTTTCCGCCCTTTTTTTGTGTGTGTCTCAACAGTGGTTGCTGCTTCTTAATATAAATTCCACGGGGACCGAAGGGAACTTTTTTAATTAGATTTTCATTCTCCACGGAAACTTTCCTACTTATTACTTTATCGCGCAACGACAGCATTTTACTCGAACGTTTCGTCGTCGTTAATATAAATAACATCTCCTGTAACTTTGTAATTGATAAGACCATTCGAACAAGCAGATCCTCTAATTAATTCGAGCACGAAAAAAATGGAACAAGTTGAAAGACGACGATAAAGGCCCTGCGAATGAAGAAAGACGAGAAAAGGACGACGGATATTTTGTACGCGTGTCCGTGATGAAATACCGAGAACAAAGAAGTAAAGTAAACGAGAAAAGAAAGAGCGGGAGGTAAAGACGGTTGAAAGAATAAAAAAAAATGGTACGGAACGACGGAGAAAATAATGCACGAAACAAAGCGAATAAGAAACAGGAAGGAAATGCGGGCTAAGAACAAATTGCTGAAAGAAGAAGAAGGAAGTAAGCAACAGAGAAACAAATTAAGAAACAAAATTCCCTGTTGAAATTGGTGCACGTGAATATGAAGGCTAGTAAAATGAATTTATGACGACGTTAAGCTTTCTAATCTCTAAGGGAAAGGGGATCGTTAAAGATATTACAGGTTACTTGAAAACAGGGTGATTTAGTGTACACGTTAACATGAACATAGAAACTGATAAAAATGGTTGGTCATCCAACGCATATGTTTATGTAAAATATTTTCATTGCTTTGTGACGTTTATAAAGACTAAAGATGAAAAATAAAAGCGAGAAAAATGAAACGTCTGCGATAAAGACATTACTCAAGTTATTAAATAGCAGTAAAGGTTTCACGAGATTTGAAAAAGTAATTGTTCTAGAATTTAGAGGCTCGCATAATAAAAGACTCATTCGATCATAACTATTCTCCTATCACCACTGGCGATTGCAAAAAAAAGGTTGCAATCCTCGATTCATTAGTATATAAATTGCATATCTACACTGAGCCTATCACAACCACCAAATTACCTAACCAATCAGAGTGTGCGCAAAAATTCGTCGATGTGGCGAGTAATTCAGCTCTAACGTTGCCAAACCGCGTTCAATTAACGCGAATCCGTTCTGTTTCATCGCAAACGTATATTTCGTTTAAACGCGTCTCTTTCAGCTCGCGAAATTCGTGTTTTCCATGGTGCGCAGCGATTCTCAGTTCGAACGTGTCGAGTTTATCGTTGAATTTACGGGTTCGATTTTTAAGTAATCTTACAGAGGTCGATTGTTCTTTTGTAAATTTAGAGGTGGATTCCCGCGAGGTGCGATTTTAACGTTGCTTTCGGTTGATTCTGTTCGAGCACGTTCCGTGATAGCGACCGTTTAAAACGGATGTTTATTGTAACGGATGCCCGTTAGTATTATGGCACAACTGGTAGCCGCTTATCGACGGCGGCGAGAGTGGCAAACTGCTCCTCGATGAATATTTCAACGATATTTACAGCGTAAATGATCAGGCGTAATTCGGTTCTCGGCCGAATTTCGATTACCAGCATGATCCTGATAGTTCTCCTGTCGACATGCAACGTTTCCTTAAAAGGAGACGCTTGGATAAGAGCGTTTTGAGCATACTTGCTGAGTATAATGGTTAACCCTTTCAGCGATGAGACGTCCGATGACGCGCGTTTATTATATGTTACTTTGCTTATCCATTAGTAAATTGTGACTTTTTATGGAAATTTGTGCCTTTATGAACGTGAGTGAAAAGATAGAGTTTAAATAGAAATTTATTTAATCTATTGGAAAGTATATAAAAATATAAAACTATATAGAATTATGTAAAAGTTATATCTACTTTGGATACTTTGTATATTTTTGTGTAGTATATGTATTTTGTACGTTTTTGTATCTTGAAATTTTGCATAAATGCATGAGAATCTGTAGTACAGTTATTAGGATGAAACACACGTTGAATAATTTTGCAGTTTCGATAGAAAATGAATCAATCGTGCTTGTGCTTCAGATTACTAGAAAATTATACTGTGAATATCTGTAATTTCTTTCTTTTTATTTACGTAATTTATCGCTAATAAAAATAGGAAATTATATTGTTACGCATGAAGGATTAGTAATTTTTCTAAATATACGATACATTACAAGATTCATTATATTAATAGCGGAAAGAAGATAAATTTTGTTAAATTATTAGATAGTTTTGGGGTGTGTAAATTGGCACTTTTTAAGTGTATTATTACATTTAGGAAAAGATATGTATTTAAGAGCCGGAATTTTAGAAACAGAGCTTCCAATGGTAGAATACTTTATTGGTAAATTACATGAACGAAATTCTGGTCGGCTATAAATATAGGTTCACTGTCTTCTTGATCGTGTTAAGGGACAAACACGTGACGAAGTTACATTATCTCTCGACACGGTATCGTCTATCTCGTTATAGTTTCCTAACCCGTTGAAGCCTCGTCGCGAACTAGCGCATCGATATCGTAACCCATATCGATATTGCTCTTCCTGATTGTATCGTCGCCTTCGATGCAACCCAGTCGTGGACACTTCGACGAATATAGATTTCCCAGTTTGTCCTTCGAGAAACATTGAACGCGTACTGTACAGTTAATTTACATGACAAACACAGCTGATAGCGTTGTCAGTATCCGCCTTAATTTAAATATACCCAGTCCCTTGTTTCAGTATCTATAGAATAGGAATTGCTGATTCTCTTATCTAAAGATTTTTCTTACATCTTCTCTTGTTACAATGAACTCTGAGTGATCCTTATAAATTTGAAAATTTTAATTACAATGCATATTCAAGTGTAATATGTGAATTTTGATAAAACTTCACGGATTCATAATATAATCAAGAATATTAAATATATATTTCTTTTTATCAGCAGTAATAGATGCACATTTACTGGCTGAAATTATTTTTCATCCATCTTTAGACTACTTTTAATTGCGAAATTTTGGAGTCGAACAGATCTATTTTTCGAAACATTAGATCATTTCATAAGTAATTTTCGTATGACTAGATAGAAATAAGAATTATTTGTTGACAATTGATGAATCCTTCCACACTTTCTTTTTTTTTTTTTTTTTTTTTACAATTCTTTATCTTTCTACATCAAGTTTCCTGATCCAACTTCATAAAATTTCAACAGTAACAGTTGCCATTGTTCTCGACTTAACTCTCACAAAAGCCGCGTTATTTGTGAGATAACTCCATACCTTGAAAGCTAGTAAATCTCTAAAGCCTGGGAAAGCTTCTCTATTTTCTTCAAACTTAAGGCAATTTGTGACAATAGACAAAAAAGAAAAAAACAACGCGATACAGTCGAAAATGATCGAAAGAATGGATCAAGATTAAACCATTCACTGGAATGAAATCTATCTTGTCCGACTTCCAAATCTCATCAAGCTCCCCATTATCTACGAGTCATTTAAAATTCTTCCAGCCATTTACCAAAGTATCGTCTAAACCACGCAACATGTCCACGAAGATACGTTCGTCCGATCGGAGTTAACTTAATTCAATATTTCCCGGCTACCTTTCAGCAGGCTTTAACTACCAGTTGATTTACTCGCGGAGCGCCGTGGACCAAAACGACGCTCGAGCAGCGACCGGTTCTCGCGGCCGGATCGCACGACAATCAAAGAAATAAACGGAAGGGGCTTTGCGGCCGAACGTTGCCTGCGGACGTTTAAATACCTCCAGGATAACCTTTCGCCGCGACCTCGGGTCTAAGCTACGGCCGCGTACGCGTGCAACGGGCCCGATCATTAATTAATACCTTCCGGGACGGGGCGAGTCATGAATCAACGCGATTCAGACGGCGTGGCGAACCATTCGGCGGCGTCTTCTCTTTGGCTGTTTCTCGACTTTTCTCTGCTTTTCGATCGACGATGATAAACAATCCATCGCGGTACACTTATCAATCAGCCGGAGGCGTTATCCTGGTCAGTTAATGCGCTGGATTGAGTCGAAGAATGGACGACCTTGAAATTAAGGGTGAAGAGCGAGGTGACGGAGATAATTTTCTTGAGAAGTCGATGTCAGATATGAATGGATAGAGATGTAAGGCACTGTTCGTTGATTAGGATTCTGACTTTTTGCATTTGCAATACTTCTTTGCTTTTATTTATTCGCTTAAAGAAGTGGAATTTTGCTCGTGTGATTTATTAATAAAGAAACGAACGAACTTTTCGTCAAAGTATTTGGTTCTCGAAGAGCGTGGGAATTTAATGTTTCGAGTGAGTCATCTTTTAATATTTTTATAATCAGGAAACTAAAAGTTAACGGAGATAAATCCAATTTAGGTTGATTTTAATCGTTGCAAGTGTAAGCTTATTATAATGATATTTGCTTAAACAACGCGTATATAAAGAAATCGTAGTATCTAAGAAATTGAGAATTCGAACAAATTGACAAATCAACTAGCTAACATTTTTTCATCGCGATAGAAAGTCTTCTACCCTCCTACTCTTCTTCTAAAAATCTTAACATCTAAACAACGTCCCGTATCATAAGTTTATCATGTTTCATATACTACATGATAGCCCGTTTAATCTGATATATAGGTTAAAATTTCTAGTTCTAAATACAAAAATACCAATCCATAGAAGCCCAAACATTGACAAATCTATGCATGCAGAATGGAACGAAAAATTCGAGTAATAACATCTAAAGAAACAAAGCAGGAAGAGATACAATTCGGGGAGAAACATTGAGAGGGCGGTAGAGAGTTTAGTTAGTCGCTATAATCCTATTGAATTAAGGATGCACAAGGCAGTTTCCGTCGTACGTCTATCGCGATCACCTAATTGCCGGCGCGTCTTCCGTCGATCTCTTAATTAATGCGCGTCTTATAGTCGATCCCCGGGCGGTTTGCGGCGCTCGACAAAGAGCAAATCGGTCGATCGATCTATCGATTCGCCGGGCGGCAGACCGCGGACCTTCGTTAACGGGGATAATTAAGCGGCACGCTGTGTGTACGCACGTGCGTTTCGATATCGAACAATGCGAGATTCCGCGACCGGATTGAACCGCCCGCTGCAGACGGGATCCGCGCGAGAAAGAGGAAAGATATAGGGACAAACGTACGAAGAGAGAGAGAGAGAGAGAGAAATTCGACGAGCCGTGGTTGATACGCGGCACAAAGGCAGCCGGGAATGGGCTTCGTGTTTCCGGAAATGGAAACAGGGGGACGCCTGTAACTCCTGCCTCCCCTTTCACCCTGTTTGAGAAGGGACTGATAAATTTGGACGAAAAAGAGACGGAAACTAACGGTGAATGTGATGGTTCACGGTGTCTTGTGTTGATATATTCGTTTTGGGGATGAAAGTGGCAAGAAGAAAGGTGAATATGGAAATTTGTCGGGGAAATTATTATTATAGGGGATGATTAATTGGGTGGAGATTTCTGCCGCCTGACAAAACCACGCTGAAATGGAAATAATTCGAATAAAAAATTAAATTACTCGATGGAGATTGTATCGCATGTTTTCGTGTGCAGCAACGTTTCGAGAATTAGCTTCGAGAATATCTTGTATTCGTTTAAAATGACGCGTATTAAAGCAACGAGAAGATTGGTGAATACAATGTAAGGGGATTAAGCAGAAAATCGTTCAAAGAAAGATTAATTAATAGCCATATTTTGCAGAGAAAACGATTTGTATAGAAGAGATACAATTGTGATAGGTTGTACCGACTATATAACGAGAAGAAATGATATGAATAAAATGATATGAATTAAGAATAAAACGTTAAATTATGGAAAGGATGAAAGAAGATATCCTGGTGAATCTAAGAATAAAGATTAGATGATGGTAAAACACTTTGTTTATACATCTGCTTATTTCTAATAAAATGAGGAACAGTAATTACCTTTGTGAGTAATAGTGATCGAATAATAATCGAAAGGATCAAAGAAGATTAATATTCCGATCGGTAAATTCACAGATATTTCGGTGGAGGGATGCGAAGCCAAGCGAGATGAAATATTCGGCACGTTTCTCTTTGTTTCTCTTATTACCATAAACTTATATAGAATCAAAGCTGAAAGTTCACTTGAAAATCCCGCGGAGTCTCTCGACTTCCGTGCGGCGGGAAAGTGTTTGTTTTCGCGGTTGGTTCGTGCTCGAACTTTTTCCTGTCGGCGTAGGAGGAACGGCAAAGGGAGAAACTGGCGTCGCGGCAAAGTTGAACGCCGACCCTTATGAATTTTATGGAAATAAAGATTCTATTCTTAACGAGGTCCGCTGGAAGTCGAGCGTGCGCGACTGAATATTTCATCGTTCCGCGTGACTGTATAAAAGTTCACGAGATGGAATGTAGCTACTCCCAAAGATTGAAGCAAGTTGAACAAATAAAACGGCAGAGGAATCTCTGTATTGCGTATGAAACAAAGAAAATGCCGAGTCAAACTGTAAACTTTAACCCTTCCTGTTTCACATTTGGTATACCCATCATACTGATTTATGCCTGTTAATTTCAACGGTACCTTATAGGTTGTCTAGATTTCACGTCTGTCAGTATATTCATGCGGAACGAACGTCGCTCGTGAATAGATTATCAGTTATATTTATAAATTAATTTTACTGGTTTTTTATTCTAAAATCAATTTTATTAATTCTTTATTTCAAAGTTAATATTATTAATTGTTTTTGTGCGTAGGATATATTTATACATCCTTAAAAATGATCAATTTGTAATACCTTATTCACATGTACAGTTAAATAAAAATGATAGGACAGTTATTATATTTACTTCAAATTGGAAATGTTAATATATATATATATTTTTTTAAAGATGTTATTGTACATTTTAAATCATTACCTTCTACAAATTTAAAATTCTAATCGGTCATTTAAAGAGCTCATAACAAAAACGACTGTCGTCCATTCTTATCTGTTTATAAAGACAAAAGAATATTCTAATATCTCTAATTTCTGTCCAGGACACTCCAATTTTTTTCAAACAAAATATTCATCATATAACACAAGCGCTATAAACGTATTTATAATTATATCACAGAAGAACTCTATTCGATTAAATAAAGTTGTAGAATATTATACATTTTTATATCCGCAAAATGTTGTATATATTTCTTCCACATTCACCAAAGTCGTCGCTAATTACACCAAAGTATCCGAAACACGCGCTCTTTTCTTTCCCCCATATTTGTATTTGATATTTTGGTGACATACTTCACCATGCGAGAATAAAGTAAAATTCGTGTTTCGTTAAAATATCCACGAGATGGAAATGGTGCAGGGCGGTAACGGTGAATTAATCCGTCCAGCGTTAGGCCGAAAATCGACAGGAATGACGCGTGTGCGCATCGTGGATTAATTCATGCGTCCATCAAACGAGGGGCGATGCACAGGGATTACGATTAATAATCACGACGGAGCTGATCTCGTGTCGATCGCTATTAATAATTGTTTGGCCGATGATCGATCCACGGAAAAGAAGGAGCGCGTTTCGAGGGAACGATATTCGATCAATCCGATTGCTCTTCAATTAGGACGATCCATCGAATACTGATAAACGTTTTGGGGCTTGATACATCATGCCCAACGACGATAATAATAACGAGCACGTTATATAACGGTCATCGTATTATCGGCGTCGCAAAAATGAGAGAAGATCGCGTCGCGCTATTAGCAACGCATCGATAGTGGGACTAATCCCAATGGTAACAGTAATAATCCAATGAAATTGATTATCGAATACCGATGTTCGATTGAATGTATGTGTTTTTGCGCGTGTGTGTGCGTTTGTGTATGTGTGTATGTGTATGTGTGTGTGTGCGTGTGCGTGTGTGCGCGCGCGCGCGTATGTGTATGTGTGAGAGAGAAAGAGAGGGAGAAAGAGGAAGAGAGCGCATTACTGTGAGCGCTTTGTTGCTATTAATGCAAGGCTTTCGCGAAACTGGCATAGAGAGAATATGTATGTATTAACGGGTTATTATAGTTACCGGTTAAAATGATTATAGAAAATTGATGATTAATTTGCGGCCGATGGTTCGTTTCGATATTAGGATTCCCAGGGATTATTGGTTTGCTGGATTTAATAGGCTTTCTAACGGAATAAAGTCTTTGCTTCAGTTTTTGGTAATATAAAAGAAGTAATAGAACTGTCTGGCTATTTATGAGAGGGAAATAAGTCGATTACTGTACACCTCGGAAACCTTTCAGAGTGGTCTCTAAAGTTTCTCTCTCTCTCCCTCTCTCTCTTTCTCTTTCTGTTTCGGTATTGCTTTATGTTACAGTTCTGGTTCCAACTTTGTTTCAGAAGAAAATTTACTTTCGTATTAATCAAATTTAAAATTGTAATATTGTAGTATTAGCTTTTCTGTACATTAATATTGGGTATATTCTATGGAAAGTGGATGTCGTGGCATCGATGCATATGAATTCATTAAAAAATCCGAGAATGATTTGTTGAGAGATTACGATGATACTTATTGCCTATTGGATGAATTATTGGTTCCTAGTTAGATATCTATAGCTTTATCCGTTATATTACTTTTTCTTAAATCAAATTTCCAATCACCAGACTTCCCATTGACCAGACTATATTTCGAGGAGATAAATCTGAGAATTTACTTTTCACAAACGTTATTCCTTACTGTTCGAATTTACGCCGTTGTTTAATTAATTTTCTTCTTTGCGTCTCAATGAAGCACACATCTGACGAAAGATGGTAGCGGATTTCCTAGAATCGTAATTTTTCCATAGAGGGATATTTACTATGCAATCTTCCGACCTAGTTTCAGGCTAATATTTGAAGTACGTTGAGTCCAGCTCGGTGTATTTAAATGTTCAACAGAAACGGAATACGACCAAGGGGAAACTATCCTGATCGAATATGCCTAGTCATCGATTCTATCCTCCTCCCTCTTTCTCTCTCTCTCTTTCTCTCTCTGAACCCATAGGAAGGATTAAAAAAGATTACAGGGCGACGCTTTATATTAAAACGAAGCAAAGTAGAATCGAAGAATGAAGAATTGAATGTAACATCACTGTCCAATCCCTGGATTTCGCTATCCCACAATGTCCTCTTTGGTTTCCATCGGGCGCACCGATTTTCTTACTCCTTCTTGTCGTGAGTTTCTAGGTCTTCACCGTTTCGCTTTCAACTGAAAAGCTTCATTGTTCCTGCGAGTAACCTCTTTCATTCATACTTAGCCGCATGGTCACCGCCTCGATCAATACCAATTTCATCAGCGTCGTGTAATCGTACGCTAAGAACATTCTAATCCTCGTTAATTAATTGCGAGCACAGCTGGTAAACGTTTCGACGAACGATTATCGCGATAGAATCACAACCGTGAGTTTAGCTTGAATCGAATTTAATAGATAGATTTAATTCCATTTTATGGTCGAAATTCAATATTGAATTTTACTTAATCCTTCCATAAACAGTTGAAATGATCTTTCATTAAACTTTATGTTTTATTATCATTCGATTAAAGTCGTGTGTACGCGTAACGTAAAAATATATTTCTATTTTTGAAACGCGTTACCACGTATTCGAGCAATCATGGAAGATGAAACACCAATTTATTGACTATTCATTGAACAAAATATGTCTAATCGTGCAATAGGAATTATAATATTTACCAGTGGTATCTATAAGGAAATTCTGATTGCAAAAAGAAAGAGGATAAAGATTAGTGGGTTATAAAAATTACTAAATTGCCAATTTCTTGCACATAGTAATTTCTTCGCGTAGAAATCTTCTACTGTTTTTTATCTGTCGTTCCATTTTTGTTAAGAATCCTGTATCGCGCACGTATGATACTTGTATCGCATTTACATTTGCAAGGACCTGCAACGTAACTCACGTTGGCGTATTTTTATTAATTTCTAATTGCGTTATTACAGAAATATGCGTTACACGCAACTTCTTTTCTCTTCAAGCTCACATTTCCTCATCTCTGCATATCTTACAGACAAAGGAAAAAGACAGTTATCGTACGAACTCGAGCGTGGAATAGATCGGAATACATTTAAATCGATTACAAAACTATGTTCTAACGTTCTAAATCCACGTCCGCGTATTCCAGACAATATCAGTAAAACGAGTACCATAAACATAAATACTCCTATAAAATTCCACGAGTATTGTCACCGTAATTCTAACCATCTGTGTTCATTAAATACTATACCCATAGGAACTATGCAAGAGTATCTTGGTAAACGAACCGATAAGTGGAAATACCTCTGAGTGAATCGCACTTGTCACCTCAGCGAAGGCGCTCGATTAATTTCATTAGAGCGAAATACCATCGCCAGCGGGGTAACAGTTAACCCGTCGACACGGTATCATCACTGTCAATGCGGAACCGTTGAATAGTAAGCGAGCATACTCTCTCTCTAAAGGCCGAGGCTACGTGCCGTGGGAAAGTCCATAGAAGCCCGGCATACTATGCCTTCGAAGTTAACTTGCGCCGCGAGCTCCAGGATGCTGCAGCAAAGAAAAACGGTATCTGTGTGTACGCCAGAGTATCATCGTCGCTGTTCTAAATTATTCGTGGCTTTGGTACATTGGAATAGCCTCGTTTGCAAAGCATATTATTCCAAAGAATTTCGATTCCTTTGCATGAAATATTAAAGGGATTACCGCGAGGATTCTTCTCAAAGTTGACTTTTAATTTGCTTTAATAGGCACGTCTTGTAGGTTTAAAGAGGATAGTAGAAATTCTGATATAATTATTCTAAACGGTTTGGACTCTTTTTACAAGGAATATTGGGTTAGGATTATTGCAAAATCTCTTTGGTAGTCATTTTAATTCAATAGGTGTACATTTTGTAAATTTATAGAAAGTAATTGACATTAAAAGATAATTATGCGAAAGAATTTTGATCGTTTGCATGAAATATTGAATGGATTATTGGAAAGAGTTCTTGGAAATCAGATTAATATGTATTTTAGCAGCACAAATTGTCGAGAAGAGTAGAAATTGAGATACGATTATTCCAAAGAATTCTGAACCTTTACAGGGAATATTAAAGTTTCAGTTTAGCCTGAGTTGGCCTGATTTTTATGTTACTTTAATATTGGGTACATCTTGTAAATTAAAAGACTAAAATACGATTATTCCAAATAATTTTAATTCTTTGTATAAAGTGCCGAAAGAATCTTTGGACGAATTTTGCATCTTGCTAAGGTACATCACCTTGTAGCTGTAAAAAGAATACTATTTTTTTTACTAGATTAAATACTTTTCGTTAAATAATTAATAAATAACCTTTATAACCAAAACTCCCATACACGGTAGCCATAATTTCCTATATCCACAACTGGTAACCAACGTCAAACTCCGAGAGTCCTAAAACCATCGTCGAACTCACAACTCTGAAGGAAACTAGACGTTAATCGTAGACGTTAATCGGATCGCGCGAGGAGATTTTCAATTTCCCCGGTGTCCCGGTGAGAGAAACGACCCATGAAG
The DNA here is from genome assembly GCF_011952255.1 of Bombus vosnesenskii. Classification (NCBI taxonomy): domain Eukaryota; kingdom Metazoa; phylum Arthropoda; class Insecta; order Hymenoptera; family Apidae; genus Bombus; species Bombus vosnesenskii. The sequence continues at coordinate 10,461,782 of NW_022882924.1, forward strand.
AGGGATCAACGTACGTTGAAGGGCTGATTATGACGCGTTCCAAGGGCACGTGCGTAAGGACCTTAAGGATAGAGAGAACACGCACGCGAACACGCTGCTTGCACCCTAATGGCTTAAGCTACCGAGATTCCCAGTTAATTAATTGGTATTAACGTGGTGACGCGATGGAAACAAGGGGTGGAATGGGCTAGAAGTGCTCGGTGGCCAGTTTATCCGGAATTTCGGGCGAAGCTCGATCGATTTCATGAGGGAAAAAAGAACCGACACGAATTTGCATGTTAACGAGACAACGAGTGAGGATGAGGCAGTTAAATGAAGATGGATTTATGGGGAGATGGATTGGCGATCGAATCGTCGCGTATAATCACCCCTCCGAGGAGAGGGAACGCAGCCAAGCAGGTTAAATATGAAATTATGGATACGGCGAAGCACGCGAGCATCGGATAGAATTAATTGAATCAGTGATTTTGGAATTCATGAAAGAACAGGAAATGAATTTATTCGGTTGGTTAAGCGACGACCGGTTTTTTGGCGCGTACTAACGGGTATGGTAGCCTGTCACGCGTGTATCCGAGATCTGAAATCGATATGGATGGTAGTACGGTATGTGAGGATGGTACTGCTGTATGTAGTTATGGGCTTATTAAGGAGTAATAGAGTCGGCTGCCAAGGTACCGGTGGAATGCCTCACCGTGCTGGACATTCCACTCAAGCTATTTGATATTTTACTTAGAACAGAAACACAATCGTGAAATATCTCTTAATATCGATGTACAATTCTGATGTATATCGTAATATGGGATTTTATTTATTATTTATTTATTATGGATTAAACAGGAAACGATGGTTATTTAACGTGAACTAAATAGAATAACGTGCTATAACTAAGACAACTAAATAGTTAATTTACAATTCTCGTCACCACGGTTCCAACGCTCTCTATCACGTGGACCACACTATCTGACAACACTGACAACACTGACTTCTCAATTCACACTCTCTGACTTCTTAACTCACACTGGCTGTTAATTCGTCTTTCTCCCTTAGCATCCCTTTATCTTTTCTCATAGCCCTAACAGGCATGTTTTCCGCAACCGTTTGTGGTCAGGGTCACATAGGCCTCTTTTTCGTGTAACTATTCGATTGAAGGACCGACGATACATTTATCGGCCTGTTGGCACTTAGGGTTTCTCGCGACATTGTTTATGGTTTACCCGATATCTCTTAAGTCTTTCGTCCACGATATTACAATAATATTTTGTATAGTATGGTTTTTCCTTTACAGCAATAATTTTTGCAACTTTGTAATCTTTAATTTATTTAACAAGAATAATAAATAACGATGATATGTTGGTAGGCTGATCAAAAATGCGCTATTCGATGCCTACAAAATTTTTATGAAAAATTACAAATCGGTAAGTTTGATTATTGTTAGATTTCTCTAGTATTATCCATTGCTCGTCAACGTTTCCCATTTATTGTTCGTATGTGCCTGATTTTTACGAGTCTTAGGCTTTTGTACTACCAACTACACCTTAGCAAATTATTTAACGTGGAGAGTGTCCATATTGTGATTAGTCAATGATTATTAGCGATTGTTGTCTTCGAAACTATCGTCTAATCACTTAGATAACTATTATAAACATTTCTTGAAGTTCAACGACTTCCACAGATATGTAGTATGCTTTCTGCGCGGTTATGGGAAATTATGTGCGATCCCACAAGCTTCCTTTCGACAATGCCTTCCTTGGGTACATTTTACCGTGATGGAATTGAGTCTTAGAAAAATTTCCACATTCGGGGACGCAATCATACCCCGGGGAATTCTTAAGAAAGCTGGAACAGCGAAGGAAGGGAGGGAAGGGAGGAATTTCATCAATAAAAAAGCAACAAAAGGACACTAAAAAGAAAGAGATTCCGGGAATAAAAAGAGGGTCGTAGCGACACCAAAAAAGGGCCCCAGTGTTAAAAAGGAAGCAACGTGAAGAAGAAGATTTCAAGTATGCAAATAATCAGACATCAAGAAAGAGATTCTAATAATAAAATTCCAAGGATTCACTTCTGCATAAAAGATAAGAATTCTGATAGTGAAAGAAGTAGCCAAGAAAAGATTACAAAAATACAAATACGTAGTCAGTGTAAAGACGTCAAGAGAGAAATTTCTACAATAAGAAAGTAAACAAAAGGACACCAAGGGAGAGTTCTAGCATCGTAAATGCAACATAAAGACACTAGGAAAAAATTGTGGCAGTAAAAGAGCAGCATAAAGACATCAAAAAATAAAATTGTTGCAATAAAAGATAGGGCGTAGGAATTCCAGAACAGAAATACCGCCTATAAAAAAAATACTATATAAGGACACTGGAAAAAATCCAGCAATAAAGGAACAGTACAAAAAGACAAGAAGAAATAAAATAACCATAAAAGAAGAACAAATGATGTAAAAAACACGAAGAAAAGTGAAGTTTCTACAAATAGAAATCTATGGAATAGATCATAAAATATTGTCGATTCAAATTTCTCGATTCAGATGTCTTCAGTTTTCTGGAATATCCTAGAATTCCGGAGCAGCTTTTAGAAATCTGAGAGCGACAGCTTTGGACAGAGTTAAGTTGAACTACAAAGTTACTCATGTGGAAACATGCGAAACGATGTATGCGAATTGCACGCAACTCTTAGTGTATACATAATCGGCCTGCTGAATGCGCCCGACTGTCTCTGCTCATATCGTATGTGAAAATATGGTATTGTATGAAGCTTCGACGTTTTTATGAAATACGGTTTTCCCGTTGAACGTAAATTACTTTTAATAGAAATTTATTTGAGGGTTGATTTTTATTTTTACATTTCTAGTTGATGATGAAACGGCGGAATAAAAGCGTCGGACGCGTGTTTTGAATCTATTTGAAATAGCCGAAAGGATTGAAAATTTCAAACAGTTATAAATATTCTTCACATATTACGACATTGGAATTAACGAATCTTCTTAACTTTTGCACGGATTAAAATTACAGCCATCGGTCTGTAATATACACCAGAATATTCTACAATTTAGATAAGTATAGTTTAGCACGTATAGGTGATTATAACTGTTGATTGTAAATATCATATATGTTGATCATCTACTTTCATCTTTTCTCTCAAGCTCTCAAAACTGCAACAAATAATCATCTTATGATAAATACTGCACTTCGTTGTCCCCTTTAAAACACCCATCAACCTTATAGAAATGGCACATCCTTTGAAGAACGACTTGCTTTTCCTCTCCAGAAACGCTATCAAATCTCCCTCTTCCACTCTGACACGCGAATCGAAAAAGAAGTTATTCCTCGCAGCGCACGGCTAACCTCGGCCACTTTTATTTACGAAAAAATTCGCTCGAAATAACATTTCGACCTCAAAGCGATCTGTAGGGGAGGTTCGCGAAACCGTTTTACGCGGAAACTGCCGCTTCGACAAAGCCCGGGGCTCGCCCCTTTTATCGACCCAGAAAATATATAATGCTTTATTCGGTTTCGTCCGCCGAGATCCTCTTTCGATTGCCTCCGACCTATAATCTGTAATCCGGTGGGCGTCAGGAACTTCTTCGTTCCTCTTTGTTCCCTCTCGTAGCCGAGTTTCTATCGGGTTTCGTATCTACTAACCGTGCTCACCGTATCGTTCCATCTATCTATTTGTCTATTTATCTTTTCTCCGAGCATAGCTCCATGAACGCTATTGTTAGCTTCTTAACGTAACGAGCGTAATGCCAGCCAGTTTAGCTCGCGGACATCCCTTGAGGGGTGTGGGCAGGACTTAGCCCCGGATAAATGAGTTTTACTTATCTTCGCCAGCGATTTCTTCCTATACCTTCCCTTTAATTGCGTTCTTTTTTAATGTTTCACCGTTATCGCGACGCGTGCCTCTAACGACCGTTTACCCTTCGACGTGTACGCCCGCTCGAGCATCGGGAATCGCAAAACGGAGGCACGAAGATTTATGGAAGGCTTTGCTTCCTAGGAAGTCGCGTTTGCGTTTCATTTTGTAAAACTCGACGATAATGCGCCGGCGTTACGTCGGGAACGTATATTTTTTTCACATTTTTCCAAACGTTATATTTAGATAGAGCATATAAATGTAGCGGATAAGAGAAAGTTTGAAATTGATACGCTGCGGATTTTAGTAACTTTCGTGTTAAAAATTGTTTACCGTATTGATAACAGTTATCGATTTTGCAGTGTATGTATATTATATTTATACATTGTTCGCGTTAAATATAAATTCACTTTGTAAAATTATACTGTCTTGTTTAGCTTGTTATTTTATAAACTTTCTCTTGTCCATCACTGTACAGAGTGCATATAGTGGTAAATAAAATTATTCTCAATATACCTAAGCGATCAAAGGTAATTGAACAAAATAATTAAATAACGACGCTGTTGCGTTGTACTTAAGCGCATATTTTTGGACTTTGAAGTATTAGCTACAGTATTATTTACCTTTATCGATAGAAACAGAAGATTATTGTAGTATATATTGCATTTATTCGACAATTTTAATTCTATAAATGTTGTAGTAGCGCAAAACACAGATATCATCTGTTTATTTTTACCTGTATTATTTTCATCTTCTTCACGTTCCACATTTTTGTTATATTTATATAAACTCAGATTTTTATGAATACAATTAAAAATATATAACATATGTAGACCTTCGGTTTATCCATTAAATATTATAGAAAAGATTTTGCTTTAAATATCTTGTACATATTTGTACATCATTTGCATTCTATACATTTTTGTACATTTAAATTCCACATAAATGCATGAACATTTATAGCTTACTTGCAACATTTTAACTGCAGGGAATTTTACCTACGTGGCAGTTCTGTATCATTTTTAACCATAGAATAATTTAATAAAAAAAATTAACCATAGAAAAAATAGTAAAAAAATGTGTACCAAAATATATGTAGGTCGCCCTATACATGTATTAATGTATTATTAAGCATTTCTGTGCTTCTATATTTTACTCTGGCATTTACAGCGAATTATATTTCATTCTAAAACATTTCGCTCCATGATAACTAGACTGCGGATCTCTATGCATTTATGTGAAATCTAAATGAGTAAAAACGTAAGAAATACGTATAATATGCAAAGATACAAAAAATCTGCAAAATACTCGTTACAACATTCACAGAATGTGTCAAATTACCAAAAACATGAATTTACATAAACGTTCAATAATACTATACAATACAGTAATTCTACGCATTAATAATAATAGTCCAATAATAATATTAAATAAATCCAAACTCCATCTTTAGATATCATATTATATGGATTTTCAAAAAATCCTCTGCGAAACACTCAGTCTCCCATAAGTAGCATAATCCGAATTTCGTTAACTCACGTTTAGCAGAACTCGAGAATTTAACCGGTATACACTCTACTCTTGAAATTGGCGTTCATTAACCATTTCCTTCTTGTTTTTCTTCTTTTTATACAAAACTCCATTAACCCGTGTTTCTACGGTTACAAACGGGCGAAGAAGCCAAAATAGAAGAAACAGAGAGTGAGTGAGTGAGAGAGAGAGAGAGAGAGAGAGAGAAATCAAGAGACTGGCGAAAAAGAACCGCTTAAAGGGCGAAAAAATTCGAGACAGAAAGGAAACCGCATTCCACGACCGGGGAGAGGAATTCGAGCGTCATAAACGAGATTCCGCGTTGTTATTTCGTTAATGCGCAATAACGGGACGCAATAATTCGGCCGTGACGTTGGCTACGCGTCCCACCGCGGCACAATTGGATTATCCTGTGTTTCGATCATCTGAAAATTCCAATTAACGATAATGATCTTATCGTTTTGTGGCTCAACGACGATAGACGGACGATCCTCTTTCTCTCTTGTCATCTCACCTTTCTTTCCCTCTCGTCCCTTTTGTCTGTTTCGTGTATTAAACGAAAGGTCGAAGCAACGCGATAATCCTTGGACCGTTCGTAACGCTATAACGCGGTCGAATTAATTAATCGACCTATGCTTGGAAAAAAACGGTCGACGTTATCTTGAATGGAATTCCATAGTACGCTGGTCTTTCAAACGATCGAATCCCCTCGGCTAATTTTACCCCGATCCGTGGCCGCTTATTAATTTACCTCGCTCCTCGACTCAGCTTCACAGACGGTCATTTTATTTTTTCTTTTCTTTTATCAATCTTTCTTCCCTGCTTTCTCTTTCTTTTTCTCTTCTTCGCTCGCCTTTCGTTCTATCGAGTTAGTTGGCGGGAAAGTAATATCAGTTTCGTTCACGTAGAAATGAATCAACTTACACTACCGTGTTATTTTGTTTAATCAATTATTTTATGTTCCGTGTTGAATTTGTTTTATGATTATCGCCCCGCTTTAGAAGTCTCTCCACGGAACCTTCGTAAAAAGAAAATAGAAACTAGTTTGATTAGACAGAAGTGAACTACCATATACTGTCACTTTATTCCACTTAAATAACTTCACAATAGCCAAAGCGGATGACAGTGCCACGTCCAAAGAATGCAGACGACGAGATATAATTTCAAGTAGTTACATTTACACTTTTACGTTCATATAACATACAATAGCCTAGGAAAGTATTTGTAAAAATATTTTTTGAATATATGCTCAGAGTTTGTCGTGATTTTCGCACATTTTGAACACACACAAAATTCTACAAATATTTGTAATCCAAGACTATAAAACTCAAATATTCAAAAAATCTGAAGGACCATCTCACTTGCTATTATTTTGAGATACAGTAACCAAGATTGTTCCAAACCTAATCATCCGACATTTGCTCTATCTCCTTATTCACCGTATCCATAAAAACGATTGCAAACGATCAACAACGAGATGAATCGAGGCAGTGGGCAGTTTTACTGTTGAACATTGTTCGCGAGGAATCGCGAATCGAGAAATCGCAAACGATGCACATTCGCAATTACGTGGAATCGAAAGCGACTGGTCGAATCGGTTGCATTGGTTTGCTCGAGTTTCTCCGCTCGCTTTTTTCTTCCGCGTTTTATCGGATATTTCGAGGGAGAGGAGTTTATCTCCCTATTTGGAATCGATAGGTAGAATAAAATTTTAATGGATTCAGAAATACGAATAATGGATCCACTATAAACGTTTTGTGTTTTTATGATTGCTCGTTTTTTGGACATATTTTTGCTAAGCAATTGTAGCCCGGTTTGCAATCTTTCTTTATAAGAACGTTTATGGTTCCCTGTCTTGTAAAATGTATTTATGACGTATAAATTTTTTTCTTATAGAATGTTGCTTTCTAGATTATGCTCTTTCTCTCTTTTTTCTAAATATAATTGTGTGCTATTTCGTATTTCTATGGCTGCTTTAGGGGATATTTTTGTTGAATAACCGTGATTTGGCTCACTGGATAGGTGTCTTTGTGAAATTATTTGTAGCTATCTTTTTACTTTCGAAACATTATTCTCTGTCTCTTGGGCTTTTTAAATCGTTACATCGTTGGTCCGCTGTAATTATTTGATATACCGCGTAATAAAAGCTTCATATATGATTTATCTGTAGAAGAAATTCACTGTAGAAGATCTAGTCGTGTCAGAATAACCTATTAATTAAAACTTTGACAAAAATTATTATCTCCGCAAACGAAATTGCTTGCAATTTGCTCATTTCAAAAGAATATAAATTTATATATGTATACTCTCTCTCTCTCTCTCTCTCACACACACACACACACACGTGTCTTCGTCCATGTTATAAAAGATCCATTTTTTAATTTAAGTAAAGCATATACACATTATACTTCACAGTGAAATTTTGTAGCATTATATCTCAATAGAAATGACTTTTTTTGTAGCATTGTCACTAAGTATAATTATATTTAAAGATTTAATTATACGTTTTGCAATTTTTCTCTCAACAGAATCAGACACATTTTATCTCTTCTCCTTCTTTAATTCTCTTCTCACTTTTTACTACATCCAACCACTTCCCCTAGTATATAGAACAGAAAGGACAACGAAGGGAAACAATTTTGAAAGCCTAGATTGCCCATTAGTTTTCAAATTTTCGGCCCATTGAATTGCAGCAGGCTGACCACGGAAGCAACAAAAACGAAGAAAAACGATCACGACCCGATCATCTTGAAAGGTAACAAAGACCACCGGTGGCCTCGGTGATCTGGTAGATCGCGAATCGTTCGTTATCGATCTTCTAGTAGCTTCCCTCGCAGTGGCAGTCGCTTCATCTCGCGGTGGTCCGATTCTCGAACGTCTATTAACCGCCTCTCTCTCTCTCTCTTTTTCTGTTCTTCCACGTCGATGAACGAGGATCGTGTCGTGCCTCGCTGTAAATCGGTGTATCGGTGTCGCGATCGTTATCGTCGTCGCTTCACCCGGATTCTATTATCGTTGATGCAACAGCACAATTGTTTGTTACCCCGGACACGTAGCAGATTCTCGCGTTATACCATTTTGCAACGACTGTCGGCCGTTCTTTATCGACACGATAGCCGTGCGTTTATCGATGAACGATTTTTCTTAGAGAAGGATGCGCCAGCTTCGCAAACCAGCCAGGGAGATAACCGATTAAAGTGGCTATTTCCTACGGAAGAAACTTTGACGGATATTTTCTACGTGCAACGTACGAGATCCCTTTGATCCAATCGAGCCTTCGTCTTCTTTGACAGCTTCCAAAATTTTCCAAAGATAGATCGACGATATGATCTTGAAAAAGACTATTTCTAGGAATTTTCGAGGAAATTTGCTTTTTATATTTCGTATGTTTCTCGACGTGCATTGATTTGTGTTTTATTCTCTGCCTGTTTGAAAATCTTTTACCGATTGTAATGACGGTTCTAATGATTCTATAAATTACGTTTAACCGTGCGTACTTTTTATCTTCGATATCCCAGTGTCACCCTTGTCAGAACAAATAAGAAATTCTTTTATGCTTTAAGAAAAATTCTGGCGTAACGTTGAAACAAAAATTTACGCGTATTAATAACAACTCTTGAAGAAATTTCTTAACGATATAAGGTACAATTGGGAAATGATTCAAGAGAGGTAGCAAGAGTTACATATTTAGAATTTTTAGAAGGTTTTGTAAATAATCAATTATAAATCGAAATATATCCTCTTCGTTTGATTTTGATTACTTATCGATTTACGTAGGAAAACATTTTGTATCCCTTCATCTTTTTCTATTTTATAATGAACGTTGCTCGACGAGCAGGAGTTTTTTGCGAGAAATACGTGAACTACTTTTTCCCATATGTGTTTCCAGAGATTTCTATCCATATTGACTCGGATCCTGTTTATTGTCGATGCACCAGCACAGTTGTTTACCGTAGCAAGTAACTGTCGTTTCTTCTTTATCTCACGATACTGGTAATTTATCGAGATGTTTTACAGAGGGAAGAGGTTTTTTTCTAGGAACGATGGCTGCAAATAAGAAAAAGTATGCACTCGTTAAACAATAATTTCCCGTAGAAACTTGGACAAATACTCTTCCGTGCCGTCAGTAGTCGTTATCGATGTCGTTTCACCAGAGTCTATATATCGATGACGCAATAACGTGGTCGTTTATTGCTCCAGACAATACGTAATATGGATCTTCATGTTATTTTTGTTGCTTTCTATCTCGTTATGTCAACGTCATATTATTTTTTGCAAAAAGGCTTATTAATAATTATACGAAATGTTTTTCTTCTTTTCAATTGGTACAATCAAACACAGACTCTGAACCTCGAATCTTTCTCTTCGGTAATCTTTTCAATGACCTTTCTCAATAATAGGTGACATATTTCTATAATTTTCACATAAACGCAAGAAAACCTCAAAATTGAAAATCTAGATGATTTAGCATTGCATTTGAACGTAATTACCATACTGTGAATAATTTCTAAAGATTCTGCTAAAAAATCATTTGCACTTTTAGCAGGTCCTTTTATTAGAAACCTATTTTGTGTACTTTGAGTTTATGGAATGGTTCGTCATAATGAACCATGGAATCTAGGTAGAAGAAGGAAGAAAGTAGCGGATGAAATGTTCAACATTAAACAAGATAACAAGCGAAACAAGAAACAAGTAACATTAGAAAACAGAATCTAATGATATAAATCGACTAAAGAAGATTGCAAAGGAAATGTTGCATTACCACAGGATTGCCCCTTAATGGATTAAAAAACGTCCGCCAATTGTCCAACAGCCAACGCTTTCTCCAAACATTCAATCTCTCTTTAGTCCACTCGAATCAATCGATTGGAGCATCGACGATCACCATAAACCAAGCGAAAAATGGTTTCACAACTTGAAAATGGATCGTGGGCCATTATTCGAGTGTGAGACATTCCGCTTCCGGCTCTTAGGATCCTTCGAACTCGCGGTATTCCTGATGTCTATTAGCCTGTTCTCCATTCCATACAGCCAGCAGTCTGTCTCCACCGACCAACGACGAAATAAACGACGAAGAGGATCGCGATAGAATAAGCGAGAGAGCCATAGTATAGAAAAGGAGGGAGGGAGATGGAGAGAAGGCTTAGATTTGGACGGACTGCAAAGGGTGAAAAGAGGAGGAGGGAGAGATTCGAGGAGGAAAGCTCGAGGATATCGGATATACTCAGAATGTCCTGGGAATAACGAGAGATTGGGACGACGAGGAAATTTCATCGCTCGGTAGGTCGATGTTGTATGGCTGTGAGGAGAGAGAGAGAAAGAGAGAGAGAGAGGAACGGAGAGGAGAGGAGAGAGGGTAAAGTGGGGGCGGGAGAGAGAGGACGAGATTTATCGGATTTTCGAAATACCCGTGCACTCAGCGTGTCGAACCAGACGCCTCCATTTCTGTGCTCGAAAACCTCCTCTCTCTTTCTTTGCTTCTCCCCGTTCCCTTCTTATTTTCGCTCTTCCGGTTCTTTTTCCGGTTTCCGGTGCTACCCCTCTACCCCGTGGCATTTTTCCTTCTTTTTCGTCCTTTCTCGATAGGCTTCGATGCATTCGAACGAGAAAGCATCCTCGAATCTCTGTCGATCACGATGATGCTCCCTCGATATATACAGAGGCTTCGTTCGATTTATTCGTACGGTAGAACGACCGTGTTGAAGGAAAAATGAAAGAGAGGAGGGGAATTGACCCGTGCGGTACTCGTGGACCACGGAACCCGTGGCGGCCGGAAGTGGCGGGATTTCGGTGGATGATTGAAAACACGCGAGAAAGGGAAGAACGATCGTTTTGCTCCTCTTCTTTCTTTCTTTCGCCGTACGGCCGGTCGAGTTGTTTGCTCTCGGGAGGGGGGCGGGGGGAAGCTCTCTCCTATGGGCTTTCTTCCAGCCATTCCACGACGCATTGTCTTCTTTTCTGTCTTTTGTTGCGGTTTGCTCTCCGCATCGGCTCGATCCCTTTCCCCTCGGCGTCGCATTGTCTCGCCGTCGTTAGACACTTTTGTGCATAGGTTCGACATGTTCGACGCGGAACGAGCGAACGAGAAGCATCGCCGATCGGAAATCGGCCGCGATTTCCCTTCAGAAGCTCAACATTGCTGCCATGAGTCGAAGAAGCGCTTTGTGTCTTGCGTGAACCGGTGATTTGATTTTTCTTGCCAAGATATTTTCTTCTTTTCCTCGATGTTAAAGGATCGGAGTGTAATTTTAATTCGTTTAGAGCGTGATCGTGTTTTAATGAGATTTGATGTTCCTTTTATTAATGAAATATTATTTTAGATGTTTACAAATGTAAATTAGTTGTTCATACCAGTTGTATGATAATTTAGTTTGCGCAGTGAATAATTAATTTTAATCCGTGGTCGTTAATTAAGAGTTCCTGTAAAATTAATAGCGTACAGGTAGAGGATTTGTATCCCGGACAACTTTATTACATCTATTGTAGTATTTTATGAAATTTATAGGTATTTATTTAATTACTAAACATATACTCCTGTTCTATAATAATTCAATAAATTTATATATCTAATAGAACTAATAAATTTTGATTCTCTTTAAAGCGATATTAACTAATTTTCCTCAAAACATATGAAGACTCGACTTTTCATTAAGAAGAGCATCATTTTACAGCACACGACATATTTTTCTGCTTGAGGATTACAAAGATTAAATCAAATACAATTCCTACATTTATCACCCTAGATGAAAAGTCAGCGAATCCAATTTTGTCAAAATCAATATTTCAATATCCGTGACCAGAAGCTTCGCAAGATGACAGGTATATCCTCTAATAAAAATACAATTCCGTGCTTTCATGTCACCGTTACTGATTAATAAAATTCTAATATAAATATGTATGAAATCTTTCGTTATACTAAAAAATCTTAATTTAATTTTAATTTTAATTCTAATTCGTATAATTAGAATTATTGGATACGTATAACTAGAAACCTATATTTAGCTATTATTTTTATTCACTGAATTATATTATCACTTAAATAAAATAACAGAATAGTGGAGACCACGTGAGAAAATATATTTCTGTTTTTACAGATTTAGAAACAATCTAATAATTTCGTACACGTAAGTGCAAAATAGTTGATGAATCCGTAATGCTTTATGAAAACAAGTAACACTAGTTCAGCTGTATTAGTTTAATTTAATTAATATTATCGCATAATTAATATTTTTCGTATTTTATAAATGTTGAAAAGAATGAAAAAATATGAATTTGACCCCAAAATCAGGTGCAAACACGTTATTTATACTAAAATATTATTATTTCGATGTAGAACTGATCGACAGTATATTGAGTTTAAAAATTTCTCTGCTATAAACTTTCTTCTATAAAACAGAAAATGTGGCTTATCACATTTCTCACCAGTTCTGCCCGTATTTTCTCTCAAAATAAATGCCATAATTCGCCGTATCCATAATGTCTACCAGCATTTTCAAATAAGATGATTGACGAAATCGAATTAAATCAGAAGATCGTCGACAGAGGAAGACCTAGAAATTATTGACAAATAGGGAAAAAACGAGCGCAAGAAACTCGGATGAATCAAACGAGAAACAGTGGAGAAGACACACACGCTCGCATTCGAGGGCTCGAGGAACATTCTCGTCTCGTTCATAATTTCTACGGGAGATCCAGTGGGAGCACGGCATACAGGAATTCACGAGTCCAAGCAGGATTAACGGGGAAGTAGCGGGTGTGTCAGAAGAAGAGAGATAGAATAAACTGATATTGCTACTGGAATATTTGTTGAAGCTCTTACAACGCGGAGCACTTCGCCTCAAAAGCGAATAACGTAATTTGCGAAGAGGCGAGTCTCCCTCTTGCCGAGAAATTTTCTGTCATCGCGCAAAATTTTCCGACAGCGAATACGATCATTCCGGGGAAAGAGAAACGAATCTCTCGACTCGGAAAGATAAAGCTTCTTCCATACTTTCCCCTTTCCCTTTCTCTCTGGTGTCACTCGTCGAAAAAGAAACCGGAGGAAAGGCATTTACCGGAATCGCCGACCGAGAAAGATCATACGTCTTTATTTCTCGTGGAAGTCGCGATCGATGCGATGAAGATCGACCTCGTTTATGAATTTCATTGCTCCCGTGATAATTAGACTGCGAATTTTTATGCAAACTCGTAATTCTTGATATTTAAATAGCCTTATGAGATCCTATAGTATGGATAGTACGAATATTAAGATGCTTTCGCTGTTAAGTAATACATCGCGTTAAGTATTCGAAATGTCTAATTAATCTTTGAATTTTATAAGAGAGATATGGTATTTCTATCTCAACGTACTAATGAAGAGTTCAAAATGCAACTAATATATTTGCAAATTGTGTAAATTAATTGTACGAAGAAAATTGCATACAATTAAAAAATATATTTACATAATACGTATAAAATATTATATATATAATTGATTGAACATAATATAGGGATAATTGTAACATAACGAAACATAGTTAAATATACGCTATTGAATTTTCTTATAAAATTTTTTCAAAAACAAAGCCTACAATGGAAAATTTTCATTATACACTTTTTATTTGCTTTTTCGATGTAGATCCAATCGCTCGTTTACTTACTAGCTACATTAGACACTCTACGTACATGTATTATATATAACTATATAAAAGTAGATTTTTATTTTTAAATAACAGTTTAAATGGTGGTTCGATGTTAATAGCTGTCATAAAATGTGACTTTAATTGCATGTTACTTTGAAACGTTTCGGCGAGTTTGAAAAATGTTACCGAACAGCAGCTTTATGATACACTATGAATATGTAATTTATTTAACACGCAAACGACTCGCCTGAAGGATTTCGTAGCATAGGCACAGATTCACGATAAGAAGAAGATTTATGCGCCACATGCTACAAGATGTTTTTTTCCGACTGGAAGTTTCCTGGGAAGTGAAGAATTTAAGAATGCGTCAGATGCGTTCAAGTATGACACTTTCGCGTGTCGATCGTCTGTTTCCGGAACCATATGCGATACGGAAACGACGATTCTCCAATATACGTTGGAAGATCAACGAAGGATTTTCGCAAAAAGAAAAATTCACAGTTACGTAACCATAATTTTTTTTAACATAAAATGTTAATTTCGTTGAATTGATTCTCTTCTTAGTTTAAAAAATAATTATTTCAAAACAGGAAGAAAACAAATCTTTCACGTTTTTATAAGTTCTTTAGTTCCATATTTTTATTCATTGTATATCATCTAAATGATAGTTAAATTTTTATTCTTGTGTATTTTTATAATGATATATAAGCGTCGTTCTTAAAAATCGAATAAATCAGAGCCATCTTTTACGAAAGTCCGTTACTCAGAAACAATACTAGTATTCAAAATCTCATCCATTTTCACAAATTTATTCGCCACAACAGGATAGCATAAATAATCACAAATTCGAAGGTTTTTAAAACATATTGTTTTTACATTTTAATTCACGGAGTTAAGCAGCATAAATTTCAAGCTATTTATGTAAAGATCGTACGAAAAACATGGGTATTTTGATTTTTAAAAAGTTTCAATTCATCTTGTTTCTTATCTTTTGCAATATATATATAATATTAATCAATTCGTCTTTTTAAAAAAGCTGTAACTTAAATTCTTAACATTCGCGCGTATATTAAAAAAATCGTGCATATAATTCAAAAGTATTATTCATACATACGCTACACGAAACGCATGACGATTTTCAGCGCGATTATGACTTTAATATTAAAATAAGAGAAACAATTTGCATATGTTGGTCCCAAGCGTTTTCACGGGTTGAAGGTATCTTTCTGAAAGCTGTTCATTGTCCATCCAGCGTGGAGGTGTCGTTAAATGGTTAAGCTTCCGGCAATATTCCGTGTGCAATTTCTGTGCAAGCTAAATGCCACGAAAGTTCTTGTTTTCGTTGCCGTTGGTCGCTGTAACCCGTGGAAAATTCTACGTCGTCGACGCGAATTCCTTGCGGAAACATAAAGCCTCGTCATTACCCTTCGTGTTTCTTACAAGCTGGCAAGTGTTGGCTATCGTTTCCACGGATTCCTCTTCACAATTCTTCTTCCATTTAATGCATTTTAATAACTGGATTGCTTCAATAAGTGGAAATGGTAATAAAGAATTACATGGACTTTTTAAAAGGTTTTTTGTGAGTTAAAGCGATTTTCAGATAATAATCATTTATACGCGAAATTTGTTAAAAGTACAGTGACAGGTAGAAAAAAGCTTAAAATTGATATTCTTGAAAACAATGAATCTTAGTAATTTTCGTGCTAAAAACTTTTTACCATATCGATAACAATCATCTGTTCTGTGACGTATCTTATATCTATTCGTTGCTCTTATCAAATACAAATCCATTTCGTATAATTGTGGTACCTCGTTATGCTTCTAACTTTATAAACTTTCTCTTGTCCGTCACTGTATACGTTTGATTTATGGTATACTCGGAATTCTTATAGTTTCTGGCAATATCTTTAGTGTAAACATACGAATTATAGGAAGAATACTGTATACGTTTACACACACAGTAATACAGTGGCTATAAAAATTATGTGCACGTACTCTTCGAACAAATTTTCAAACAGATTTCGCAAGTAAATCGGTGCAAAATGATTTGGCAATAAATTTTCAATTTCCATCGACCCAAACTCCTTCTACCCCAAAACAAGATTTCTCCCCATCAGAAACTCGAACAAAAGAAAAAAGATAACCTGCAACGTCGATTTCATGAAAAATCAAATTTCATCGAAGAGGGAGATTTTCGCGAGGCCGCATTTGCCATTGGCGTTCGCCGATGAAATTCGCCTTTGTCTGGGAACAGAAAATTTCACGATACTAGCGTTCGATAACGTGGCGTGTCGCGCATTTTCCAAATTCCTTTCCCCTCCGCAACTCCTGCCTCCTCGCCCCTTTTCGTCTCTCTCTGTGAAGCGCAATTCCGTCGGTCTCTTAAAATCTAGAAAGCCATTTTCCGCGGCGACCCCTGTAATGCGATGTGGTCGCGATTGATTTCGGACAAGCGGATTTACCTCGAAACCGAATTTCATTCGAACGAATATTCGCTTCGTGTTCGACGTTCATGAAAGAACAGGAGAGAAAAAGGGGAGAGAAAGAGAGAAGAGAGGAGCAGGAGACGTGCAGCGGTAACATCGTTTCCTTGACGTGTTCCCCGGACCCGCCCCCACGCGAAATTCAATTTTATTTCTTGCTCGCATATCGCAGCCGGCCGCATTGCGGTTCGGAATTTGCGGAACGCGCTAGATGGAAACGCGCAGTTTTTCCGCATTCTCCTTCGATTTTATCGCGGCCACTACAATGCGCAATATTCATCTCCGTAGGCAACGTCGGCCCGTCGCCATTAAATAATACGACCGGTTTCTCTCGGATAGGAAACGGGGGAGAAACCGCGCGACAACAGCCGCCTGCATTTTCGAGGCGAAGCTTTTCGAGGAGACGCCGGATACGAGAAAGTATTCCCTCAAATAGGGAGGCGGGGTGCCTCGATGTGTTTCTGATACCATCTTCGCGAATACGTTAACGGTATACACATACACTTGTGGGCTGAAGTGCTGAATTTTCGGATGCTTCTTCCGTTGATGACATGTTGAAGAAGTTCCGAGTGGAAAAATGGGCGGAGAAGGAAATTTTGCTAAGGAATGGAATGTTGAAACTGATCTAACTTTTACTGAGTTTACGTGTAGCGGCTGACACGTAGTGTATGAAAGGAAATATATTTTAATTCGGTTATGACGTATTTCATTAGGCAATTTATCGCGTTGTTGAATACGCAGTTTGTTATTCAATTCATACGATTCTGTACTTTAATACTCGATTTATGTACTTAACTCTCAATGCTCCAGAAATAATTCATCATTTCGTACATTTCGTTATTTACATTCTACTTCCGCGAACAATTACATTTGCATTAATCTTCGTCCCACCATATGCCAACAATAGAATTCTATTGCACATCAGAAATCGATTATATCCCCAATAACTGTCAATCAACCTAACCTTCGTCTCCCTTTCTATTTTTCCAGTTCTCCAACTCACGAAATATCTATCATTTTCCATCTCCGTTCTCGAATCAACTACATCAGCTTAAATTCCAATAAATTGCTACCTATTTTCTAAGTATTATAATTACCAATATAATACGTACATACCTAGAAAACGGTTAAAGATTTTATTTCAAAGATACCGCCGAAAGTGCCTCGATAAGGAAAGAGGATAAATTTAATTCGAGAACCAGCGACAATTACATAATATTTCACGTCTTTGTCAACTGCAACAGCCGCTGCTTGGAGAGTGCTGACGAGGCTGAATCATTCGAATTTAGATGAAACAAGCTCTATCGAAATTTCAACGAACGTTGCTATATCTCTTTCGAAATAGAAATCTTAACAAATAAGGACAAATTCGACAAGCTCGTTTTCGTCGTCCTTTAACTCGTGAAAGATGAAAAATTCGGTAAACAAAGAGGAAGAGTCAAAGGAACAAACGAGCAATGGTGGTTCTCGCGTGCGTCGGTTGATTCGTGTCCGGCGTTTCGGTTGACCCGACGTAACCTCCGCGACGTGTATCCGCGTCGAGTCCTCGCGCACCGGTCGCAGGGAGGAGGTGGTTTATCGGCTGGAACGGTTCTCAGGGCACTGGACTCTGTTGGCGAGTCGAACGCCTCGGCCTGACCTGACTTAACCTCGCGCTCGTCGCCCGGGAATATCGTGAAGACCTACTCTTTCTTTCTCTTTTCCTCTTCCTCTCTCGTTTGCTTCTTTCCCCTTTTTCTCCGGAGACCTACTTCCCAATTTACGACACTTCGTTTCGATCGGCCGTATACGTATGCGGCGACCCTGAAAGCGAACGTCAAAAGCGAATAAGCGATACGACGACATAAAATCCCTGACCATTGAATGAAGAAAACACGCAGAAACTTCACTTTTCCAACTAACATACGTCTCATATCCACGCGTATTACAGTGGCTATAAAAAATATAGGCACACCATCGTATTTGTTATGGCATTTGCATACTAGTTGCGACCAGGTACGAGTATTTCAAAATTCGAAAACTTGATGCATGCTGTGAAAATGAAATGTAAAAGTTGGTTAAAAAACGCTTCGTTCAGAAATAATTGCGCGTGCCAATCAAAAAAAAAAAATGAAAAGTGACGAATATAAATATCGAGCGAATAAGAAGTATCAGAATGTTTGAGCGATCCTAGTTTGATGGCGAGGATTGTAAATTGCACGCATGTTGGCTCTCGAGACTCGTTGCGATGCGCGAATAGTATGAATAGTAGATATGAATTGCAGACGTTGCAATAGGGAATGTGTTTCGTGGAGCGATAAAGTAGATTTGTTTGTAGAAATGGTTATGAGGTTGGTGAATAGTTAATTTTAAGAGAAGGATGACTCACGTGAACGGTTGTAGAGAAAATGCATCGCGTGAAAATGGATTAGGTGATTGCAAAACCGCGTGGATATGTATAGGGTGTGGGAGTGGATAGAGCCTTTGCTTGCTTCGTGAAGAGGATTGTAGAGACGGAAATTTACTTCGGATTTTGAATATGCTTGACAAGCTATTAACTTTTACAGTCCACATTCATTCATTCTGATTACGATTTATTCTCTTTCACTATGTCCATTCAGAACGTCTACAGGTAGTAACATTGAAAATGAAAGAATTCGTTCTGGTTTTAAGATTCAAGCTTGTCTGAATTAGTTGATGAAATTAATTACGCAACGTAAAGGTTAAAGAGCATTGTCGATTAGGTACCATATGTTCAAACACTCATATAAGAGGATTATACAAGTGGAGCATTTTAGGAGACCGCAACAAATTTTGTGGTAATAATATTTAGATGATGTTTAATATTTTATTACATTCTTTCGTATTTTTGTTAAAGTGATAGTGACGGTAGAGCATTGGTGAAAGAAAAAACAGAAAAAATTCTGGTGATAAAACGAATGTGCTAAACGGCCAGCGAAAACATTTATTATGAAACCTACTTAACTACCACGTTTGCAAATACGTGTATAAGAAGATCGTTAGAAAAGGCAATTTAAGATCGTGCAATCTCTTAACAGCACATAAAATGTTAATTCGCAAGACACTCTCCAGCATTCTATCAGATCGCTTTTAACAATCTCATTACGCTGTTTTTGTCGGGGCAATCATAGGTAGAATTTTTATTTTTATCCATTTATGAGAAATATAAATATGCAAAAATGTATAAAATGTACGTAACATAAGAAAGTGTACAAAATGTCCGAAGTAATAAAGTAGGGATTATAATATTTGATGTGTATGTATAAAATAAATCGCCATTTGAATTCTACTTCTTTACTTACATTAATAAATATAAGGATATGAATTTGCACTGTACATGTAGCCTAATAGTAATGGTAAAATTGTTAAAAGATCAAATCACACGAATTCTTCAAAATAATGAAAAACCAAAAGAAATTCCAAGTATAGTCGTTAAAGAAATATAACTAAATTGCAAATGTTTATGCATTTATGGAAAACTTGAAGACGTAAAAATTCATAAAATACATAATGTACATGATGTGCAGAAATATAAAGAACAATCGAAGATACTGCACTCGTTGGAATATTTAGTCAGTGAAACAAATAATATCTCTCTAGATTCTAGTTTTTACTCTATCTATCTATAGAAATATAAATTTACATAAAAATCCGCAGTATAAAAATGCATGTGAATGATTTACAGTCATCCAGGAATCTTCAACGTTCCTTTCCATTCGTAAATGCAACGTTCCCAAAATCCAAGCAAAAGCTTATCATCCCATTACCCAAACTAAAAACCAATTTAACATCGTTAACAATAATGTCACAACTACCGCAGAAGAGAGAAACTTTAAATTCGCGTGTTTGAAATTCCTCTGGTCTTGAGTCCAGGGTCTGACGTGCTTCAGAGACGTTTTAACTCCCTCCCTCTCTCTCTCTTTCGGTTTCTTCCTCTTTGCCATTCTGCAGCGACACGCTCAGAAGAGGAAAGCGTGTCCCGGCAAGGCGGATACACGGCGCGGTGAAAACGTGGTGGTTGTCTGTGGTAAAAATAAGGAACACAACCGGCTGAACTCCACCCACGCGGTTTCCCCGAGAGAGATCGTACGTCAACCGTGCGCCGCCCGTGAATACGAGCCGACTCCAATTTGCTATCGCGCCGAATAACGCTGCCGGAAACGCAAGGAACGGCCGCTGAACGTCCAGAGAAATACGACGGGGCTTCCAGGCGATCTTGCGTGGCGATCCGTGCAGGATGGCCGATCTTCATCTTCGATCGATTTCCGCGATGGTTTGCTCTTTTGCGGAGAGCCGAGATCGTATCCGGGACTGAGTTACGATTACGAATTATCATCCGGACGTTGTCTCGCTGTGGCTCGTTCTATGGGTGAACTCCGATTTATGGTGCGGCTTGTAGACTTCTTGCGGTGATCGAAGACTGTTACGATAATTTTTGGTTTTCGAGATAGTTATAGAATGCAGTTGTTTTGGATAAATGTCGTTAGCGGGGTATGTTTGTATATTTGTGGGAATTTTAGTAATATTTGAAATATTCAAAGTAAGATAATTGTTGTGGTATCTAGTGAATGAATTGGCTTCTATTTAGACTCTAATTTTTCGGTTGTGTTCATGGAAATACGTATTTAGTACGATATTTATTTCTATGGTTACAGCGCATAATATCAGACACCAATCAATTACACGATACATTTATCTATTTTTTGTACATACATTCTATATATTTTTAATCTAAATTAAACTGTGTTTATTAATCCATATTATGTATTTATGCATGTATTAAACATATACAGGACATATATGTACCGAAATTGTATAGTTAATTGGTACCTTACGAGACGCATCATATTGTACTATTACGAAACAATCAGAAGAATGAATATAAATATTCAAGAACAACATATAAAAAACAGGAAGAATAATTACGAAAAACAATTTTCTACGAACATACCGATATAACAAAATAACAAGTGGAATATGACTTTGCCTTCTGTGAGGCTCAGTTCATCGTCTGACCTACTTGCAACGTCTGCCAAATTCATCGATATCCTGCTCCTATTTCGAATTTTCAACACTCTTCTCCCGAACAATCTATGCTTTACGTAACACGTATCGGTTTTACGCTCATTGTGGAATCGCGAGACTATCGAAAACCTTAAAGTGGAAGCTTCCATTTGCGTTTCTTGGCTATTACCGCAACAGTAGACGAAAGCAGCGAAGAATCACGAAGTTTCGAGAAATCAGAATAAGGAGGGATCGGATAACCACGGAACCGCGATATCGTGTTAGATTCAAGAGAGCAGGGTGCTGGACGCGGGTGGAAATTTAAATAATACGAGCAACGGGGTGCGAGGAAAAATAAGGAAGAGTCGGTGGAAATAAAGAGGAGGCGGTAGGCGCGGCGTATCCCCAGAGATCGCGAATGCAACGCCAGCAGACAGAGTCCAATTTGCTGTTGCTGCGGTTGAATGGCACGTACAAAAACCAGAAGAAAGAGAGACCGCTAGTCGACTGTGGAAAGAAAGAGAGAAAGGGAATGGGAAGCCACCAGTTTCCAGAGTCCACACGCTGAATCGAAACAACGATGCGCGACGATGAAAAGTCGATCCGACCGTATCCACGAATACCGAAGGCAATACTGATAATTGCAGACCGAACTATCCGCGTAATTGCTCGCAGATCGTGTTCGAGTATTCGCGTGCACAGCTATTTTCCTGTTCTCTGTTTGCTCTTAGCCATCTACCCTGTGTTGTGTCGTGTCCCTTTCTTTTTCAACCTTTCGTTTCGATCGTTTGCTTCCTTTTCTTAAGGTTGATCGTTCCAGTTTAATTGTGAGAAAGCATGTACAAGTGGATCACGAAAATAGTTGAATATTTGTCATAGGAAACTTTCACGTAGGTATTATGCGTGCTTCATCAACAATGTAATAATGAAACGCTACAGTCATGAATATATTGGTTGAAAATATACGTAGAAGGTACAAAACAATTACTGGAATGTATTTAGTGAAACAACGGTATATAACATTAATAGCTATTTTAAATGTATGAGTAATAGGTGTCAAAGATGATTCTACTACTTATATTCTCCTACTTATTGCTGACAATTAATATAATATATATAATGTATTCGTGTAAAAAGGATCAGTCTTTTGATGAGATACTGAAATGAAAACTATATGAAAACCGTATTTGAAAAAATATTATTATCCGCTATGCAATCTGTTTTGAATTAATTGCCAAATACATTGAATTGAAAAACAAAGATAACACAAAGAAGATGACGAAATCCCACTGTTTTCTTCAGTTTTGAAATGGTAGATAGTAGGACATTTTGACTAAGAAGGTCGGTGTTTTTCCATTTCTCAACATTCATTCCATGTTTACGCGCGATCACGAGACATCGACAGAGAGCGGAAAAAGTATTGAAAAAAGAACCAACATTCGTGTCCAGCACGCGTGCAGGTCGACAGAGGCTTCCAGTGGACGGCGTACGGGGGTGGAAATAATGGGCCTGCGGGTGCTCGGTCGCGCGATTCCCCCGGAGATCGCGCGTCACTCATACCGATCGTGAATAATGCATGAGGAAAAACAGCCGCGCGACTCCTGCGCGGTTCCAGACATTCCTGGCCCAGCTCGATTATTTATACCAGCGCGATGGTTTTACGCGTAGGTTTTACGCGTAACTCGCGATCGCCCCTCGAGTTCTCCATCGCTCCTTCGCCACGGCTGGTCTTCGAGTTAGAGAGTGTGTCGTTTATCGAGGCGAAATCAACTCTCGCGATGAACGCAACGGCGACTACGTTGCATCCCTCTCTCTCTCTCTCTCTTTATCTAACTATCTATCTCTCTCGCTCTCTGTCTTCTCTCGTTTCCAACGGAAGAATTTTTTAATGGCTCGGTCGCTCGCGGCGGAACCGCGGCCACGTAGAATAGTAATGTCGCTTCTTCTTCTTCTTCTTCTGCTTCTTCTTCTTCTTCTTCTTCTTCTTCTTCTTGCGAAACGCGCGTGCTTGCGGTGCGCGCGACGGGGGTGGAGGAGATTGCCAGACGATCGCGGCGAGGTAAATTGCGTGTCGCTTCTTGCCTTGGATTTGTTCTAGTTTTTTGGCGGCTGCCACTCGGTGGATCTTGCGGTGATCCCCGAGAAACCGCTTACATTTATTCCTGCCTCCTGGAGGATCACCGTGTCGGTGATCGAAACTGAGATTTCTCGATTTCGAACGGAAGATGCGAACGTGGCATGTAGAGTGTTTAACGTGAGAGATGCGGGTCGCTTTGATATGCGAAAATGATAGGAAGCCTATATGATTCGTTTAGAGGTCAGAATTCTATAAACTGAAAAATGCATACGGTGACATTAAAAATTACATTATTATATAAATTATATTTAATATATATATATATTAAGATATATATATGTAATAACGTAAATCCTCAGAGTAAATCAGAAGATCGATTCTGGAAAATCGAGTTTATTTTGGGAATAATTAAATGAGATATAATAACAAATCTTAATAACAAATTTACTACAAATTTTACCTGGGAAATCGAGTATCGATTTTCTAAGTCTTAAATTACCGTTCTTCTCTCGTGATCTATTCTATTCAGCAAATGACTGCCGGTAAAAAAAAAACAGAAGTGAAAATGTCGGTTGGCGAGTAGTTTGAATTCTATAGAATTTACATATATACATATATAGTTATAATTTTTAAGAAACATTTAACTAATCTTTTCTTTTCGCTTTATTTTCAGGTAAGCAATAAAAGGGAATTGTCACATGGGAACCTAGCGTATCAACAATTTGCAGAGTTAATCCGAGGTTTTTATATCAAATATATATATTATTCATTTTTCGCAAAACTCGATTCTCTTCTTGTTTCCGTTCCTATCGGACAGAATCGTTGATCAAATATACAGAAAATTTACGTGCGATATCCCTTCAACGAATACCACTTATGAGATATACCAGTTATAAACAAAACGTGTTGATTTCACGTGCTGAAGCACACGATGGAAGCAGTAGACCCAACTATTAGCTGACACTTATCGCCAAACGCTAGTCGCTTGTTTATATCAGGGACTGTTTGTCAGTCTCCAAGATCCGTAGACAGTTCGCACGGAAAGTGGTAAATACTATATCTGAGAACTACGACTATGCCCTTCTCTCGTTTAAATACCACCACGTGCATAATATGTTTATAGCTGGTAGCTCGAACTCATTGAACGAACTGCAGTAGTCCAACAATAGACGACAGAAACACATATCTTCTGATGTTTTTGTAGACAAGAAATAACGCAGTTTTATCAAAAACAAATACATTTATCGTTCAATTAGTTATATGGTTCATTAAAGTATATGGGCTGTAACGTAAATTGGTATCAACAAAACTATAACAGAAAAACTTTCATTAATTTACGACATTCTGCCAAACGATACAACATATCCGAACTCGATAAAGTCGATAGATTTTCCTCCACCCCTCAGATAGATTTTCACGAAGACAAAACGCAATAATAAAACTCGAGAGCAAAAAAAAAAAAAGAAAGAAAAAAGGAATGGACGAGGAAATAACAAACATAACGGCGCCGAGAATATTGAGCAACCGCGTTCTCTTTCCACTGAATGTCGTTGTTTTACGACCTCAGGCGATGCACGGACTCTCCTTGAGACACTTTCCGACCGATTTTCCACATCGGCGCCAACGATCGTTTTTACCTCCAACGTACTTTCGTTCCTAGTATGCGATCGCCAAGGTCTCTAAGAGAAGCTTTTTCGATGTCCAGGGATAAGCAATGCGACGATGGACCATATCACCCATACGATCTCACCTGAATCGATCGGTCGCGATCGAACAAGCTCGATGGTTGCTGGCTCCGTTTATCGTTTCACAGGCGGCGGTGTTGCATCGATTTGATTAAAACTAGCCGCGATATGAAACAGATCGTCGTGTCCAATCGAGCCTTCAACGCTTGATTGTGTTTTCGACGATTCTTCCGAACCGCGTTTGCCACGGCCGGTCATTCTCTCGAATCAATTTCACTGATTTAAGCGCCGGATTGTCGCGTTCTTTGAATTTATCCGTCTCGTTCGTAAGAGGTATGCAGGACGGTTGTTCTCGTTTATAAGGCGTGTAACTATATTTTGTATTCATGATTTTCCTGGAGCTACGAGTGACGCAAGCCTCAATCTAGCTAAGAGAACGAGTTACATATACTTTCGTCTTTACGCTGGATAAACAGCTGTTTAGATTTTTACGTAAATCATATTACAGTGATTGGTTGGGTTCAGAAGTGAGAGATAATTGAAATCATAAATGATCGCGTTACTTCTGTCTTTCTATTTGTTCATTTGAATGCTGTGACTTAGGTACTTGTTCAAGTATTTCAATCAAATCTTCATCTTTCGATCGTTTCCAGCCATCCAAACGCTAAAAGAAAACATAGAAAATAGTTTGGTAATTATTTAGAAAACCGTCGTCATCTCGGATTTCGATGTCTTTTTAACGCGTTGTCGGTGACATAATCTCGAAAAACTTTTTCCTATACATGTAACCGCTGTTCAGACCTAGTTGGTAGTAACGCCCCCTAACTTTCTCGAGATATTTGCAAAAAACTTCGGCGACCGGATAAAATGACGTCTAGCCCAAACTTATTTTTTGTTTATAGCTTATATAAGTTTGGCTCAAGTGCTGTTTTATCCAACCAATACCGACGCATACATTGTCACAGACGAGTAATTGTAGGCAGAATTCACTGTAGCGGTACCAATCATTTTTTCAAATGTCTCAGAAATTAAGACCGAGCGACGATTACATGCAAATGAAAACGTTGATTTCTAAGACATGTTAAAGAATCATCGAAATCCAAGATAGCTGCAACTTTCTAAATAATTAATAATAGATGTCACATATGAAGTTTCATATGCGCGTTTTCAAAATACGAGGACTGGCAAACGGAGCGACGCAAGAATAGCAGAAATTCTCGATGGCGCGGCGACGCCGGTGAAACGTTCGCCAGTTCGCCAGCTTCGATCAGCCGTGTCACGCGTTCATGGACATATAAGTACCGATTCGCGGTGCGCCGAAAGCGCGTGAGGGACGAGGAAAGGTGGGAAGGACGCGGTAGAGGACAGACAGAGACGTACAGAGTGCGATCGTGTCGCATTTTGCTCATACTTGGCGAGGACGAACTTTCACGCGAGCAGAATTCTTCACAGCGCGACAAACAATTACCGCCATTACGCCGTTGACATACAAATTGCTTTTTTAACACCGACCGGACGACCATATTTTATGCCCAGACTTTTTGTCTTTTCTTCCAGCCGCTCGTAGTTTATGCGATCATCGCGAGGTTTCGCGTTGCATCGATATTTTTTGCCCAGTGAAAGTTGCCCGAGGATGTAGTCACGACCAAGAGATCGCTGTGTAATCAGGTTCCCCTGGGTGCTTTTCTGAGAAGGGTTTAAAGATTGATTAATGGTCTAGGTTCGATGTGTTTTAATGGTTAAAAATGATGAGATGATCTTCGTTTCGAGGCTCTAACAGTTCTTAACTCCTAACTGGCATCGTTGAGCCTTGGAAACCATAACAATTTAGGGTTAAATTAATTTTGGACTTTTTAATTCAATTCAATTTTATTATTAATTTTGATCACGGAGAATCTACAATATAAAGTAAAATTAAATACTTTAAATTTTAGTAATCTAATCAATCCACTGCGATATTAAACTAGCTTTTCTTCGGAAAAGGATCTCTTTTGGATATAATGAAACTTTGATCAAAGAGCATGCATATTTTTATTAAAATCGGAACTACGAAAATTAAAAAATTTACATTTCACGGACTTCCAAGATCAGGATTGAGCTTCTTTTTCTGCCTGGATAACAGACATATGAAATACATACATCGAATTATTTTAAAATTTAAAGTTTCAATTTCATAGTTACTTCTCTCGTATGTTTACTATCTCCATGCTACTTTCGTGCATCTCCGTATTTATCACGCGAGAAGTATCACAACGAAAGCGAGAAACATTTATATCGTCAGTGAATTGAGAGCCTTCGTTAAAATTCCACGGCCCTTTTTATGAAGCAACTGCTCAAAATGTTTGAACAGCCTCGTCAGAGGTTGTCTAATGAGTTGGAACGGTTCTTGGTATTGTTAAAGGTAGAATAAAACACGGATAAACTAAACGAAGCGTTTCAATGTACCAGACGAATATTGCACGATAAACAATTGAATAATATGCCGCGTTATCTCCGCTCCCGGGTACGATTGTTAAGACTCACAAAAGATTATAAATCGAGAACAATGCGATTTGAAAACGCATTTATACGAACTGTCCTTATTCTCTTCTTGAATCTACTTTTCAGATCGTTTCGCGGTTTGTGTCGGCTGCTTTCGTAGGCAAGGCAATTACATCGGTTTTTTAACAACGTTTATTACCGTTTGCAATTGTACTGCTATTGTAGCAAGTATGCCAGTTGCATTTTTATGCGTTTTCTTTATGTATCTACATTTTCACATTTTCTTACTGTATTTCACAATTCGTTTATTCGATCTAGTTCTCGACTAATTATTTCGCTGGTCACTAATTACTTTATTCCATCTCTTTCTTTCCTTTACGATGCGTATGGAATTTTTCGTACATGCTGATCAAAAAACATTTTTTAATTACTGAAATATACCCTCTGCATATTTTCACAATTTTTCTGTTTCCTCGCATGTCGCGTTTATTTAACATTAGAGTAACCAACCTTTCATTTGTACTGAAATATACTACATTTAAATTATTATAATTAGAATGATATACTGAAAATGAAAGAAGCATATGTAGTTATGTCGCGATCTGAATAAAAGACTGCATTAATTCCGCCAAAAACTGCTACGTACTTTAAAAAATTACGAAAAGGAAAGAAACTTAACCTTGTCATTTTAACTAATTTCATAGCTGTAGCGTTAAAATCACTAAACGTCGTGAACCTATTAATGGAACATTCTCATCCGATTGTGTTTCCTAAAGATCAACGTTACTTTCTAGAGAACGTAAAGACAACGTTATCTTCTAATATACATACACTCGCTATAATCTTATTCTAACATGCACGGAAGCATTTTGCACGAAAATACAACGATCAAGAGCAGCATACACAGGTTGTTAAAGATTATTATCCGCGACAGACAAGTGTCGCGAGCGATGCATGCTCGCCCATAGATCGACACTTTAAGCTCGCCTTAATATATGCCGCTTCACACGTCGTTACATAGCGTTACCTGACTCGCGTTTAATTCCCATCCGCGTGACAAACATTTACCATTGCTCACATTTATGAACTGCGTCGCGTTTGTATGCTCGTGAGTCAGTGGTATTCAAGAGAGCAAATCAGAAAACGGCGCCCGTTTTGTCGTGGAAATCTTATCTGGCCGCCTACCTTGCTCACAACTGAACCGAATCGTGCGCAATTTCAGAACAGAAAGGGTTCGCGAGGCGAGTTAAAAAAAGAGGTACGATCGAACGATCCCCGATTCGGTCGCGAAACTCGACGTCCCGTGACAAATCTCGACGCTGAACAGCTCGGATAAGATCTGAGAAACTCTGCTCGTGATCGCGCGGCGTGTTACGCCACGGGCCACGTACGCGTGTGTTCGTCAAAGCGTGACACGTGTCTCGTCACGGAGTGCAGGAAATCATTTTCTCTCGCGGCTCGAGCTACTTATGTAAAGATAAAAAGAACGTTCGTCGACCGGTTCGAAGGAAATCCGCAAGGGTGTAATCAGATATTTGATCGACGGTGTAGGAATGTTGTTTGTAGTTCTAAAAGGGTAGGAAGATACACCGGCTCGCGATAATATTCAAACCGTTGTAGAAACCTTTCACGAACGTTTATGTGTGTTATACGTTACACGAATCATTTTGAAATTTCATTAGCGCTGTTACGAGATTCCATTATTATGATCTTGTGATAAAATTTGAAACAAGTTTGAAAATATATATATAGAAATTACAAAATATTTGGTACGAGTGATGTAAGCGTTTCAGAAGTCAATTCAAGAATGTTTAATTCTTAGCAAACAAGTTATTCCTTTCCATGAATTTATTTATTGGAAAAGGAGGATATAAAAAATAGTAAATTCTACAGTAAATTTAAAAAAACAGTGTACATTTTGTACCTCCTAATACTAATCCCACATGAAACGTTGAACTTTCGTGAGTTGAAACTCTACCACTCGTTAAAAATGCCGAAAATTCCCATTCCCACAAAGCGAAGACGGCGAATTCCAAGCGACAATGGAAAATCTGTGGGATAATGCGCGATCGAACAGCGCGGCTGTCTTTTAGTATTCGTTAATCCTCGCCGTTAGGAATATTAAAACGAGCCGAAGCCGGGGAGTGGTGAAGCGTATTATGCAAACGCGGCAGTCTTCGATGCAGTTTCTCACAGCGACCGTTTCCTTTGATTCATGGCGCGATTTATAGCGAGCACGTAACCTTCGCTCGTATCGACGGGGATCGAATCGTATCAAACACTGCCGTACCTGCCATTTTTCTACCGTGAAGTATGATTTGTTCACGAGGCGAGATAATACGCGTGTCCATTTGTCAGGGAAAATAAGTATAGTACAAGAGAAGTCGTTCAATGTATGTCGAATAACGACGTTTGTCAGTGAGATTATTACGCGTAACGAAGGAAAATGAGCTGCTTAAACGAAGTATGTACTATGATCTGATTCTAATTTACACCTTTCGGTGTGCAGATTCATTTTCATGTAGATTTAAATTGTTGACTCTTAGAAAACGCAAAGTCATCGGCATTGGTATAAGTAGTTTCGATAAAAGTTGCTTTCACGCGGCTGTTCATTAAAATTTATTATGATCACTGATGAAATCAGCTACGAAGGGGACTATCGAATGTAATGAAACTCAGCCACGTAAGAAAAATGCCACTGCGTTTATGCGTCGAAATCCATTTACACTTTACAGTGGATGTAAATAAATTACAGGAAAATGTAATTATATGTTTTGCAATCGTATTCGTATGTAGAAGCGGATTGTGAATTAACTTACTGGCTGCAAAAACCAATTGGCGAATAAACAATGAAGTTACCGAGGAAAAAGAAGGCGTGCCCAAAAGACGAATAAACTTATCGTCGCATCGTCAATTAGAACGCCAAACAGCTGGCGAATAAAAATTAAACGGTAAATCAAAGTTCCATTAAGAAAACCAGTTTCATCTGCTCCATAGGCAGCACGTGTCTCGTTCGGATTAAAGGACAGAGAAAAATGAGAAAAGGCAAGAACCCCGTGGCGAAAAAGAAAAACGATCTACGTAAATCGTTGAAATAATCGATGAAAACGTGGAAACGCAGTCGATCAGCTTAACACATGTACGTGAGCACACATATATATATACACACACACGGTGGAAGGAAGGTTTTAATCGAGGCGATTTGTCCTTTCGTCGGCACGATCGCGATTACGCTCGCCGCGAGAGATGCAGATTTATCGGTGGAATCCCGATCGCCGAAGAAACGAGCGACGGCCTCGTCTCTCGATCCACCTCCACCTCCACATTGACTTTCCTTTTTCATTTCGATCGTCCTGCCTGGCAGCACAAGGAACCGGTTTTCGCCGCATGGAATTCCAGGCTTTCCTTCCGAAGCAAATCCTCCTACCAATCCGTACGTGACTATATATCGCGTCCTTGCTACGACCCGCTCTTGGAATTCGTGTGTCCCGGCCGACCCATTTTCCATTTGACGTCTTTGTTGGTTACCTTCTTCTTCGTTTTAGAGAATTTTTTCTGCCAATTTTTAGGTCTCCGTAAAAAGAAAATGGATATTTTGCGGGAGAGATTGATGTTTGATAGAGCGAATATTAAGGAAGAATTTTGGATGATTTGTTTTGTATATTTTTCTGATTTTTTCTGGTTTTGAGTTTATTAAATAATACTAAAGATAGTATCGATTATTTGAAGAATAGAGAAAATATCCAGAAAATGATTTCACTTTGTTTCCACTTAATTTTATACGAATGTCTTTAAAGTTACAATTCCTACTATTAATTTACCAGAAACCAACAAACTGTTTGATTTAAAATTCGAAGAAATTTATGAGTTACTTATATATAACATATTTCGCGTTCAATACGGTTTATATGCCTTTACTTCGTCTTTCATCTACCATACGATGTAACAGAAATAAATTTTTATCCAAATAAATTTCTTGCTCGAGTAACTTCTTATTCAATTGGATGCTTATTCGTTAGTAGCGAATGAAACTGTGTTTTTTATTTCTATTCAGTATCTGCTATCCAAACAAAATTTTCACCGACTTTAGTTCCAACCCGTTCGTTCGAAAAGGATAACGTAGGCGAAGAAAAAACGGATAAAAACGGGGAAAGAGGCACGTGTTCGCGAAACTTGCCCGGGTCATTGAATTTCTCGCGAAGCGAGTACCGCGTGAAAAACACTTTGTGGCCGTAACGCAATTAAAAACGGGCTGCGGCGCACGGATATCGCGGCCGAGAACGTGCACAGTATAACGAATTCCACGGTGACGCATGTTGTGTTTCGGTAATGGCACGGCTTGGCCAGGCCACCGTGGAAATCGTGTCAGCCGGTGCCGCGCTGCGACTGGATAATTCGAAAAATCTAAATGAAATTTAATTAACCCCGGGATCCGTGGCGGCCTATTGATTCCCCGGCTCTTCCGCTCCTGTGGGATCCGCTACGTTCGGGTCACCGGTTCCCGATTAGAATCATCTTTTTCCCACTGAATTACCCTTGAGATTTGATGGAATTAAACAAGCCCGTGATTTTTTATGAAGAGATCGACTACAGGCCTTGCTTGCGTGTTTTACGAAGACACAATGGGGTAGTTAGAAAAGTAACGAGCAAATATTTAGATCAGGGTATGCTGTACACTACTACTATTTTAATACAAAATCGCTTTTTCGAACAAATTACCATTTTAACCCTCGAGTATTATCTATGTGATTATATTTAATGTGATGAAAATAAAGTGATGTATATACAATAATGAACGAAAGCATTGGCATAAGACAGATCTACAGAATACATGATTTTTTGTACAATATATAATAATATATATTATATATTATTATATATAATATATAATAATATAGTATAACAATATAATATATAATAACGTTCGAGTTTTTAATGTTTCAGTGTATCATAATTTATTATCGTTAAGCAGCTATGTAATAAAAAAAAGATAATACTTTTCAATAAAACTTCTAGCGAAATATAGGATTTCAATTATCGCAAAATTAGTATGAATATCATATCTGCAAATGTTTAGGAGCAGATATAAAATCAAACATATAATATACAACTTATATGGGAATTATAACCAAAGGAGAAATCGCGATTCCTTGCAACAGTTCTTCAGAATATACTAGGTATGTACCAACTCGATCATACTAATTTTATTGTATTTTCAATCTTCGAAAGTTACATTTTACGAAGAAATTAAATAAAGAATTGTATTTTCTACAATTTTGCGCAGAATTTTACAAGAAGATCTATAAAATACCAATACGTTTTGTAGCCACTACTACAAAGTAGCTTACTACAAAGAACATTTTAAAAGACTATAAATCAATACAAAATATATATATGTGTGTTGTAACCGAAATAAAAATTTCGATTTCTTATATCAATTATTCAAAATATATTAAGTATGTATCAACTCGATCATACTAATTTTATTTTCAGTCTTCGAAAACTACATTTTACGAAGAAATTAAATAAAGAATTGTATTTTCTACAAATATGTACAGAAGTTTACGAGGAGAGCTAATACCAATATACTTAAATACCAATATCTTTTATAGCCACGCTAAAACTTACTACAAAGGACATTTTGAAAGATCATAAATCAATAAAAAAATTCCTAAAATTATTGCTAAAACGCAAAGTTATCTAAAATGATCTCAATTACTATAGTAACGTGTAGCCGTAACTTTTTATTCCTCCGTATGCATTAAGCAGTTGACGCGCCTATAAACAATGAACGAAAGCAAGAAATGTCCGGTTCATCGTTCTCCCGATTTGATAATTCTATCCTTAATAGTAGCAACTTAAAAAAGCAAAAGCTCCTCGGCAGTGGTAAAGTTCGGAGAAAGGCAACTTGCCGTCTCGATTGGTGGCAAACTACCCACTCGACATCGCGACAGCGATATAAATCGGTCGGTTGAAACGAGGCATTTTTCCAAAGGTGTGCAAGGTAGCCAGCTCTTCTCAGCTAGGAGGCAGAGGTCTGTGGAAGTAAACACGCCAGAGGCGTCGCTTCGTCGGATCGTTTCTCGTGCGAGTTGCGTCCGACCGATAAATCTGACCAGGGTCTCCGTGCACGCGTAATCGCGTCCGTTTTGTACGTGCCGTGTACGCGGCGGCGCGGAGGAACGACAAATCGGCGTCTGACACGATTAACGAGTCGTATTACAGAGTCTCGAAAAGCACTTACCGGGGAACTATTTAGCTCGCCGTCTACACCGCCGCGAACGAAAGGTAATCCCCGTGGCTTTTCGATGTCCAGCGCTCAGAGGCGCTCGTATGTTCGTCAGACATCCGCGGAAAAATAGATCCGTCGATTGCGATTGATTGGAATGCAATTTTTCGGAGCTGAGGGAAGATTGAATCCTCTCTCTTTCTTAGTTCTTTTTCCTTTCTTCCACTCAGATGGTGGTCTTTCCGATTAGTTGGTTTTTAGTTTGATTCGATTCGTTGTTTCTTTACGTTATTGGATCGGTACAGGATGGATTTTCATTTCAGACCTTTTCGAAAATGGCTTTTTTGGATTGAGGCGAGCGATCTGGTTCACGAGTCTGTTTGTCTGGCTGTAGTGGTTTCGTGGTCAAAGTGACGAGACGTTTACTGGTTTTGATTTCTTCTTTATTTTTGGCTCGGTTGGTGATAAATAATAATTTGTGTAATAGTATTCGAAGGGAATTTTAGCGTTACGGTGATCAGATAGCTTAGAGCGTAACTCTCGCATCAAGGATTAACGAAATAGGATTTTCTTACATTTGTACGACAGTTAAATAAAAAATACGATAATTGGAATATTTGAAAAGTAGAAAGATGGAAATAATCGAAGGTAAATAGATAATAAGGTAATAAATAACAATTGAAAAAATATTTATGACTAGCGGTACATTCGTACTAAGGTGTTCGTTCTAGCATGAATGTTAAAGATAAAATAAAAAAAGTATAAAACAAAATCGAAGCTACAGACAAGCTATCAAGCAACATAAAATCGATCAAAGATAAATTTTATCACTTCTGCAAATACTTGATAGAATTTTCACACCCATCACAGGAAATTTTCGAAGAATACGAAGATGGCACGTTACTGCGTCATTTCTTTGATGATGGCACTGCATTCGGCTTTCCTGGTTGTGTCGCGCCTCCGATTGCAAAAGGAAGCTCTCTTCGTCGATAGAACCTGTTATCATACCGAAAGAAGCGGTTTGTCCATACCGAGAAAAACAAAACTCGCTTACAGTGAAACGTTTTAACTGATGTTTGCGGTACAGTCGAACGATCGTCGAAGAGTTGCAGTATGTTTAAACGTTGACTCGCCGTATCGTCGTGAAATCCGTCAACATTCCGGAAATGATTTCCGCGGAAGTCTGCTCGACGGTCGCGGTATATATTTTACATTGGATTTCGCGTTTCAAGCTTCTTCAGTGGATTTTTCTTTTACAGTTATCGTTCTTCTCTGGCTATACTCGGATTTTTATTTACCACGATAAAGAGAACGTTTCCACAAGCTTTATTTATCGCGATATTAAAACCACAAACACAAAGAGCAACAAACAGAAAATTAAAATTGTTCAAAATCATGGAAATTTATATTTACAAATGAAAGGATCGTATATACGTAGGAAATCAATTCCAGGATCTTTTTTTAAAAGAGGAAATCTGGAAATTATGGAATAAACAATTTCCAATTAAATGCAATGCCGAGATTAATATCGTTCAAACACTTTACACGGTCAACCAACGAATGATCAAATATCACGTGTGCTTTTAGCAACGAGATTGCTGTTCCGTATTGCTTTCATTATGTACATGCAGATTTAATATCGCGACCGAGTCTGAGAATACTGCCCGTTGTTTTCTCTGTATGCCCGGTTCCAACAAAATTTCGTTTTCAGAACATATTCGGGAAAACAATAATTAATTGGTTTGATATATCTTTCTTTATATGTAACAGGTAACTCACGAATGTATTTTACGAATAATCATAGAAAGCTTTTATGAACATCTTATGTGTGTTATACAAAACTGTTTGAAATTTTGTTATATTAAAAATATGAAATTTGAAAATTATATGTAGAAGTCACAAACTATATATATTACATTTTCGAATAATATATTCGTAATATATTTATACAAAATTGTTGTAAGTCACTGTAGCTTTCTTTAATTACTTCTATAATGTTTTGTGAGGGAAAAAAGTGGAAAATAATGTTATAAAAGAAAAGACTGCCTGTTTGTAATTAATTTTTAACATATAGTTGTGATTAATATTTGGCACAATTAATTCTCTAATTTATCTGAAATTGAAAATCCTTGATATAAAAGAGGTACTTCTCTATTTTTTATTATTTTATCGATGATTTATAATTGACAGTCGTTCCAATTAAAAAGCTTGGAAGAAGGTAAATTCGTCGAGCTCTCGGGTAACTTAATTACTACGCCAATTGCAGCGTATAAAAATATCCAGACTCCAGTTCAACAACTCAATTATTCAACCCTTTTCCTCCCCAAGTAACAAACCAACCTTCCAGCACATTCTCAACATATGACATACGAATTAAGCTTCTATTAGTGCTTGCAAAAGGATTTCTACAAATCCGTAAATTCCGAAAATATAATTCATCCATCGGTTTTCGTTATAATTTTTACGATGAAAAATGCTGAATCTACTTTTTATTCCCATTTTACGCTATTAAGATCCAGTCTTTTTACGAGTATGTGACGAATGTGTGACTTACGTCAGTGCGAGTATGTGTCTAAAACGCATAAAACATTTTGCACGTCCTATTTGAAGATTACAATTTTTATTAATCACGAAGTCGGGTAATAATCTTTTAAAACATACAAATCACTTTGCTATTAGATTTCAGGCTATTACTCGAAATCGATACTTTTTGTATTAAATTATTATCGGCAATCAGAGACCATAAATATCTTGCCGTCTGCACGGTAGATACTTACACATTTATGTCGTTTGAAATGAACAAAAATGAAATGCAAAGAAGTAAATGCAAAGAATACGTAAATCAGCAGAACTAAAATACACATTATTACACATTTATAAGACAAAACGCTTCTATTCGAGATTCGTTCCCCTTCATTCGTGCTATATTGTTTCTTCAAAATTAGAAGAAAGACGACATTCGTAGCATCTAACTATTCTTTAGCTTTCGAAAGACGATAAATTCAAAACTTGTTTAGAAGAGTATCTCTCGGTAAAAAATTCTAAATGATTATAAAACTGTAAGGTACAAGTATTTTTCAGATCATCACGCTGGTAACATGAATTATAAACGCTAAATAAATTAATAATTCCAAAAGAAATCCCATTTCCTTTTGACAAAAGAAACACTTTAAATTATTTAAACTCTTATATAAGCAAAGCGAAATTTTGCCTAATAGCGTATACAGCGACAAATAAAAATATCCAGTCTCGTCACCACGTGCATCCGAAATTAGTCGTAGAATCGGAGCTGAATTCCAGACAAGCTTGAAAACCGGCCGTAGCTCGTCTGTGGACGTTTTTAATCGTTGTTTACAGAGAAATCGAGCGACAGGCAGGATTTTCGAGGGCCGCTTTGAAAGTCTGCCCCGCTACCGTCCATTACGTTAATTCGTGGCGGCCGCACGCGCCGTTCCCGAATCAATTCGGTGGCTGTGACACACGCGTGAAACGCCGAAAGAGACTGTATATACACGCGCTTGTACTTGTCCCAATACGCGAAAAAGAGAGAGAGAGAGACAGACAGACAGACAGACAGAGACAGAGAGATAAAGGGCGGTTCTAATTTATCAGACCGTAGTTTATTTGCGCGGCGAGTCCCGCGCCGAGCTTGTTCAGAGAAAATGGGAAGAGCGACCGGGCGCAAAATTTGCACGGATAGACAAACAGATGAATATCGGGACACATCCGCACAGCCACGGCTGATTCATAATACGATACGTATACGTACCCGGGGAAATTGTGTTCCATCGCGGTCGAATTTTGTATTTTAATTTCGTGCTGGTATTAAACGGGCCGCCAGACCCGTTTCAATACGTACCAAGCCGGTTTCATATATCCTGCAATATTTGTTATTCGGTGAGCAGTTGTATGTATATTTCGAACCGCGTTCAAAAGTCTTATTGTTAGTTACAGTTATTATACTGGATTATACGTAGAATTTTCGACAATTTATTTATTCTATTATGTTCCGTATATTGTCGCGAAGGTGTTGGAATATTTGTTGTAAAAAAATATTTGTTTATGTCTATATCGTGTTTATTACATAGAACTCTTTGAAGTTTCATTAATACAGTAGTGAAACATAGTTATCGCGATCTTTTTTATGGTAAGAAACTGAATATGTTTCAGCAAAACTGTATATGCTTGTAAATACGCATGGTAACTGGCACAATGATATTTTGGATAGAATATTTTTGTAAATATTAGTATACCAAATGTAATGTTAATAACGGTCTTTGCATTATTATACCTACTTAGCATTTTACTATATTATTATAACTAAGTTTCCGCAACAGAATCCCATAAAAGAGTTGCTAATAGGGTTAGCCCGAGGGGAATTAAGACTCCGATAATCCACGGGATTAAGAACTTCGATCCGATTTACTCAACACTGGCATCGTTCAGGATGCTATTTTGGCGAGGCAATGTATAGAATGGTTCTTTCTTATGCTTCAGTATTGTTTCAGTAGCTTTTTTCGAAAGCAGAAGTTCGTGAATGTTTCGTTACGTAATACGTACAATCTATTGAGAACCAACGTTGCATGAACGCATTTTATTTGCATTTTGCATGTTTTCTTTTTCATAATTTACATTATGAAATTTTGTTTCTTAACGTTATAATTATAAAAAAAAATTGCAAGGATTTGCTTAATTTTCTTTCATACTTTAGACGATAATGTGAATATATGAAAATATTTATAGCACAATAATGTTATTCGTCTTTCGGATTTTATAAAACTTGCTTGATAAAACAACACGTAAATTATTTTAGAATTTCCAATAATAATGCGTTCAAGTAACTTTTACGCTTGGCTCTTAACAGGTGAAGCCTACGTTCTATAAACAACCACGACGTCGTAGTTCGACCGTGGAAAACCCTGAAAGCGAGCTCGATCGGAGAGCGATCAAACTGGCAAATCGAGTTGCATTGGTAGCCGTAAACGATCGATAAGACGTCATAAAGAACCGGAAAAACGGGGCGAATATCGAGCGTAAGCTGTCCTCGGCGTTCCATTCATGAGATATCGAGGAGTTTAGCGCGCGGGGCGTTGAAATTTGGTAGCGTTAAAAAATCGGCTTTCACGCTGCAGCCTGTTCAAAAATATACTTTACGGCCTGGACGTTACGCGAAAGCGTTTCGGCGGAACGAAAATCGAATACGTACCACCTATCTCTGTTCTCAGGCCTTTTACCATCGTAGAGGAATAAAATCAAACTTTCGCCGAGCCAAGCGTCGAGCGAAACAATAATGAAAAAACGTGAAGATAAACGGCGACGAAGAAAACATGGCAACTTGGTCGTAAGCGGTTCGAAACGATCGTGGAAGTTTAAAAACTGGCAAAAGACGGGTGTGTGTAATATTTCATAGGTATATCGCTGGTGGCTTGGTTCCAAAACGCGTGTCTCTTCTCGAAGCCACGGTTAAATGACAAAATCCCTTGTAAACTGTAACATAGATCAGCCAGTTGAAGGATAAACGAGCAGACAGAAGCGAAACGATGAACAAAGAGAGGAACTCGACGTAACGGGGATGTAGTCGAACGCGAACGAAGAAAGAGGAAGTAGAGACAGGGTGCGAGAAACAGGGTGGAATCCCTTTCATCTCCGGGGTGCTGGCTGTCCCCGCGACTGAATACGAAAACGTCATTTAATTCGTCGTTCTGCGATAGTCTCTCCCTGCCTCCAGTCTGTCTCTCTTCCGTTTTCATCTCATCCCTCTTCGAATCTCTCTCTTTCTCTCTCTCTCTCTCTTTCTCTCTCTCTCTATCTCTCTCTCTCTCTCTCTCCGCCACCAAACTTCCTTTGTTCTTGTTTTTTTCATCCTTTTTTTTACGTCCAATCACAGCATCAGACACTTCCACAGGATATCGATCATACGGCACGTGGAGATCACTGTCGGCCGGCGAAACGAAAAAAATTTTTCCCGATATTCTCTCTCTCGCAGGGCGAATTCGCTTCAATTAGAGCTCGCTCGATGAATGGTACTTACAAAAGAAAAAAGAGGAAAAAGGAGAAAAAGGAAAAAAATTGGCAGACGGGGGTGGGACGGTGGATGAAGAAGAAAATGAAAAGAAAAAGTAGAGGCACCCTTTCGGCGCGTAGAACGTGCAGACCCGTTGCAAATCCGGCTGCACCGCGAAATTTTACGAAACGTCACAAACGCTGTTTCTTTTTTCCCGTCTGTCTTAATGTAATTCGATGTCCTCGCGCGGATAATAAAACGTCAGACAAGTTCCATAAACGCGTCGTCGATGGACGTTAACACGCTCGGGATTATGTACTTCAATTCGAATATTGTCTGTTTATAGCTTTATAACGAACTGTGTCCACTCGTTTCCGATACGTTTTATCTTGATTTAGAATTGGTATTAAAACGTGGACGTGGTATATTTACGCGTATCAAAGTGAATTGGACATTCGATATTTTTCGCGTCGTTTGAGAGTTTATTTCCGATATTTATTAAGACAATTTCCATCGAATCAAATCTTGTCATTTTGCGGAATAGATCGCCGTTTCTCTGTTTTTCCGCCTGATGAAAATTCTTTTCTCTTTTTTATTTCTTTCAATACTTGGAATAAATTTTAAAAATTCTAACAATTTCTTAATAATTCTTGATGTTATCCTAACATTTTTCATAAGTGAATTAGTGACCAATTTATTCCGGCATCTGTGCAAAAATGATAAATATTCTAGAATTACATTTACGCATTTATTTATATATTAGAAGACCATCGAACAATTTAATATTTTAATACTATCGGTGAAGAAAGCATCACAGGATGTACAGATTAGAGATTTTAGAGGGAAATAACGGCATTTTGCTTGGTACTTCAGTCTAGTCTCGTATCCAGAATAAAAGCTAACGGCACGATTGCTATGAAAGAAGAGTCGTACCATCACGAGCACGAGCTACATCCTCAATTGTAAAACTCAGACGCTGTAGTTGCCGACAAATACGCGAAATGATGGCGCATTATGTTAACAGTCGATTTAGAAACACTTGTCCGTGCAATTTCTTTCTCATACGAATCACGGTTCTTCCTGGACCTGACATCAAGCCATTATTCATGAAAGCTAGAAGAATTTTCTTTTCGACAATGGAACCTCCCACCCTGTATGTCTGTTCTCTTATTTATCACCGGATGAGGCTGTCAACCCGCGACAAATATTACATTCCATTCATTTTTCAAGCTTTTTAATATAACGTCATGTAATGTATTATGTATAATATGTTTAGGCGGAATAATAGTGTCAAATTTATCGGATATTATTGAAATTTGTTTATATAGGATGAAAATCATTAACATGTACCGTTTAATAGGTTTATTATCGCGTTGTATGTTACGACAAACTTATTGTTCAGATTGAAAATACAAATAAATAAACTGAAAACTGAAGTAAATAAACTGTGAATGTGAATAAATATAGCAGGAATGAAAACGAAATGGACAGACCAAACAGATTAAAACAAACCGGAAATACAAATAAACAAACCGCAAATAGTTCCAATATTATAATGTAGGCACTACACTTCGTGTAGTAACAAAGAATAAAGGCATCGGTGTGTATTATCTGCATTTCGCGTGATTAGAATAAAGTTGTTTCAACGTGATAAGATACGAAATGCATTAATATGTGTATCTACTAATACAACAGAAAGTTAGAACATTCTTGTATGTTAGTGAAGATTAAAATAAGTGAACTGGGAAATTTTCATGAATTTTTAGTATCGTCGTATATCATTTTATTATTATTATTAGTTTTAATTGAATCATTATGAAAATGGTAGAATAGAATTTTTGTTTCTCGGTTTACCTTTAAAATTGTTAAAAGTCTGTACGACACCAGTTGCTTCTCTCATTTCTGAAACAAAATATCTTTATTATTATAATATTTTTATTATTATTTTTAATTGAATCGTTATAAAAATCGTAGAATAGAATTTTTATTTCTTGGTTTACCTTTAAAGTTGTTAAAAATCTGTACAACACCAGTTGTTTCTCTCATTTCTGAAACAAAATATCAATTTATGTATTCGTATCTGTATATTTCATCAACCAATAATATTTCGCTCTAAAATAACGCACCCTCGATATAACACAATACGGATATTCGTGTTAAAGAGGGTTATCTGTAACACAATAAGGATTACATATCCTAAATCCTCGTAATACCTCATTAACAAACAACGATACCCACTTCAGAGTCACTAGATATCAGAAATCCGTGGCGAGAACCTCGTTTGAAGATCGTGTAAGGGGTAGAAATTGCGTGGAACACGCAAGAAGCAGCTCGAGCGACGATGTTTCGAGTAAAAAGCAAACCTCTCGTACGAGGCTGGCCTCGCAAGGTAAACTCTTCGTCGAGAGGGTGGACCGGCACTCGAAAGGGCTAAATATCCGAAACACAGGCGGTCCCGTTATAAAATCAAAATGTCTAGACTTCTTGAACGAAGGGAAGAGTCCCTCGGGGTAGCGCGTCATAATTCAGTAGTTTGCCTGCCGTGAAACTCACGCAATAGAAGCGGTGGTGGGCTCTTTCAACGGTCCCACTCAAATGGTCCTTGGGAACTAGCACGCGCCAATTTGTATGGGAACTCCCCGAGAACCCCTCGCGTCCTTAATATGTGGTTAAATTTCTTGCTCTTTTCCCTTCGTGTTGTGTCCTTTACCGAAGGACTATCGAGAAACATATTGAAAAGTTTCGTGAATTTACAGCAGCTGTTTCACAACTTTTTTTTGAGTTACAAGCCCCTTTCATAATAAATAAATAATCTATGATTCCCCCCCCCCCCTATATGAAAGAGTCTTTTTAAAAAGGTAAAGCAAGCACATTAAAAATGGAAATTTTGAAATATAATACTAATGTAATGTTTAATCACATAAAACTGAGGCAATGACCATCTGCACTAAATATAATACTAGGCAATTCTTATAATGGTCAAATAATCTGTCAGCCCGACAAGTAAGAAAAATTTTTAATAAAATATAGCAACGTATGTTT
The DNA here is from genome assembly GCF_011952255.1 of Bombus vosnesenskii. Taxonomy (NCBI): domain Eukaryota; kingdom Metazoa; phylum Arthropoda; class Insecta; order Hymenoptera; family Apidae; genus Bombus; species Bombus vosnesenskii. The sequence goes on from NW_022882924.1 coordinate 10,504,793, forward strand.
ATTATGCGTGACACATCAATGTAACTATATTAAGCTAAACAAATACTAAAAATCCGTAACTAAAACTAACCGTAGCAACATCCCGAATGATACCGCTGACCTCTTTAAGTCGTCCGCGATCGTCGAGTTGGGAAGCCAGAGCTTAGAGTGTCAGGGACGAAATCTCGTTTTCGCTGGCAGCGTCGTGGTACAGTCACGGAAATCGTGAGTACAAAAGCTAGTACGATACAACAGTCGTGCTATAAAGAAGCTTTTAAGTTAATCTGTTGAACGATTTAAAAGGGTCTCGGGAATAAATCAGCCAGTTGAAAGAGAGGTCCCGCGATTGGAGTAAATAGGAAAATCGACCGGTCAAGGGACGGTCGGTGCTCGCAAAAATTCCCTGCTCGTTGTCGTTTGTTCGTGTTGTGGGAATGGAATGGCGTCAGGAGGAAATGTATGAATTGTCAGAAGCAATGGTGTGTGGCATCGTTTGTGCACGATTGTTTATTTGGTCTCACGGCTGAGTCTAGTTGTATTTTAAGAATCATAGATGGATGGTTGAACATGTTCTATTTAGTGCGGCAGTTATTTTTTAATAGGTCATCTCATACGTAATACGATTTTTATTGGTACGTATATCAGATGAAAATAAATATGAACAAAGTTCTGTGACAGACTGCAATATATATCCACTACGAGAAGAACATAGGCGCTATACAGTTTAAATTACATCGAAAATAATAAAACAATTGGATAAACAATGATGGAGTAAAAAATCGATGACAGAGAATATTTATATTAATCAGATTCGTAATTGTTAAAATTTAGTGCTTTAAATTACAATATTTTCTTACGTGAATTAACCTGTTAATCAATTCTAATCGATTTTAAAATGAATAAACAATCAAGTTTGCTCGCAGGAAGTTCAATGTTATTATTATAAAATTTTTATTCACGAGAATCTTGCATTTTTAGATAATGAACATTGTACCTTTGAATAATGAACTTTGTATTTTTCTGACTTTCGTTTCATCGAAATTCACTCGGAATATTACAGCATGTTTCATAAATATAAAATGGCATGCATCGACGAATCCATGGATTTCGAGCGACAACGAATTATGTGGAATACGAGATGAAAGTATCGTAGCGTCCACGCTCGTCAATGTTTAATAAGACCTGATGATCATCGATGTTATTATTTTCAGCTTCGATTACGTTGATAAATTAGCTGACGTCTGGTACGTTTTGCCATAAATTTGAACCTAACGAGCGTAAAAACCGTCGAACCAATTCGTCCGGTAATATGGTAATCGGTTTCGGTAATTAACGATAATATCATATCCTCTTTGAAAAGCCTTTTTTGAGAGAAAAACAACAAATAATCTGCTTTAATTAAAAAACGCAAAACTATTGTATTAAAAAAAAGACAATTTTTTTACTTAACATCTAGTAAATTAAATAATTGCTATATATTATACATGACTGTATAAGTTTCTAGTAAGAATTTGCGCAACTTCAAGAATCATGCTATAAATTATTATTAGTGTCCTGAAATAATATTCTGCCTTTATTGTCATAAAAAGTTTATCATAATTTTTCATTTGAAAAATGAAGATTTATCATGAGGACTTTACGCGATGGCGAATAAATTTCTAACTTAATTAATTATGAAATTAAAGGGATGATACTTTTAAAAGTTGAAATACGACTAGATTCAAATTCTTAAAATCTCGACTTACGTTACTATGAGTTTCAGTCTATCATATCGGAAAAGTGCTACCAAGACGTGGCCATAATTCGCTAGTCAGAAACTGTAAAACAATTTCCAAAGGTACGGTGGACGATTCTTCTCCTCTGTCCTTTCACGACTACTTCACCTCGTTTTTCTTCTTTCTTTTACTTTACTTTCGTTTCGTTCTTCGCGACACACCTCACGTTCGTCCGGAATCATCGCGGACCTCGCAATTTCTCACGGTGATTCTTGTTGAAGGGCGGACACGAGTCGACAAGAATCACCCGGACACTTTTCTCCAGAATTTCTAATCTAATTCCTGTCAAGTTTCTTGCGCTCGAGGAAATTTTCCTGTCGACTCGCGGACAGAAAGTACGTCATCGGCTCACCGTGTTACCCGACTTTTGGAAATTCGACGCCGCTTTCGAACGTGAATCGCTTTTCTAATAAGCAATTTTGATTTTTTAACATTTTCTCGACGTTCACATTTTAACGTGAATCGAACGATTTTATTCAAAATAACGTTGATTTCTTAATGCAATCGTTCACATTTCCGTACTAAAAAAATGTATTCGCATTTAACTACGTTCAATGCAGTATTTTTCACTGACTGAGCAAATTTGAATCAATAACGGTCTGAAACTCGTGCGCTCGTTTACCTATCAGCGTGCCAGAAATCGGCTATAGGCCGATATTAAAAAATCCCCGTCGAAAAAAATCAAACGCAATTTGGATGACAGACCAGGTCAGGCAAAAATCATCCTCGCGTTACCATTTTCTCCTGACGCTCTGTTTTTCACTGTCCGGGAAACGAGTTGTCGTTCCGGCATTTAATAACATCGTCGGGTCTGCGCCTCTAACGTAACGATCGCGGTCGCGAAATCTCTATTTAATTTGTCATTGTGTTTACTGTCGACACTAACAAGATTCCTGTGGCAACGCAATAATGACGTTTCCCAGGCATTACTATTTAATTTATCGTTCGACGCATGATTTCGATACGCGAGATTGTCGTCTGGATTTTCAAGAATCAACCAGCCTTGCGATAGAGAAGCTCCACAATCCCCAATTATCGAATTAGCATCAAAACATTTAATATCGTTGGTAATTTTGGCAAAAGTGAATATCCAGAGTGAATCCTAATAGCAAAGTTTATTAATTCCTAAAGCGTTATATATACGCGTTGATAATTGGAGGAACTGTTGCAATGAATCATGCAGAAAAAAAAGCAGTTTAAGTCATTTGAGTAAACCAACGGAAAGTAATTCCAAATCACATCGCTTTTTAAAACGTGCAATTTTAAAATAAATTCGGCTAATATTCATAGCGATAAACTTTTGCACGTTTGGATATGAAACCTACATCTTTCTTTCCGTTCCAAATATTAGAGTTGTCTCTTTAGTACTGTAAACCTCAATCTGTATGCATCGCCGTGACATATATTTTATGTCTTCGTTATGTCCATGAACATTCTGAATTTTTTAAATCGGGTTAATGTGGCGGTTAATGTAATCAAATTAAGGACGAGTACACGACTAATTTCACTCAGTATGCGTAGTCTAATCACTATTTATTATGATAATTGGTCACATCGACCAAGGTCCAGTAGCAAATAATTAAATGTACTAGTCAATTCATGGAAATATACGACATTAATATAAATATGATACAAAGAAGCATTATTTGAGGAAAAAGGATTGATCCAATAACAACTCTCACACCTTAAATCATTGTTCGAATTAACTGGTCATTCATATTTCCCTTGTTAAAAAAACGATCCTCTCAAAACGTCTGTATACCACGTACAAAACCTATCCAGGATGTTACTACATAGTAACACCATTTACAGGATCAGCCAACGAGGCGAGTTGAGCCTTTAACGCCATAGAAAAGCTCTTTAGCATCCCATATAGACGCGGTGTCAAAGGTCCTCCTCAATTTGCCCCTCGATGAAATGAACCGCCATAGAATGGCAACAAAATTTGAGCTATCCAAAGGGACAAATAGATCGAGCCCAAAGATTCACACTGGCTGGCCGGCCATTTAATTACGCGGCAGGTCGCTTTTGTATACTAATTACGATACCGTTCAGAGAGCGTATCCTCGGCCTGCTGTCCCTCGCGACCGTCATTTGCCTGAACGTTTTACGGCCGCCTCCGAAGAGCAGTCCTGTATAGGATACATCAGTTAATTGCGTTAATACCTCTTGATAGAAGAAGCTTTGTCAGCGGCGAACAATGCCGGGTAACAGCTCGAAGGAGTCTGTCTACGCTTCCTTATCTCGCCACGGATTTCTCACGAGCGTATCTCTAAAGAGAGAAACGGATAGAACGAGATATAGAGAAAGAAAGACTATAGCCAGTGAAATCGTTCGTGTGATGTCTGTGGAAGAGTGTTAGAAAGGTACGTTATGACACGGTGCAAGATAAATCATTGACCCTGGATCGGTATCTATAAATACGATGGGCTGATTGATCGATATCCGTTGGACCACGTTGACTTCGAGCGGAGTGAATCATGAATTATCGGGTAATTTGTTGCCTTCGTGGGAATTGTTCGATCATCTCTAGCGCCTACTATTTCGTAGGCTTCGTGGAGATTCTGGGATTAGTATAGGACTTTTTATAGGTAAGGAAACATAGAGATCTTGGAATCTCGATTATGCTTTGTGTGCGGAAAGCATTCATTTTCTGAAGTGAGAAATTGTGAGAGGAAAACATAGTTGTAACGAATACTTGCAAATTGATAGATAGGCAAGTTTCGTGTACGATCTTACTTTATCTTTAGTTGCAAATTCGGTGGAGTTAAAATTCTAGGATATTTAAAACTATTCTATTAGGCTATTTGAAAAAATATGTTGTTTTAAATGAATACGTATAAACAGAATCTAAAATTCCTCAAGGTTCTTTTATCAACAGCCACGAATATTATAAATATCAATGGCCATTTGTAAATCAAACATGTAACTAGAATCCCCAGAATCGAAATACTGAATTCGACACGCCCTAAGCCTCTTCAGGGATTGCTGTTTGTTAGGTGCGAGTTTCTTTCGCTGAGTTGAGAAATCGATTACAATAAGGAAGAGCTGGAGTTTGAAATGGTCGTTGGAAAGGGTCGTTAGAAAGGGAAAGAAGAATCGAAGTGGTGCTTTTGCGAAGCTATTCGTGGAAAAGTGACAAAACGTCTCACCGTACATAAGTTCACTGTCGATTATTTGTCACTGGTATTTTAAAAGTGAACCGAATTCTTTCTTCTTTCGTATTTGTTAGATTTAACTGGTGACGTTAGCTTCAACTGCGTTCGAATCGCTGCTGTTTCGCAAAGATAACTTCTTACTCTTCGCGTCAGAAGTGTCAAGCTCGGTAACATTAGGAACCTGGGGAACCTTTCACTTAACGCACATTATACTAGGTGCGATAATTATAACTTTGGCGCGCAAGCGGCAGTACGCTGTTTCAGAGGAACGGCAACTTTAACTTCCGCTCCGGTTAAATCGTAACATTTAGCGCTGACGCGAGTTTTGCTAACGCTGCATATTTCGTGAATAATGTAAACAAATTGTAACTATTTTCTACGTTACAGATTAACATTTTTATCTCTTGGCTTCGATCTTCTCTTTTTAATTTTCTACTCTTTGTAGGTAGAAATATGTATCCGTATAAATTCCGTTCAACATTCGTAATTAATTAGCGCTACAAAATACTTAGGCACTGATAAAAATAGGAGGAACTTTCTCTACAAGAAATCTAGAACTAGATTTTTTTAGCTGAAGCTTTCATCATAATTTAATCTTTAATAAACTTGCAGAATATTATAAAAAACGCAAATCCAAAGTGAATATTTAAAACTCCTTTGCATAATAACTTACCAATTAATGATACGAATATTAACAAATTGTTATGAATTATAGAACTCTTCTTTGTAATTTTACAATTTTACCACGAGCAGGATAATTTGGTAACTCGTAACTCGTAGAATTTACTTGCAAAATTTCATTTATCTCGTTATCAAATTTATTCCAAAGGATCTCTTAATACTTCTAATCTATGACATGAAATTTTTCGACAACAATATTGGTGAAAACAATATTGGTTCAATTGTATAATTTAATCATTTTAACAAATATCGTAAGAGCTATTCAACGATATAAAAACATGCTTCACATAATTTCCTCGCAAAAAGAACCGCGTGAAGCCATCTAAATCTTCCCACAACTTTCTCGATCGATCCTTTGTCGATCTTTCCCAACGAACGCTGTGTCTGAAAGCGATCCAGAAAAAAAGAGGCTAACAACAATCACCAATGTTCGAGATTCCCGGGGTACATCACCGGGCGATATTATTCCCGGCGTTCCCACGTGGTCGACCGAACAATGAAGAATGACTTGGAAACCACGAACTTCGCAGAACCTCACAGAAGAAGAGACACCAGAATCTCTCAGGATCATCTGCTCGGTGCTTGTCATTTTCCGCGGGGGTTAAATCGTTACCCGGCGCAACGATCCATCTCGAGAGCTATTCAACACCGATACTCGACTTCTGCTCGTCCTCAAAAACACAATACCGACTGCACGAAGTGCACGAACAACGTCCAAGGAACAGTGTCGCGATTAGCGTAGGAATGCCAGGCGTTGCTCGCAAGATGATCCGCGCTTTGCGTTATCGAGCTACAACGATCGACCACGATATACCGATTACAAGCTATGTTTCGCTTATACGTCGTGTTCAACGTTCGACTAAGGCGCTCCAGCCATGGGAACCCGTAACGGTACCCGTTGTTTTCCGGGAACCAGGTCTCGTTCCTCGCTTACGCTCGTTCTTTTCTTTTTTGTCCTTGTTTTTCGCTCACTTTTTGTTCTCTTTCATATTTTTCCAATTTTTTTCCTCCCTTCTCTTTTGGTGACGAAGTCTTATGATCACGAAGCCGCCTCGACGTGCTAGGAAACGAAATACCGTTGAAACTTCCTGTAATTCCCGTTCACGTAGGTTCAGACTGTGTCTTGTGATCGTTTGAAGAAAATGTTGGTCGAGAGAGTGAGAGAGAAAGAGAGAGAGAGAGAATTTCGTGGAATTGCTTGCGAGGTGGTGAACCGAAATTGTTGAAATACGATCGTGTTTTTATATGATGGAATGCTTGGAATCGAGTTGCTTTCGGATCGGCAAGTTAGATGGTTTGCAGTATGGAATTATGAAGTTCAATGTTGGGATGTCTTGCTTCCGCGCTTGCTTTTCTTCTGTTCTAGAGTTTTTATTATATAATGTGATACATGAGTGTCAGTTGTAAGCATAACGGGAAATACTCTGCTCAAAAATGTGTTTCCTTGCGTGGAAAATGTAACTTGTGTAGAATTGCGGAGAGCGAATACGGAAATTGTTTGAACAGTAAATTTTAATTCCCTAGAAACATTTTACCAGATATTAATTTTGCGGGAATATATTTTCAAATTGACGGCAGAAGAACGAATTAATAACACAACAAAAGCTATTATTTTCACTGATGATTACAAGCATTTGATTTTCAAATAAAGATAAGCGTGTTTCTGCGTTTTGTTTAAACTATTTAATAGCGGATTATGCTCTTCAAGGATTAGTTGTAAAGTATATTATATCATAAGATACAAGAAGAAAGAAGAAACTATGTTATTTCTCGTTATAATTAACATATTAGTGCAGCAACAATGCGACGATTGTGCATCTCTTATTTATGACAATTATAAATGCACGCGATCATTACGGAAGTCACATTTTTAAAAAAACTCGTGTAATTGCTATCTGCGCTCGGGGCGTCGTAATTTGGCAAATTTAAATTAACGCGCGCGAATTTTTTTCGGTGTCAAGCCGTTTCCCGGAATTATCACTAAATCCTTGTCCGACTTAAATTTCCCGTCGCGTACTAAGAGACAGTAAATTGCTTTTGAAAGGAGATGCTTAGTGTCGAGTGCATGAATCTTTCTTGATGCTTTAATGAATCTCTTAATGCTTTAATCCTCTACTTTTGTACTACTGGAGGGAATAGTGCGTTAGCGTTCGAAGTAGAACGTTGAATTCCATTCGAGAAAGATTGAAAAGGAGAAAGAAAATATAGAGATAAGGAACGCTTCATTTAATACGGTGTAATTTGTCTACGCTTTTTATACATCCCGTGTTTCGTATTCAGGATCCGACCATGCAAATATCCATTTGTGTTAATGATACATGGATTTTATTAGAATATATGGGTTAACAGTAAATTAATGATCAGAAGCTGTTTTTACTATCTTTATTTTACAACTTTGTCAATTGTATATATGAAAATTAAATATTTACATCATTTGCGTAGTTTGCATATTTATGCGGTATTAACCAATTTTAAATGTTATTGCTAGAATTAACGACGATAGAGTCCCTCTATTAATTTGTGAAAACTCTCTCTGTTTTATATCTATTTTATCACGTTGACAATCAAACAAGTTAACTTCTAAAAATAAATTTTATTAATATCATGTTATAATATTCTATGATAACTCAAGTAAAAAATAAAATTCCACTCGTACTTTTATAGTCAAATTACGTATTTTATGAAAAATAACCAAGTATGCACATACTTTTGAAGGATTTTTTACAATCCTATCATCTTACAATCTCTCTACCCTCCAAAAAACACCTCTCGACAATGCACCTTCCAATTACCACAAGACTCCCAAAAAGAGACGAGCAACCCTCCAGAAAAAACCTTCTATGAGACACACGAAGATTCGAAAGTACAAACGCCACCCCGTAGGACAGGTACGCTCATTGTCGAGGTTCCCCTAACAGTAAACCCCTGGAGCGGCGGTAAATCACGCATCAGTAGAACGAAAAGGAACTACTCTTGGTACTGGCATCTTGACGCGAGAAAAGCTTTCGCCCGTTAGGAAAACTCTTCGTTAAAGGAACGACATTCGCCGCGACAAGAAGAGCGGAAGACAGCCTATTTCGCCGCGACTTTTGTCGAAGTTATTCGATAAGTAACAACGTTCCTCGAGACGTACACTTCGGTTCATAAATATTAAGATATTTAGCGATTACATAGAAAATGTTATAACTGATCCGAGAATGATTGCCAAGAAAACGATAGAAATTATATATTCGTACGAGGCGAGAGGAAAGCCACTGGGAATAGGCAGAAAAGATTTGTGAACGTTATTTGCAGAAATTATAGGAAAATAAAATAATAATTAATATATCGTAATAAAATAATAATTAATATATATATATATATATATAAATATTAATTAATCGTCCTTGTTGCAGGACGAGTAGTACCAGCGAGTATAGGTGGATTCTCTATAAAAGAGTATAAGTAGATTCTCTATAAATCGACGATATAGAATAATTTTATTTATTATTATAATATATATTATTAATGTATATTATATATATTAGACGATATAGAATAATTTTATTTTCGAGAAAATTAAGTTCAAAGAGTTCTTCGTGTAGCCACTTACAACCCTCTTATATTAAACAATTCTTTTTGATCTATCAAACGAGTATCAGTATAAAAATTAGAAAGTCCCCAAAAATGATCTTATCACATTGTTATATTGTATTATTATATTTTTCCCATGGAATCTTCATATACGGATCCTTATATTACAAGGTTCCAAAGTAAACAATAATCCCAGTTATTTGAGTAACTTTTTAAAGATTTTTGAAGTTTATCTTCTTTCCTATAATTGTCCTAATACTTATGGAAGGGGATGTACCAACGAACGAAAGAAGAAGGGGGAACAGAATGAAGGGAAAGTGTATGGGTACCGCGCCCTTTTCGAGGACTTCGAACGCAAGGGATTTTTAATGTCTCGACGAGACGAAAGGAAACTCTGGCCGGATATATCTATATCGGTTTCGGGGGGTGGTAAGCGTAGCAGAGAGAGATGGAAAACGGGAAGAGGGTTGAGAAGGAGAGGCCAGGCCGAAGTAGACTTGGAAAAGGGGCTATGGAGTGTGTAAGTACGCCCCTTTACGTCTGGTCTAGGGATAAAAAGCTAGGCCTGCCAAACTTTCCGGCACTGGAGAGCCGTGCAACCCTCTGGGATCGTCGTCGTCAACGACGACGTCACTATGACTTGCTGCGTTTACACCAAACCGTTTTTCTCTTTGCCTTAGGCTTCGCGCACCGCTCTACGATATCGCTGATCTACGATATAGAGAACACACCTCAATTCTCGAGGAAATTGCGTGTGTATCTTTTGCGAGCGTAACTAGTTTCAATGTAAACGATGGAGAATTGGGGTGGCTAAATAACTAAGTCTTTGCTTTTTGGATAAAAGAAACTTTTCCGTGTATTTTTCTAAGAAATAAGACTATGGTAGCTTGCATTTAAAAATATAGTTAATTAAAGTTTCAATACTGCAGGAGAATAATGTTACGAATAAAATATTTATTTACCTAAAAAAGTCAATATTTCATGTCAGATTCTAATACGCCACAAATTTTCGAGCAAGAATATAAATATAATTTTAATATGTTATAAATGTCGAGAGTAGTTGAGAGTTGTAAGGGAAGAATATCACGTGTTACGTGTTTCTCTTGTTTTATATAAAAGCAGCAATAGAAATTTTTTCGTGTTTTTATTACCTTCTACAATCTAAAAGTATTAATTATCCATCTATGTACTTCTAAAATATTGATTATTAATTAAATATTCATTCCATAGAATAAACAGGTTATCTGTCTCAACTGTGTCATAAAATCAACAAAAATGGTTTTATCACGTTTATCCGGTGTAATTTCCAATTCTAATGTATCGATCTGAAATATTTATCTCTCGATATTTATAATTTACGAGATATAACGACAGAAGCTATACCGCCCGGAATTATTTATAGTATTTAATATGTTAGAGCATTCGTGATCGAGTCTAATACGTTTAGCATAACGAACATCGTTCTATCGGACATCCATTCAATTTCGCTTATGGAATAGGAACAATCAGGTCGCATTGATCAAATTGCTATTAAAATTTCGTGATCTGCCACATTTCTGGACGAGCTGGAACTCGGCCGTAAGTCTCGAAGGAAGCCTTCAAAGTTCATTTGTGATTCCTCGGTTTTTCTCGCGGGAGTGCTAGACACGCGAACCACTTAATTATCGTTTGACACGCTTCTTAGAAAGCGTAGACGCTGAAAAAGGAATCGATAATTCTGCGTTTTTACTTAAAAGCAACCCTGCTTCCCAGAATAAAGTTCGAAGCCCGAAAAAATTTACTACATTTTGGCTATTAATTTCGTTCAACAAAAAGCTGAATTCATCAGCTGCGCGTACAATTCCTATAGAAATTCGTTTCTCACAGAGAAAGCGTGCAAAGTTTAGGAGGAAGAAATATTCATTGTTCGTTTACTTCATTTTGGCCATTGATTTCGATCGACGAAAAACTGAATTCATCATGTGTGCGTTCACTTTTGATAGAAACTGTTTTATCGCAGAGTAGAGTGCAAAATCTAAAAATAAAAAAATATTCCTTCTTTATTTGCTTCATTTATACCATTAATTTCATTCAACGGAAAAGCGAGTTCATCAGCTTGCACGTTCAATTTATATAGAAATTCGTTTCTCACAGAATAAAGTACGAAAAGCAAAAGGACTTTAACCTATTTATTTATTCCTGAAAAAATCGGATTCATCAGCAGCACGTTCGATTTTTTAGTAGAGATTCGTCCCTCGAGTTTCATGTATAAATGAAAATTTTTAAATAAGTATACTACATTGCGTGGCGTGCAACAGCCAATTCGTGTGTACCCGATGAAAAATTAATCCGGTAAATGCAACCCTGATTAGCACGTTATACATATTTAAGGGCGCGCAAACTGGCGAATTATAATAGGATCCGGGAGTAAATAAAAAAGCCATTTAAATTGCAAGGGAGCGTGATTTATTAACGTTACGACGCTTCACGCTTTCGGAGCAACTGTATATATAAAACTGTACTCTTGCACGGACTTCGTTATGCGATGTTACGCGGAATACGTTGACAAAAAGCCATTCAATTCGAGGAATTTGTTTCTTACAAGAGGATCATTCAGTTCTAACTTTAGAATAGGAAACATAAGTGATATATTTTATTCAATCGTTCCACTGACTTAACTATATATTGTGTGTAAAACGCAAAATTGTTATTAACGATATGGAATTTTATTGTTCCATTAGATATTTATATCTATTTTCATGTATAAAATGTGTGCCATTATACTCTTTTTAATTTCAAAAAATTGTCAGATTAATATATATCGCTCGATATAATAGCGTGTTTCTATTAAGTTCTATTAGTCTACTGATTCGTTTGTCGCTGAACAAATAGAAAGAAACTTCCGCAAGTATCTTCACAAGCTTCGCGAGATTAAAATCTGCAGGTCTTTGTTGTCGTATGGAAGAACGCAATTCACCGGTGGTATTAGACTCTCTTTTATTAACATTCTTTTCATGTGCTACTTTTTATTCATATTTTCATGTGTTTGTTTTATTATAAACAACGTCGTTTAATAATAGCTTATTAGAAAGTTAGCGTAGGATGATATTTCCTTAGCTTTTGAAACCATCAAATATAATCAACGTAGCTTGTGTTAATATCAAAAACTGTCACTTTATATTGTATAATAACTTCATCTTCCAGAGACTTGATACTCGTACTGACTCGTACAGTTGATTGTAGTTACAATACAACCTGATTACTCTACATGATTAAATCGATTCTCTAGTTTAAACAATAACATTTTAGACAGCATATTCTATATGTAAATGTGTTTAAACAAAGTTATTATATTATAGGAAATATACATAATTCAAGATACGTATTATCGCGTTATGAAGAACAGACACCGATATACAGACAATGTAATGAATTGTTAATGTCAAATTTAAATGATAATTTTGGGATATCTTCCGAAATGACTTCCAACATGATCTTCGGTAATAATGGAAATAATTGAAATGTTCAATTTATATAAAACACGCTATACCCCTTTCACTGTACCCATAGAATATATCAACAAGATTTAACTGCTAAACCTTAGTACACCCTGTATATCTCACTGAAAAGATAAAATAACAGCACTCCAGCTCCGTAAACAAGACATAAAATTCGTCCAGCGGTCAACATGTTAAATCACTCTCACGATCATCATCTCGAACCCTAACCCCCATTTCGTTCATCCCTAAAACATCGCTACGTCAACGTCCCAAAAATCGTCAAGAGGCACGAGGCGGACGAGAAAATTCCCTAAATAATAGCCGTGGGCCAAGTAAGGGTAGGGGTTAATTTATGGAGAACCGATAAAAGAAGGGCAGCGCTCGTTAAATAAATCACGGAAATCGATGCTCGTCGCCAAGGGTCAAGCGACAGGGTCGCGCAGACGCGTTTGCAGGGCTCGTTCGGGATTTACGAGCTACATAATTATTACGCTGTTTCTTTGCGCAACAATCTCTCACGTCGGTGAACCGGGGAACGCGCGAGGCGTAATTGACGCGCGAGGCATGCGTGAAGCGCGCTTTTAATCGTAAATCTTCGCGGGAAGAGAAGCGAATCGATAGCGCGCGTGTACGTACACTGTACACGCGCTGCTAGCTCACGCTCCCATCGTCGTTTTCCGCTTCCTCTTTACCATGTCGCAATCACGCGTACCCGTATTTTTCAACGATTTTCACTTTCACTCGAACGGTCTTGACCGCTTCTCGCACGGTTACGCGCCGCCGCGCTCGTACAACTTCTAACATACGCCTCGTACAGTTTAGAACCAGGTGTTCGCGAGATCTGCGATTCGCCGAGACGCTAATCGACCGGCAGAAACAATGGAGAGACTTGTCTCCCGCTGCGAGCAGACAAGCGCGTGTAATGGCCGGTAATGGATAGTTTGGAAAAATGGATGCTGACGATTAACACGTCGACGCCTATGGCTAGTTTATCCGATTGTCCATTCGAGACGTTTATATGATTTTCTGGAATGGGAAATAGCGTAATTATTCTTCGCGGAGATAGTAAGGTTTATATCGTTATTATTTAATAGCGATGAAGTCGAGTATGACATTGTGTTGGACACGTAAAGCCACACGAGTGCGTAAAATATTAAAATGAATATTTTGTATCAATATTTATTGTCGATTATAATTCTAACATGTATACAGTGCAAAGAGTAATATTGGCGAAAGTAGCGAACGTATTAAGAAAGATTCACCCTGTCCTTCTAAGTAAATGCTCTACCTACAGAGATGTTGAATTTGATAAGAAACGTAATTTAAGATAAGTCTAGATTCGGGTGATGGAGTAGGTCTTTTTATCCTACTTCTTGGAGATTAAAGATCCTCGTTTCAAAGATTGTTTCATGAAACACGCGGGTAAAAAGGAACTGAAACTCAGTCAGAGCTCGTTCCTATGAAAAATGTATTTCATTCTTAACACAACTTACGATAGGGATCGACGAAAGAAAACTATTCCACTTCGGCAAACTAATTTCTAACATTTAACCTCTCACTTTCTGATAGATCCATTAGCACAACCTCTAACATAATGAAAGCGCTAATGTTCTAAAGCCTTGTATCGCAAATCTACTTGAAAAAAAAATTCTGAAACACGAGGCTTGCATTCTATTTAACACCATGTACATTCCTGGACCTGACTCGGTACACAATAGAAGCGACGCTTTAATGGAGGGAAATCGTAGCTGGATCGAGCAAGCGCAACGATTGTTCCGTTTTCTTTTCGTTGTTCTGTCCGCGTCAGGACCGAATTAGACAGCAGGAAATGGATGCTGTGATTTAGCATTGTCCAAGTCGATTAGCGATTATTCATTCTACGCTGGCCGAACGGGATTGGTGTCCATTCATCGGTGCGCGGAATTGGCATTTAATTATCGTTATCGCGTTAACGTGACGTATTATCCACTTACTGTTGCATAGGTGAAAACGCTGATGATCATCATCATCGTTGTCATAGTCATCATTGTTCTCTGACGTTGTGGATTCTTTATGTCTTTTATGTTCCGTGTTAGATTATGGTTAAGCAGATTCATGTTCTGACGAATAAAACTTCTGAAGACTGGAATGATGCAGAGTGTTGCAAGAAATTGATGGCAAACTTCGAGAGTATGTGGCATTCGTTAACGTAATCGAAATTGTCTGAATAAACATAAATTCAAATATCATTACTTTCGGGGTTATTACAGTTATTAGTATAGTTTAGTACAGTTATTATTATAGTTATTATAGCTTTGCTCATCGCTTAAAACTATTGCATGATAAGGAAGCAACAACTGGTCACGCGCAATTCTCCACACGATGACACGGCTATCAAATTGCTTCCTGGAATGCCATTGTTCAGCAGTTATTCGTACTTTTTCTTCAAAGTTAAAAGTACGAATTAATTCCGATCTTCCACAATCTCGAAAATTATGTTTTAATACTCCAGTATCACCAGCACTGAATATATTCGCGGTTTGAAAAATGTTTTTCACGCGAGAGAGTCTCTTGCACATTCACAATGAAAAATGTCCCATAAGTAGAAACTAAAAATTAGATTGCGGAATTTTTATGTAAACTAATGTTTTTACGGCTAAAGAAAGAATTTAAATATAGATTTCTCTCATCTATTCAAAACTACAACGAATAGTCTACTTTGGACATTTCATATCTTTCTGTATATCATACGCATTCTGTGCATTTTTGTATTCTTAAATTTCCCATAAACGCATGAAGATCCACCGCCTACTAATAATATTTGGATCCATGTTTATCAATGTTTTTTCCTTGGTTTTGGTGCCAAAAAACACCTACCCTCTGAAACACTCTACGTGCTGACAAATGTCCATATATTTGATCGTTCTGATATATTCCTATAACAGGCAATAAAAAGTTGCTTGTTGTTGCTTCGGTAAGACTATAGCCTAACGTCTAGAGAGGACACGCGTGCTTCGAAAGTGTAAACAGCGAATGGCAGCGGTGGTTTCCTTCGATACGTGGCCGAGGTCCGAAGGTGACAAGGCACTCTGTCCCAGAGGCTGCATTATTGCTGGCCGTGTGCTGAATCCGAAGGGAGTGCTTCGAGGGGAATGGTGTTGCCGTAGTGCAAGAGAAACGGGAACGACGTGGCGTTAGGTGTTGCACGGTTACAAGGGAATGAGCGTGCATTGCAATTTTCTGGGAGAAACGTTTGCCACGGAAACGTATTTGCGCCCCCTGTTTGGGAAATGTCTACTTTAAATTTTGAATAAGTCGATGATTACGTGTTGCATAGGAATTTCCAGGATCGTATGCAGGGAATATGTAAATCGTATGTAAACTGTACGAGTCGAGTAACGTTGAAATTTCCAGACGTGGCTTATTTTTAACAGCATTTCCATTTGGAAGCGTTGTTCCTTCGTGGCTTTCAGAATAAGGAATTAATTGATAATTATGATTATCGCTAGAGCGTGAGAACATTTGCTTCGTCGCAGACATTGACATAATTGTGATATGAATAATAGGGAAATAATGGTGGCATGTGACGAACATCTTTCCACAGCTATTTTCTCTTGGATGAAATTAACGCTCTTATAATATGTGCATTCTAAACACGTATATCAAAAGCGTACATATATTAATTTTCAAAAAACCATACTATAAGAATTATTAAAAAAAAAAGAAAAGAAAAACATTTATATTTCAAAGAATTTATGTTCCTGCCAAATGAACGATTTAAAACGGATTGACCTAGTACTAAAAAGAAACGAAACAGCGATCTTCAAAGAGCGCGCCTCAAGCTTCTTTAATGAAAACATATAAAAGTCTGCAGGCGGGAGGGGTTCCATCTTTCAAATTCGCGTCCATTTTCATCCGGTCTGATTAAGAGTTCACGATGCAACACGTTCTAGCAAATATATAAAAACGTAATAAAACGTGCACGAGGTTCCATAAAATTATTTCGCTGCCTCGTAAACAATGGAGGGCTGCGTCACTGGGCCATCAGCGCGTTTCACCCTCTGCATTTCGCGACGCTGCATAGCCCGTGAAAACGTGGAAGGGTAGAATGGGCAATAAGGGCAAAAGGTAGGGTGGCATGGTGGGCGAAAAACTGGCGCGAGAGAGAATATACGAGGGTATGGGACGAGAAGAAGCGGAGGAACGGATGGCTGAGCGACAGATTTAAGAATAATCTGGCCGGAATGACGCGGAATCGCTCGTCGACGAGGAAAGAATAAACCGTGAATGTTCTCGCGAGGGAATGCCTCCGAGGGTGAAGTTCGTCGAGCTCACACCGTGAGACGAGATAGACGTTCGATTCGTGAAGACGACAGTCGACGAGAGATATTGGATCGACGTGAATTGAGAGAGAATCGGACGACGTTTTTGGAATTTGTAATTAGTGGATCTTGAATATTTCCATGAGGAAAAAGTTGCCATATTTTAATAGCAGCGAATGTGTTAAAGAACGCTGCAATTATGGAACAATTTATTCAGCGATTTTGGTCATCAACAACTTTTTGTCGAATTATCTGTGCATCGTGTATGTAGGTTTTGCGGTAATAATCAGAGCGAGAATAATTAATTTCATGTTAATGAGAGAGCATTTGATAAAAACGTAAATATGCTTAATGTGAGACCAACAGATGCGTTCAAAACGAATCAGTGTCATATAAAAGCATGAAATAATTGCGACAAAAATTTTGTACTTTAATTGGATAAAAAGAGGAAATTTCATTATGAGCGTTATATCAAACATTTTTTTAAGCAAACTTCTCTTAGTCATTAGCGAGATGGTTATTCGTACTAATTTTTAATTAAATATACGTTTGCAGTAAATGTCTTGTAACTTCTACATACATCTCCAAGTTGGTTTAAAAAATCAATATAATCGCGGCAATCGTGTCTTATTATGGTATTTCAAAATACAACATACATGGCGCACACATAAAAGTATTCCATGTAAACGTTCAAACATTTTCACGGACCATTGTATAAGGAACATATCTCATCGTCGTGATGCACGTCCTCTTTATCGCAAAGTGTCAGCGCTGTCATCGGTAACAAGGGGTTGATTTGAATATAAAAGACCGCAGAAGTGCGATTAAGCCGGGTAAAACAATGGTCGAAGTCATTTACCCTCGCCTTTTGCCCGCTCGGAGCAAAGATCCCGACGTTTAATCCGCCATTGAACGCGCGTGTACGATGCCAACTGGTGAAAATCTGTCCGCAAATAATCTGCTCGCGTATGAATACGGGCACGTGAAGATTTCGAGCTAGGTGGAAGGGATAAAGATGGAAACGGGGCGTAAAAAGGAAAAACAGGACGAGTGAAACGGGCAGAGAAAGTAATATAAATAAAAGGTTAGGCAAAGAGACGAGCGGGCGTAAAGAGAAGAGGTCGGACAAGTTGAAAAAAAGAGGAAAATAAAAAGAGAAAAGGGGGGTAAGAAGTGGAGAGAATTTCCTGCAGCGAATGAAGAAGTCTTGGGCCAGTGCATCGTCGGGGCTTTCAATGAGAAAAGCGGCCACAAAGATGGAGATAGATGCCGCATTGTAAAGAAGGAACCGAGCCAGCTATAAGAAAATAAGCTCGCTGGAAAGAAAAATGAACAGGACAGGAAAAATCACGGGCTATGCTACGGCCGGAGATAATAACGATAAAGGAGAAAAATAGGCAGAAGCAAGAGACGCGAAAGGAAGCGAAGAGACAGATGAGAATTAGTGTGTCGCTGCACGTAGCCAGGATGGTTTTCCTTTTCCTCTTCTCCTTTCTGTTTTCTGTATTCTTCCCTGTTTCTACTTTTCTCTTTTTTCTTTTTTTTTCTTTGAACTCAGTGGGGTGTTTGTAGGTAGCGCGAAATGGAGAGGATTGCAAAGAAGACGGGTGGGAATAAGTAAGAAACCGCGGAGATAAGAAGCGCGAACAGGGGTAGGAGGATTAGAATAAGTAGCAGGGAATATGGGCGAAGTATGTACAGGCCGCTTCGCTAACTCTGTTCCGACGGCCTGTGTAGAATGTGAAATATGATGTAGATTCTTTGCTTTAAATATCGTTGAGTTATCGATTTTCGATTTACCCTTCGAATCTTGCTACTTTGTATTATCGTGAGTATGACCTGCAAATCTTAAGTTATTGGTATACTTATCTACCATTTTCTGGATCGATATTAATATTTATGTACTTACGTAACTTTAAAAATAACACTCTAATGTACTGCCAAAATATCTACTAAAATATAGTCGAAGATTAAAATACGAAAAAGAATATAGGTATATAGGAATATACGAAAAGGATATAGCTACCAAGTGAAAACGGACAGTGTGTAGTTAGACACGTTCTTCACCCAACACGTCCAATATTATCTATCTATCTCTGCTACAAAATTATATTAACATTTTTAATGAATTCGTTAGAGGTCTTCTACGTAATACGTTTCGCATACTAATTTATGACTTTTGTCATTAATATTGTTTGAAAAGAAATTAAAGCAAATATCGAGTAATAAATGAAAAGGAAGACAAGAACAAAGAGTTCGTATAATTTATGGGAGCTTGAGGCATTGTTTCTCCCGACTGAATTTACCTTAAGACTAATAAATTGCATTATTGGAAATCCGGAATATAAATAAGGTTACGCTATTACGTCGTTCGATAGGTAATTGCCGACTTCATGCGCGCCACCCGTGAACAGCAATACATTACATGGCGATATTACACCGGAAATACGAGGCTGAGCGATTTGCCTTCCCTTTCGGAGTTCGTTAACTCGGTGATCCTCTTGCTACTTCACGGTATCTCGTGCTTCACTTCGTCAGAGGAAAATTTACTACAACGTGGAACGTTTTTACAAAATCACTTCCTCACGATAGAAACGTTTTATGCTGTTAGTCGTTTAACGTAGTAATTATTCTTACAATTTTCCATCGCTTAAAACGCGCTTTTATTATATTTATCGCAATCAGTGGACGTTTTAAAAAGCAATTTCTTTCATTGTGTTTTTAAAATTTATATTTTTGTGAACAATGTTGTACAATTAAAGAAATGGAAGTAGAGATTTATTTCACATATTAAATGTTACAATGTGTAGCATATTTTGAATATGTTTGAATACTATATGTATTCTGAGCATTGTTGTAACCCTAAATTTCTTATAAACGCATAGAAATCCACAGTCTAGTAATGAAAATAAAGTTCAAAGTCGAATTGTATAAAAAAAATGAAGAACCAAGCAAGAAAGAATACGGGAACGATGCAAAGTTTTAACAAAGTAAATAAAAAATATAACAAATTCTAATAAAAAATGAATGATAAATTTTCAACATAATTCGAAACAACTGGGAAATATGGCGCTCTGGATGAAAACATTATCGAAATGGGTGTACTCGTTGGAGACAACCGAACACGACTGAAAAACGGGAAAACTCGACGAGAAAGTCGTTAACGAACCCCTCGACGAAACATTATTGCGCCAGAATAACTGCGAACTTTCCTCCAGCCCGTGTTTATTATAAACGGCGAGTTAGCTCGTTGCGCGTTGCAAGTGTTCAAGGAAAATCGTTATCTTCCAAAAGTTTCTATCGAATTCGCGATTCATCCGCAGTCTGTCGGTAACGTATTTGTGATACCTTTATTCGGAGCAATTGTAAGATCGTTAGAGACGAAGAAAATCGAAGAAAGCACAGGGAAGCCCCGTGAGAAGGCACGATTTTATGGGAAAAATCCGATTAACCCTCTGCCTTTCGAGTTCGTTCCACCGTTTGATCCCTTTCCTTATGATTCCACGGATCCTAGAGTTCTCCTCGAACGAATTAATTCGCGTAGAAAAATGATTCGTCGTATTAACCCCTCGTCTGGCAAATTTTCCCAGTAGTTTTGATTCATCTTTCTATCATTGCGCACAGAAACTCGCGTTCATACATATGTGCTTTCGTATTTGCTGGAGATCAATATGGCTTGGAAAAATGAATTTTGTAAATAATATTATATTTGAAGCGACGATAGAAATAGTTTCAGTAAATTATTTAGCGGAAAACTATACAGAATTTCAAAGTATTTTATAGTTTTATATTCGCGAAATAATTTGCTAAATATTTATATCCCGTTCTCTTCGCTTTTTCACGTTTGCATCTTTTCGGATATGTATCCTTTCTGAAAATTCTTTATTCATAAAATGTATGGAATACACGAAACCTAGTAAAATTGTATTGGATACTAAAATCAAATACTTAAAAACTATCTGTATAGTAATAGTATAGTATATAGTACATATAGTATGTAGTAGTATATAGTATAGTGTATAGTAACAGTAGTATAGTATAGGCCGGAGAAAAACAAACAGTGTTAAAATATCGACAATAAGTACTTTAAATTCAATTTAAAGAAAAAAGTAGAACAACAGCACACATTTGTACACGTTCTAGCGAAACTCGAGCAATCTACCAATGCGACAAATTCGCAATATAAACGTAACACAACCCAGATGGCGCCGACTTTCCTGGCGTATATTTGATATCTATATCAAACAATACTTGGTGCAAAATCAATATCTAACACTTGGAACAATTTTCATGTTTCACCACTACCGTCAGAAGATCTATCTCTGTAGAAGATTACTACATTTATCATGATTTATTGTATTTCTAACTTGGGATTCCACACAAGTCTGCAGAAATATCTATAAAGGAAACATTTTATATTTCAATTTAATTTAAAATTCGATGCTCCTTCTTTACTTTCACCACGCAATCATGCAATATGCATAATTGTAAAAAGGGGTAGGGGAAAAAAGTGAATTTAATCGGAAAGAGAAATCTAACGTCGAACGATCTTACAAATCATTACATCTCGGATGCAATGTTTAATTAGTTTTCACGGAAGGGAGAAAGGCTGTTCCGCGAGTTTCCCCATCTTCCCGCGTTCTTTCACGATTTTCTTCAATGGCGATTCCATTCGGCGGCAATTAATCTCGATTGGACGGCTAGGCTGCGATAAAGGGGAAGCGAGAACTTTTATTCGAGGAAGACCCAGTTGCGAATTCGCGGGGCTGTTATCACGCCGGTGGCAAAGCTTTCGCGAAACTGCGCAAGAAAAGCAAGAGAGTATTATCGCGGCATCCTTCCTCCACCGATAATGCCGTTGAAGTTCGATTTTTGAGAAGTTCCTTAAGCCGGCGAAAGAGCGAACCGTCGCTTGGATAGCTTGCTTTTTTCTCTCTTTCTCTCTCTTCCTTACCCTTCGCAGAAGGGAAAGATGAAAGATTCGTCGAGAAAGAGGATGTGAAACTTTCCAAGTTTACTCTCGTGGCAATTTTTTACCATTCCTCTTTTCGCGATAGCCGGGTAATTTTTATTGTTGCGCTGTATGAAGTTTCAGGAGAAGTAAGAAGAAAATAATAATTTTTCTTTAAGATAAGATGCGTACAGATTTTTGTAGTTTAACATTGAGGAAGGAGAGTTTTGTTATATCAAACATAAACTTTGAATATTTGATCCCTTGATGCTGGTCAGTGTAAGATAGAAAATTTATATAGACAATCAAACATCGAAGTAGATATTTTCTCATAACAAACTTCTTTTCTGTTAAAGTAAAGAAAATAATAATGTTAAAAAAGAAGATGTATAGTAAAGTTTCAATTACTCCTGAACATAGAATTTATAATCGCAAAACCAAAAATTGTGATATATCCTTATACTTTTCCTTAAAAGACCGTAATCTATGCAGCTAATTGTGTAATTATAGTGCATAACAAAATGTTTACGTATGTGAAAGTTATCAAATTATTATATATATATTGGTATATACATATGGATGTATGCTCTGACATAGAATTGAGATAAACCACCACTTAGATTTCAGTCATTTAGAAAAGAATAAAAAATATAGAATATAAGATAAGGTAAAACGAGAAATCGAATACATCAATCACATTATGAACAATGAGATATCATTAGTAATCCAAACTTCCTTTCAGTTTTAGATCTTCCACAACCCCTTTCGAGTTTCTCCTCGTAACAATTATCACGTCTATTTATTTCCATTATACAGGCCCATTTTTCAAAGGTGAAACCAAGCAATGAATCAACGAAGAAACTTCCAACCTCATCAAGAAACTCCAACTCCTTTCGCAAGAGTTTCCTCGATTCGACCGAGATTAAGCCTTCCTCCGCTCGTTCCGAGGGGTTGTTCGCGTTATTTATGCTCGCGGGCTCGCGAATTACTCGCGCGTGGTACGCGCGAAACGCGCATCGAATTGGAGATAAAATTCTTCGAGGATTTCTAGAGACATATTAATACCGCGAGCTGTTGGCCTGCAATAGGGAGCGAGTTTTTCGGTTTTCTCCGGGCGCATTCGAGCAGAAAAATCACGATGAACGAGAATTCCATGGTGACCGTGTCCGAGAATGCGTTTGAAAATTCCACGGGAATACCAACCGCTCGTTCCACTCTCGCGTTACACTGCGTACACTAACGCGCAAAAGTATTCAAACACTTGCTTATCTTTGACAGAAGATGTGTTTTAATTACGAAATTATGAATAAATCAAATTATAACGATTTTATTCTTTGCAGAGATTCTATACAGTAGGATATTCTGACGCAATTAAATTGATTTTTCCAAGCCAAAGTGAGGCTATAGGGCGAGAAAACGGACAAAGAAGCAGTTGTCATGTTTTTCTCGTACAATTCTTTAAATAATACGATATAGTAAATTATAATATGTATGATAAGTAGTAAAATATTCTACATAAGATATAAATAATATAAATTAGATTTATAGAGCAGTGACAGCATAGGATATATATTAAGTACCGCTTATTTATTAATTAGCAATTAATTTGTACATTTTGATAAAATTCACATATACTGTTACCTACAATAAATCAAGCAAAATGTCTGGATACTTATGAATGATAGTGTACGTTTGCGAAAATCGTTTGTATGCATGTGAGTATCGTGTTTAGATGAAAAGGAGAAAGGAAAAACGATTAATCTTTCATCGTTACGGCATTTGCGCGTGTATCTTCTGGTTTAATATCGCTTCTTAACTATTGAAATCGTAAAGCGGCGGGTTCGTTCTCAACGATAAATGAAAATGTCCGTCAAGAAAGTTATTGTGGTTTCGTAAACCACAGAATAGGTGAATTCTCGATTTTACGATTACCCGCGGTATATGATGAACTGTTACGGCTTGAATATTGAAAATGTTTCGTTCAATTTCGCATGGAACTGCGAGTGCAAGGATTCTAATATGTTACAATCAACTGTTCATAAACGAAGTTGTTATTTTATGAGCTAATATCGATCGATCAATGTCGAAACTGAACGCAGGCTAATTGAAACGTGTCAATTTTGATACGATACGCGCGAGACACGAGATATTACGTTACTATTTTTGTCAATAATAATCTTTATTGACATATTAATCTCTATTGACTCGTAAGGGTAAATTTGTTAGTCTGGTCTTGCGTAAGAAAGCTTGATGAATTATTCCTTGTCGATTCCCATAACTTGCTTGAAAAATATCATATTGGCTCGTTGAGTTCAATCAATTCTACCAAATTTCGTAACATAGTTTCTGTAAAAAAATTCTTCGAATATGGTACATGGTTCAATTGTTGTAAAGCCCTAACAAATACAATTTGTTATATATGTTTGATATTTGGGACTCGAACAATTTTCATTCACGACATCGATTACATAATCGAAGAGCAGAAGGCTACAAGTCAAATACTACGACTTCCTGACCTAACGCAAGGAACTGTGTAGAGAACTACGTGTTCTTTTCATGCGAGTCGATTTGTTTCCAATCGAAAAAAGATTACCGCCATGAAATTTCTCAATTTCTCGTGATAAATTTCTTGAGAGTTTTGGAAATTATCGACGCTATAAACGAACTTTCACCTAACGAACCGAGTATGGGTAAGGCAGAGAAACTTCGTTTTCGGTATTGTTCCTCGGTGGGTGATTTAAATTTATGGTCGAAGTGTGAGAAAGTTCTTTACGTTAGGATATTCTAAAGAGTATTGGGTTGCAACATGTATTTTGAACCGTGCTGTTAATTAAACTAATAGTACCTTAAATAACAGGATCGTTAATCGTAAGATCCTATAAATAATAGAAAGTTGGAAAGTAATATAATTTAAAAAATGGATATTGGAAAGTATGAAACATCGGACTAATAAATTTGGATATTTTTCTATGGAATTACGTTGTCATATAATGCTGAAATCGTGATTAAAATATCGTTCGATGTTACACGGAACATCGTAAATTCGAGATGTGACGGTTTAAATTTCTGATTCATAGAATGAAGCATTAAATTTTGAAACGGGTCGATAACTCGAATATTCTACGTCTGTCCATTATACATATATATATCACAAATATACCAACGTTCGCATTTAGGATATACGCTTTAATCACACTTCTCGAATTAAGCAAACCCCTTCGAAATTCACTGCAGCTGCCCCCATTTTATTCAAATATACGCAGCACGAGCTTCATTTCGTCGTAATTCTGTCCGGTGGCGTGAATCGAGTACCGGTCAGTTTCTATAAATTTTTCACGAAAACGTCGTATTTCGTCGCACGCTCCCGGCAGAATGTAATTTTTGCATAAAATTGACGCGGAGCCCCGAGCGAAGATTGAAGAGCGGCGGCCGTTAATATTCCATGGAAAATACGGGCTTAAAAATGTATACAGCCGTGGTTGGAACGTTGCATTATATTCGAAATTGACCAGTTTCCTTCAGTTCCTCTGCTAGCCGCGATTGTCTCCGTTTCACGCTTGAAAATTAGTCTGTGCCTGGATTGTAACATGTAAATCAAATTGGCCAAATCTAATTTCTATTCACTTGCGTGAGGTTTCTGTTCCAATAACTGAATTGAGTAGCTAATTGAAATATATTGTACTGCAATCTATAATTGCATCGCGTATTTTTCAGTTAAGGAAAGTTCCAATAATTATCAACGAAGATTTGTAAGCCTTTTTAATTATGAATTTTCATTATGAAAAGAAATTCATAATTAAAAATGTTCATTTCCATTGTTAATCTCATATTCACTTTTGAAATCGATTTTCTAAGAACAATAAAAAAATATTGATTTTTAGAGAATTTTTCTTTTTGTAATAGCAAAATTCGCAAAAAACTATTTTGAATTGTTCATTGCCTCTTGTACTTTCGCTTCTCTAAAAAAGAATCGTTAGGGTGGAAAGAAACAATGAACTTAAGACGTTTCGAAAAGAAGTTGTTGGATCGTGGAAGTTTCTAACAAGTTGGTACTTCGATCCTTCTTGCCGCGAAGCAAGGGTGAACTAATTGCCGGAACATCGAGCGTACAACGCGCTTAAGCCGGATTTCGAACGGCCATTAATGCGCCTGATCGTGCGAGTAAGTTAAGGTGTGTTTCTACTGTAACCACGTTTTATGATAAAATATATATTTATGAATATAAATGAGAAATGAAATTTTGATATAGTAATTAAATCCGGAATAATTTAAGTAGATATTACACAAAATCATTATTATAATAAATTTCTGCTGCAAACTTAATATTACGTAATTATTTTACAAATCTAGCATGATCCTGCTTCATTTAACATTCATTCAGGGTATGTTTAATATTCATTTAGAAGATAAATATTCTTACGCGATTATCGATGTATAATGTTCATTAAAATATTCAACAGTTTTAATAACATTTTCATGAACTCTGAATAAAATTTCCTGGGGTAATTATTTTTTGACAGAGTCAAGTTTATAACAGAGGAATATAAATTTGGATCATGTAAGTATCTAATACAGGATTGACAACTATATAACACTCAACAATTTTTAATCTTAATGAAGTAGCCTCCAATGATTTACAAATTCAGTTCAAATACATCGGAAATCTATCCAATTCCAACTGAAATATTCGAACCTCGAATATATCCACGAAATTTACCTACAAAATTTACCTAGCAGAAATACCAATGAAAATGCAGCCTTATATAGGACGCAGGAACACGATCGGGCTCGAAATCGATTCAGGAATGCCGAGGCTCGATTCGTTTTTTCGTCCGTGTTGAACACCGATATTGTCGTGGCGCTCACGCTTTCAGGGTACAGGGTAGAAAATACTTGCGAACAAAGAGACAAGAACCCGGGAAGAGAAAGACACAGAGAGAGAGAGAGAGAGAGGAAGGTGAAGGAAAACGAAAAAAGGAGAGAGAAACGACGGAGCCGAGTAATTAAGACGTCCACCGAGTTCTTGGTAGCTTTGTATCGAACACGTTATTAGTTTCTTTGTGTCTGGTGATCGGAAGGATCTCGTGAGAATAAAAAGGCGGATGGTGTTCCTTTATTTCTTTCCTTGATCCTTCATTTTTCTTCTCTTTTTTTTTCAATTTCTTTTTGTTTTCTTCAACCCGGTTCCTTTTATTGATTCCTCCGGTTTGTTCTTTGTAGTCGCGTGATTATTAAGTTGAGCTGCGTTCCACGGTTTCGCACGCTCGATAGGAGATTGAACGCTATTTAATCGCGATGTCGAAGGTTACGAAAAAAGGGGGACAGAGAAGTAATGGTCGCCTTAAATAGAAAGAAAGGCCTGATACAATCTATTGGACAGATTGATAAATTTGCAATAACCTTTAACCTAACCTGGTTCTTTGTTCTTTTCACCTTTCGTTCTCTTGTTTATTTTGTCTGCAACTGATGGCAATTGTTCCTTTGTAATCGACTGGTCTCGTCAGTTTCATTCTGATATCTGTATTCTGTCGATAGCTACGATCACGTGATTCTTTTTATCATGAGCGTTTAGCGGTGTATTTTAAAGGCGTTATTATACTTTGTAAATAACTGTCATAACCACGCAAACTATAATATAGGTGTTGTTCTTTGAGAGAACGCGCATGGGGATAAAGAATAATAATTATATTTAAGCAAATTGCGTATAAGAAACTAATTTAGTCTTAATCAATGTTTGGAAACTCTGTTCATATACGATACCCAAAAAGTACTTAGATCCATTGCCTTCTATACCGTTTTATCGGACCATCTACCATGAACAAGTTTGCGTTAAACTAGGTAGAAAAACGTGTTTTCGTGTTTTAAAAGAAAAAGACGAGCTCGTTAATTGACCAGCAAAGAAGAAGCGAGAGCGGCGTGTAGTCGTTGTTCGGTGTAATCGCGTTGGCAAATCGCCGTAGAAAACTCACGAGGTTTCTTATTTCATTACCATTCGCGAGAGATGGAAGATACGCGGGTAATTGAGGGCTGCCGATCCGACAGATTCCGCGGACTTCGTGCGCAGTGATAATTATATTTATTATATTTAACAAGCCGCGGAGATTAATCTTTTATTCTCCGCGCGATGGAGTAATCATGGGAAAGTGGGATAACCCGGATAACCGAAGCTTTTCCAACGCTCCACTTGCCTCTTTGTCGGCGGTTCTCAGATCGTTCTCGACGAAAGGATGAAAGGGAAAGAGGAGCTTAGCGGGTTCACGGGGGCAACGAACAACGGCAATTAAAATGTCCGGCTGTTTTCACGGTAGTCTGATAATTGGAACGATTTTTATGCGAACAAAAGAGACGCTCGAACAGCCGCGAACATCGAAAACGCCTCCGCGTTGATTATATTCTTACGCCTTCTTCGTGCGTCCGCCTCCCGTTTCGACGTGACTTGATCCTGTTGGCTTTTGGTGACCCGTGAACTTCAGAAGTTGCTGCCCGCCTCCATGAAGTCGAAGTCTACATCTTACCTTCAAGGTAGAGACTTCAAGAGGTATGGCTTGATGAGCAATATTCGCAAACAATAAGACGGAGAAATGGATGGAACAAAGGTAATTGCAAAGAATGTGCATTCGAAGTTTGGAAGGACTCGTGATGAAGTAATCCTTACGATGAACTATCTATTAGTTTGTTATATGGCAGTTGCCAAAGAAGAATTTTCTCAACAAAGGAATAATAGATTGAAATAACAAAAATGAGTAATAAGAAGTAGCGAAAAACCTAAGGAAGCTTTAGAAGAGCACCTATATTCAAATTTATTACGAATCTTTGAAAGAAGGGATTCGTCGTCTATTCTTTTCTTCGCTAACTTTCTCATACTTTCATCTAAAATATCTTCATTGTGAAAGTGCAGCTTGCACTTCCTATCAGAAAGCCTTTCATCAATCCTTATTCCCACGGGTTCTTGTCCAAGTATCGATTTCTTTTCACGGCTGAACAGATTTCACGCAAATTTCAAAGTCAACCAATTTTCCTCGTAATAATCGCGCTAGATACACACACCTTGGCGATGTTACATACTGAGTTATTACGTGAGACGTGATTTATCTTGTGGGGATGACTGTGTGTAGACAAAGCTGATGCAAATCCTTGGTGCTGATGCCTGACACCCTTATGACACACTTGATAGACGTAACATCACCGTCAAAGTTGGGATATGTGTAATTCCATAGCTTTAGTCCTTCTAATATATCTCATGCATTCTATTAAACGCTAGGGCGACAAGAATTTACATTTACAAGCTTTAAGCTAGATTCCAAATGAACCACACTGCAAGAACGTAAGTGAAATTCTTGCTGAATTGTTGCTCTTTATGACGTTTGATAATTAGAATGGAATATTTTAATATAATATAGTTGAAGATCGTTAGATCTAGAGATAAAAGTCTTTTCAAAGTAGATCTCCTCGATGATTATGACAGACGATATTTTTGAAGAAGTGCACATGTCGAATTCAGATATGAAATAAAAAGGGTATCTGATAATATACGACCAGTCGATAACGTATTAACGATAACTATCGATTAATCGACGATATGCTGTAATAAGCAGGTTTAACGGTGAAAAAAATTAAATTTAAGTATTCCTCCTCTATGTAAAACGAAGAATACAACTCATCATTTTCATTGGCCGTTATCTCCAAATATTTATACTAATTTTACAAGAAACCGAACAAGACCACTGAAACTCTACAAAACTGTAGTACGCAAACTGTTCCACGAAATTCCATCAACCTCCATTTAATTCCTCCATTTAAAAACATCGCTATACACAAACATTTTAGAATAAAGAAGATTCTCAACAATAAAAGGGCGTACACACGCATCATCCAAGATTGGAATCGCCGCATCGCTGAGATGATTTCACTAGTGGAGAATAAAAATCACGTGGCCGGCGTTTTAGCTGGCGACCAGACATGCAATTAACATCATGGGGCTGTGCGGTAGCTCAATAATTATTGTTATTATTTCTGCACGCTTACAGCGGGCAGAGATTGCAACATAGTCGCGCAGAAACGGTTGTCCTGGCCGGGTCGATTCGTTTATTCGGGGCAGAGGTTACGTGCCGGCCGTTCCCCGAGGACGAGAACTTCCTTCTACGAACGTTCCCCTTTCCCTCTTTACCTTCTCTTTTACCTCCGCCTCTCTTTGCTTCTTCCTAGCTTGTGGCCGCGGTCTTGAACTTTGTCTCCTTTCTATCGTGCGGTTCATCGCGGCCGATGCATGTGAATCGTGCAATTAAACGGTTGGAAAATAAAGGGTTAAGGCTTGCCCGTTAGGCTTCCATGCTTGCGGCGATAACTAGGCGCGCCGTGGCCTATCGTGGGTGGGAAGAGACGTCGAGGACAGTGATTGAAGGATATGAAACGTATAATGCACTTGCCTGGTAGTCCTGACTGGCCATGGATCGAAGATCAAGCGAATCTTGTATCTTTTTTCGTTTTCTCCAGAGGTCGACGTTTTTACGCTGGTTTCCACGGTATTGCGACGTTCAACGGGTGGTCGACGTCGTTCGTTAACCTCTTAACATCCACGCTTCTTTTTCCTTCCTGCTTTCCTCGGTGATATCGATGATCGAGCGAGTTTTTTCATGCTTAGAATCTGGAAATTAAAGGTTTAAAGGCTTTAATGTATCAAGCATATTTGACTTTTAACATTAGATCTACAGTGGTTACAAGAGTATTATATTTATTATAACATTTATGTATTCATTAATTAGCTCCTTATTTTATGCATTTTTATATTAGCATTTTGTGTACTTTTGCATCTTTTAGTTCTCCACAAATACTTAAACGTCCATACCCTAACGATTATAATTAGTATAGTATAATGAAAACTGATAGATTATATATATATAATCTTTTTATCACCACTAATTTTACGAAAAGCTTCTTCGTGGTTTTATTAAATTACTAAAGTAAACAAAATCTAAAATTTCCAAGTTAAATAATATCGTTAGTATAGGTTGTCAGATTGCTGTAATTAAATATTGCGATGTAATTAGATAGTTGCGAATCAAATTTCGGGAGATTAAAAAAGAGCGGAAATAAAGCCGAGTTAGTTGGAAAAACGTTGTTCCAAAGGGCCGCGCTTGACGTGATACCCGTTAATTTCACCTTCCGGATTTGTCCTCCTTTTCAACGCTGACGGCAACGTGTCTCAGGATTGTATAACGCGATAAAAAGTGGTCGGCAAAAAGTCGTCTACACGGTATAATTAACAAGCAAAATATTTGTCTTAACGTGCTTACCTGGTATAATAAAGTTACCTCTGTTACTCAACTCTTTAGCATTTATATTAAAAGTATAATTTAAAATTTATATTAAAACATATAAAGATAAAAAGAACACAAGGGAACGAGAGAAATTTGTTCTTCAAAAATTACAGAAGGTTGCAGTACTCTTTTGCTATCTTGCTTAAAGACGAACGTACAGATAAGAGCCATTTCAATTCAGCTATATATTTAAAATTTTAAGCAACTATTCATACTATACATATACTAATCTTTTACCAAATATATTTACAATAAACGTCTTGTAACTTTTATTATATTTCCTGATTCAAAGTCTATCGCGTATTCTCATTTTCTTCATTTGTATAATAAATATAAAAGCAAGGCGAATTTATATTACGAATATATTTATAAAAATTTTCACTACGACAATTGTTCGAATATTTTCATAAATCTCTGTATACTAATTAGTGAGCGAAAGTAATAAGCACAGTTCAAGTTTACCACGTTCAATGAAGCTGCTTGCAGTTCCGATTTTGTTGAACCGTCGCTTTGAAGCGACATTAGCCTAAGCGGTGTGTGTGTTTAAAATAGAATGAAGAACACCCGAGAAGAAAGAAGAAAACTCGTGCATAGAAAATCGAGTGAGTGAGCATACTTGAGGCAGAAAGCATTCAAAGCGTAAAGACGTAACTAGAGATAACATATTCCAAGCATCGCCGTGAAAGAGAAAGAGCCGTGGGACGGTCGCGAAAGATCGGCTATTTCCTATGCGTTAAAAAAGAACCGATCGTGAGAGAGTTCCCCTCTTTAATCGTTTCGATTATGTAATCGAATCTCCATGGAAGAGATTCGACGAACATGAAGGAATTTTTTATTTCTACCTGTCATCTAGTAACTTCAAATAGAGTTCCGTTGGATACAGAAACCGTATAATTATAAACAAGCACGTATTAATCCGTCAATAATTAGAGGAAGAGAAAAACGCTTAAAGCGTTCCTTTATTTTTATAAAACATTGACACATTTTATGCAATTGGTGAAACGGGTGCGATGCAAGTCTTTTTATTAAAATTGATCCTATTAAATTATAAGTAAAGATTAGAAAGTGTGTATGATTGAAACATTTAGTGGATTAAATATACCTTACAAGAAAAAGTGGCTTTAATATGTTCGTTATTCCTGACGCGTATTATTGCATTGTCTCTTAATTATTATCTAAAACTTAAATGAGTTGGTCCCTGGTAATAATTATTGCTACAATGCCCTACATTTTGTTTTTATAGTTTTAATAAAAAGATTCAGAAGTAGGGAACAAAATAGGAAGCCATGAAATTAGAGAACGATAAAATCTTATGGATTTTTAACAAAAATTAACTGTTAACGAAAGCAACAAATTCTAATAGTCAATAATTTAATATACTCATATTCCTAAAACCATCTAAATACATATTACATGAAAAACATAATTTCTATTTTTCAAGATCTTCCTCCAGAAAAATTTGATTACGTAACAAATTATAATGTTTAACGACGATATCCGTAGAATCTCTTTAAAAACGGTACTCAGACCAGTTTATCATCATCAGACGATTACTGTTATTCATAGCTCGATCCCGGGACGGCCTTTTTATTAGACAAGCGGGTGTAATTCTAGCAGGGAGACGTTCCGTCATCCTCGTGGTCGCCTCAACGACGAGCGAAATCTAGTCGTCCCCGAGATTTAATTTGCGACCTCTTAGCCGCGACTCTGAACGAGCCTCGCCTCTACAACCTGCACAGAGACGAAATTCACGAGAAAATTTCCCGACGAATGATAAAACGTAAATTTCACAAAGTAAAATTTTAACATCCTGCTGTTATACGTTTTCAAATTAATCGTTTGTTCCTGACGAAATAACGGATTGAAACGTTCAACTGCGGAATAAAGGTGGACTAAAAGAAGGGACTGGGAAAATGGAAACACGCATTTGGACGACACGCGTTGATAAGCGATTAATATTTAACAAAAATGGAAATGAGATGCGTTTGTTTTCATGAAATTGTAAATGTGGAAGCGTAAATGTTTCATTAATCGCGTCGGGTGCATCACGGGTCAGTCTGTATCATCGTTTCGATGAATAAACCACATTAAATTAGTAGTCTGAAAGAAACGGTCGAAGAGAAGGGGTTGAATTAGCCAGCCATGATCCCTCTATCCTTCATTTAGTTTATCGAATTCCTTGCCCAGCAATTAAATCGCACAAGATCGATTTAACGTGTTACCCGCAGGCTGTAGTCCGAATTTATAGCTCGAAGATCCTCCCTTATCCACTTTTTTCCTGAACGTTAGCCTAAGGTTATACATGTAGCGAGATACAAATGATATATCATGGTACTTGTCGATAAGTGAAAAGGAACAGGGATCCTTGAAGCAGTAATTGACTTTACATCGCGATTAGGAATTTTTCATTGAGTATCTGGAACGAAATGCGACCTTTAGACTTTTACAATCACCGTTATCGATCAGTTCGATATTCCCTGGGAAGGGATAAAAAGCGCAAGGTTGGGGAGCTTGTTGAGTTTCGAGCATACTCGCTACGAGGTCGATCTCGAGCACAAGCGTTACGCAATCGAAAACATGGACTAATCGTGATATTACGTGTTTCTTGTTACAGGTGGTAGTGGAGAGCTCGACCCTGGCCCTGGAGTACGGCGACCTGGAGATCGATCCAGATTGCCCGGTGAACCCAGACTTGTTGTTCGACTCGCAGCTGATGCACCTGTACGTGATGACGAACAAAACGGTGTCCAAGGTCAAAGTGCAAGAATGCTCGGTATACAAGACCTGCTTGGACTGTCTCGGTGCCAAGGACCCGTACTGTGGCTGGTGCTCACTGGAGAACAAATGCAATCTGCGCAGCGACTGTCAGGATGCTGCCAAAGATCCGCTCTACTGGATCTCGTATAAAAGTGGCAGATGCACGACCATCACGACCGTCACGCCGGACCAATTGCAACGCACAACCGCTAGAACCCTGGAGTTGGTTATTGAAAATCTGCCAACCCTCTCTGGCCAATTCCTTTGCGCGTTCTCTACTTTGGACAAAACCCTGATCACGAATGCCTCGAGAAAGTCGTTTGGAGTGAACTGCACCACACCCAGGACCGATCTATTGCCATCTATTCCGCAAGGGCAACATCATTTCACGGCGAAGCTTTCAGTCAGGATGACGAATGGGCCTGACCTCGTGGATACCAATTTCACGTTCTTCGATTGCAACACGTACAGCTCGTGTACCAAATGCGTATCATCGAGCTTCCCCTGTGACTGGTGCGTCGACGGTCACAGGTGCACCCATGACACAGCTGAGAACTGTCGGAACGATATATTGGTCACCGGAGTTAGTGTAAGTGGAGATTCTGTCTAATCGTTGAATGATGGTTATGGGTCATCTGGGATCAAACGATTTAAACGAATAAATTCAGAAACTTGATAGAGTCTTTATAATAGAGTTCGCTTATATTCAAAGTATCAAGTTTTCTTCAAAATTGAATCACACAATTTTATTAATTCGTTTCATTAGATAATCGTTAAAATCAACGAATTCTATTTCCACAGAGAACGGGCCCCAGCTATAGAAGCGGTCCAGCGTTCTGTCCGACGTTGAACGCGACCGATTCCCAGGAGATCCTGGTGTCTTCCGGCGTGAAGAAGGTGATACGAGTAAAAGTGCACATCATCGGGGTAAGTAATGCCATGGTTCATCTTTCTCGAATGTAGAATCCCGTCTAATGCTGTTACATTAATTCCCTGGACGTTTTCACGTGTCGTTAGCGGACCTTTCATAACAGACAGAAAGAAAGAGGGAATCGCTGTGTGTCGGGACTGGTTCCCGTCTAGGATGATTGACGCGCTAACTTATGCGAAACATCTTTTCCAGCAATTCATCGTGCAGACTCGGTTCGTCTGTCAGTTCAACATAGAGGGCCGTGTGACGATCGTGAACGCTCGGCTGCTCGCGGACACGATTTATTGCGAGGAGACCGAGTTTTCGTACACATCTCGGGCGCCCAACATCACCGTGCCATTCGCGGTGATCTGGGGTGGCTCGAAACCTTTGGATAATCCACACAACATCCATCTGGTAATATACCGGTGTCGCGACATGGCCGACAACTGCGGAATGTGCCTGACCCTGGCGCCCAAGTACGACTGTGGATGGTGTCAGAGCACAGACAGATGCGAAGTGAAGGACAACTGCGAACGCAACACCGGCATGTGGCTGAACAGTAACCAAACCTGCCCGAATCCCGAAATACATTCGTTCGAGCCGGTTATGGGACCTTGGGAAGGTAATACGAACGTGACGATACGTGGCATCAACTTGGGCCAGACATTCATGGTAAGGGGCAATATCTTGATACATATAGGAGACTTCTGTATAATATCGTCATATATGACTTTTTCGAGAGTAAATAAGAACCAAATTTTTTATCTATAATAATTTCGTAATACTCAAAAAACACAGGGTATAGCACATAGGATATAGTATGGAATATACAACCTTATTTAAAAGTCTTAATACTTATACATTAATATTATAAGAATACCAAGCGAACTAGAACGAAAAAGTCTTATTGATTTGATAGGTTCGATCAGTCTCGAATATAATTAAGGTATAAGGATCTGTTTTGCAATAAAAGTATCTTTTGCTTAATTTTAATATACAAAGTATGACAATCGATTTATTTCAGGACATCTACCGAGGCGTGATGGTTGGTGGATTACCATGCGAGCCATACAAGGAACTCTATATACGCACAAAGCAAATAGTCTGTCGAGTGGATGGCCCAGGTACAGAAGAAGGCAAACGTGGACCAGTAATCGTGAGGATCGAAGATTTCAGGGGCCAATCCGAATACAACTTCGAGTTCGTAGATCCTCAGATTCTCTCCATATCACCAAAATACGGACCTATGAGCGGTGGCACCACCGTAAGGATCACCGGGAAATATATGAACGCTGGCAGTACTATCAAAGCCTTTATCGATGAATTACCGTGCTCTATAATCAGTGCAGAGATGAATGAAGCGCTCTGCATGACTAGCGCTAGTGATCATAAGAGGAATGGAACGGTGAAGATGACATTCGATGGTGCATTTCGGATCTATAGCGGAACTTTCGAATATGCTGATGATCCAACGATCGAGAGTGTAGAGAGTGGCGTTGCTGGTCAGATGAAGATTCC
Source organism: Bombus vosnesenskii (assembly GCF_011952255.1). NCBI lineage: Eukaryota > Metazoa > Arthropoda > Insecta > Hymenoptera > Apidae > Bombus > Bombus vosnesenskii. The sequence continues at coordinate 10,541,195 of NW_022882924.1, forward strand.
GAAAGGTATTCCAGCAGGAGGAATAAAGATCTCGGTAACAGGCAAGAACCTAGGCTACATTCAGAGTCCGCAGATGTACGTGTACTACGACGAGAAGATGTTCGTATCGCAATGCGAAGTGCACAGTCAAGAAAGCATGATCTGTAAATCACCCACCATCGAAGTACCAGACAACGTTGTCCTAGACGCAGAAAAACCATTAATGTTGGAATACGGCTTTCGCATGGACAACGTGACAGGCGTGCAGAACTTGTCGCAACACGGATTCAACCATTTTCTCCTCTACCCGAATCCTATATACGAGGTGTTTGACGAGGAGATTAAGTATTACAAGAGCGACTATTTGACCATCAATGGCCAACATCTAGACCGCGCTTGCCAGGAATCGGACGTGACAGTACAAATAGGAAACGCGTTCTGTAACGTTACTTCGCTCTCTAGGCAACAGCTCACTTGCAGACCACCTCTGACACAACCACCAGCCATCGATTCCGATGGTTTTCCAAATAAGCAAGAACTGCCTGAGGTGATTGTGATCGTAGGTGGCACACTCCGTTACAATATAGGAAAACTGAGCTACGCACTGCCAGCTGGTCTTAATGGACCACTATCGAAACCAGCTCTGATCGGAGTGATCGCCGCCATTGTGATCTTAGTATTCGTGTTTATCGCCTTCCTTATTGCATATCGACGCAAATCTACGGAGAGCAATCGGGTACTGAAAAATATGCAAGAACAAATGGATATTCTAGAACTTCGTGTCGCAGCTGAATGCAAAGAAGCTTTCGCTGAGTTGCAAACAGAGATGACAGATCTCACAGGCGATTTGACCAGTGGAGGTATACCTTTCCTAGATTATAGAACATACGCTATGATGATACTATTCCCAAGCGACGACAATAGCCCCGTGCTGCAATGGGATCGACCGGAATTGGCACGCAAAGAGAAAGGACTGCGCCTATTTGGACAATTGATAATGAATAAAACGTTCTTGCTCCTCTTCGTAAGGACTCTCGAGAGCAATCGATACTTCTCGATGAGGGACAGAGTGAACGTGGCTAGTCTTATTATGGTTACGCTTCAGAGTAAAATGGAGTATTGTACAGATATTCTGAAGACCCTCCTAGCGGAACTAATTGAAAAGTGTACGGAAGGAAAGAGTCATCCGAAACTGTTCCTTAGACGGTAAGTTTAGTATCCTCTTGGAAAAATATTTTGATACTTTATCATTGTTTAATATTTATCACGATTGTAGAATAATTGTAGAGTGATAATGCTACTTCGTTTATGTTTCAGAACGGAAAGCGTCGCTGAAAAGATGTTGTCAGCTTGGTTCACTTTCCTCCTGTACAAGTTTATGCGAGAATGTGCTGGAGAACCATTGTATGTACTATTTCGTGCAGTAAAACAACAAGTCGATAAGGGCCCCGTCGATGCGATTACATCTGAAGCACGATATTCGTTATCGGAAGAGAAGTTGATCAGACAGTCCATTGACTTCAAACCAATGGTAAAATTGTTGATTTCAATAAATCTTCATAATTTCTTTTTCGTATTACGACGTTCTCTTTAATATAATTTTTAAATTGATTTTTTAGACGGTCTACGTGTCTATATCTCAACAAACGGTCTTCGTCGGCGGTATGGATCCAAACACAGAAAATGTTCCAGTCAAAGTTCTCGATTGTGATACGATATCTCAAGTGAAGGAGAAGGCGTTGGATACAATTTACAGAGCCACGCCTTACAGCCAAAGACCAAGGAAGGATGATCTTGATCTTGGTAAGATTCGAAACTTTTAAACTTAACATTATGTACATTGTCATAAGTATTATGACGCTAACGTAACTAAAGTTAAAATTTTCGAATAAATATAACCAGTAGGTGACCTAACACTTACTAACAGACAATGTAAGTAATATATATCCAATGTAATACATAATTTTTGCAACAGAATGGCGAACTGGAGCATCCGGTAGATTGATCCTCTATGATGAAGATTCTACGACAAAAACGGAAGGCGAGTGGAAGAAACGAAATACGCTGAATCATTACAGGGTACCAGACGGAGCATCGCTCAACTTAGTCTCCAAACAATCGTCAATATATAATCTATCGATCCTCTCCGAGAAGACGGACAAATCGCACAAATACGAAACCCTGAATCTTAGTAAATTCAGTTCAGCCAGTCCACCGCTCTCCCGTGCCACATCGCCGTTAAATCAGAATCACGACGGTGGTTTGAAATGTTGGCATCTTGTCAAGCACCATGACTCCGATGCACGAAAGGAGGGAGACCGTGGAAACAAAATGGTGTCAGAAATCTACCTAACGAGGCTATTAGCCACGAAGGGTACACTTCAAAAGTTCGTTGATGACCTGTTTGAAACAATCTTTAGCACTGCCCATCGAGGATCAGCTCTTCCCCTCGCGATCAAATACATGTTTGACTTTATGGACGACCAAGCACTGCAGCACGGCATATCCGATCCTGAAGTCGTTCACACATGGAAGAGCAATTCGCTCCCACTCAGGTTTTGGGTGAATCTGATTAAGAATCCGAACTTCATCTTCGATATACATAAATCGAACATCGTGGATTCGTGTCTGTCCGTCGTCGCGCAAACGTTCATGGACAGCTGTTCCACTTCAGATCATAGATTAGGTATGTAATACCTGTTTGACAGTTTAACTTCTATGGATCTTTTTTCTTGAATTTTGGACATGTTAATGTGATTATCTTCATTTTTTAATTTTATTTATAGGCAAGGACTCGCCGAGTTCTAAACTACTTTACGCAAAGGACATTCCAGTGTACAAAGAGTGGGTAGAACGTTATTATGCAGATATCAAAGTGATGCCAGCCATATCCGATCAAGACATGAACGCCATGCTTGCCGAAGAGTCTAGGGTATGTATTTTTTCTTTCTTTTTTTTGCGATTCTAATAGAATTATAGTTATTGCCAATACTTATTTTCTCATTTTTCATTTCCTTGTTATAGTTGCATACGACGGAGTTCAACACGAATTGTGCCCTGTACGAATTATACACGTACGCGGGTAAATACAACGAACAACTGATAGTTACTTTGGAGGAGGACGAGTTTTCACAGAAGCAGAGATTGGCATACAAACTCGAACAGGTACACAATATAATGGCGGCGGATAACCCCTGATGTACCATGAACTCTATGAAGCATATGACAAAGCCCGCCCGCCAAGAGTTACCCTGCTGAATATTCTACCGCAGTTAGGTACTCTTAATGAAGCACCAAGAGGACTGGCCTATGTTGTAATCGATCGTCTCAGGTTTCCGTGCAAGCCAGTTATCTCAGCTTAGTACGCGAATTATTAACACAAGAAGAAATTGCACAACGGACCGCTAAACTGTTCGAACAGGAGAAATATAAAATGTCTACGAGGACTGAAGTGTTTTTGTGACAAAGTCTTCTGAATTTGGTCGCTGGTTGGCAGGTGTGGCAATAATCACAACAGCGCATTGTCACGCATAATTGTACATAAAATACCAAAATCACGATTAATTGTAATAGAATTATCGATGTGCAACCACACCACCCGGCGGCCACGCAACCACATACGAAATGAAAACTGAAAAATTTTTCGCGTGCTATGAAATCGTCGTGATGACGATTTACACGCCGCGACCGCCGGCGGATAGGGTTTTAAAACGAACGAAAAAAATAATAGAACATTAGTGTTATAAGTGAGTGAACGAATCAGCCGATCAAACCGATAACTTGTAAATGTGTTTAAAACGGTCGATATTTGCCGCCGCTATCGGAGATCGGCGATTTTTAACGAAGAAACATTTCCATCCACCGCTATTAGCAGAAATTTTTTTGAATTACGAACTGACGAATTTTAATAAATAAGATAATTAACGATTAACGATGATTAATTAAACAATATGAGTATATTATATATACATGGATGGTATGTCGTATGTATATGTGTACATATATACACTTTATACCGGCGCAAAAGTATGTGTGTATGTATATGCAGTATCCGAAGAACGAGCGCGCGTACAGTATAGGCGCCGATACCGAGATATTTCTCTCGCGGCGATTAATCGTTGCACGAGAAGAGAAAGAATGAGCAAGAAGAAAAGGAAAATGAAGAAACAGAGGCGTCGCGATAGCAATTTTCGTCCAAAATTTGTAAACGTGAGCTTCGACCGTCATTGATTGAGCAGGATGCCATACTGTACGTACGCCATGCATTACGCGTATTATTTATACTTACATGCATTCAAAACGAAAAAAAAGGAAAGAGTCATCCGCGAAATCGGAGACAGACTGTGTATTAGTTGATAGGTATTAATCTATGGACTATGGCCGCGCGCGAGGCCAGCTCGATGTGACGGTTGTGTTGAGTGTGCGTGCTTCCCCTCCTTGGTCTCCAGCTCATTGTTCCATTTTATCATTAATCGTTCGTTCTCATCGTCGTGCATCCATCACCTGATATTCACCTGATCATTGTCGCGCAATTCATGTTCATCAGAAAAAAATCCCTCATTGTCCTCGTGTCATCAATTACCTCTCTTTGTATTACATGTAGTAAAGATGTCCACTATCGGCGCCTCTTCTACTCTTTCTCATCATTCCTAAGAAATCACATTGTGCCACTCTCTCTTCTCCCTTGTAATGCTTCAACGCCTCCGTCGTCATGTTGTTGTCACTCTTAATTATTGTAATATATAATGAATAACGATCACTGTTGAGTATTGTCTGATTGTAATACATTGATATTGAATTGATATGAATTGATAATCATTAATTAAAGCGTAACATTAAACTTTGTGGATGTAGCCATATTGGTATGGGTGAAAGTTTAAAACAATTGATGCAGATGAGAGTGGTCGGGAGCCGTTCGCGATAGACAGCGCTCGAAAAACCTCTTTGTTCTAGGAGTATTTTACCTGTACGCCATTTTCAAACGAGTCGAATCGTATAAATCGTTCGTTTTAATCTATATACATATGTATAGAGAAAGAGAGAGAGGGATCAAACCTGGTATCATCGTTTTCGAAAACCCTTCGCTAGGAATCTTCATAATCTTCGCTGTATCATTTCTTCCAAGTTAATCGTACTATTAACGAACCACTTTTACAAACGCACATCGAAACCCAATGAGGTGTTTCGTCACGTGATAAGACTTCTCGATTCCGCGTAGGTAAGTTTCGATAAAATATCGAGACTATCATAAAAGAATTCATATCGCCGAAGGTGTTCGAATCGGAGCAACCTTCGTGAGTTCTGTCAACGCGAGCGGCTAGTAGCGAATGAGTGTTGTTTGTGTATGCGTGAGAGTGTCCCGTGCGTCAATTCAATGTGCAGTTGTCAGTGGAGAAAGTATTTATTGCTCAAAAAACATCGGAAGACCGTGTGTGGGAAGGAAAGGCAGCAGGAAAAAATGCGGAGTTGGTAGGCTACGGGAAAGGAACGGGGGAGGGGGAATGGATGGGTGCGTAAATTAAAAAGCGGCGAACGTACGTGAGACATAAAGAAGAAAAAAATGGATCACAGACAGGGTACTCCGCCAAGTCGAGAAACACGAGAAGAAAACCGAGAAGATACTCACGTTGTTCAGTCGCTGTATCACTTACAAATGACAAAAATAAATAAATAAATGAAAAAATTAACAAAAAAAGACAAAGGACTCGCAGCGCCCTCCCCCGCGCACGCCGACTTCAAATGGTACTAATAAACCCAAAGTGCCTCTGGTAGATTTTTGGGCATAAGCTTGAGTAATAAAGACTACATAGCGTTTACTATAAAAGCACGATTACGACGCGATCGCTGATTGTAATAAAACGATGATAATAATAATTTAAACAAAACGAAAAGGGGAGGAGATCGAAAAGAAAAAAAAGGGAAAGTGAGACAAACGAGTAGGAAGGAGACAGCGAGAGAAGAGAGAGCAAGAAAGACAAATAGAAAGTGAGGGACAGGAGCGCGTGTAACGAACATGTAAGTACACGTGCTTACTTATTGAAACACAAAAGAAATAATAACAAAAAATAAAAACAACCCGAAAGGGCGGAGTGCGGGCGTACCGGGTGTACGCGGTGCGTACGCTAATTACACGTTTAGATAGGTATACATATAGTCGGTAGCCTAGTCTCTATATCAGTGTCTGCCCTGAGTGTCTTTCCCATGGTGTATCCCTATAAAGTGCGTGTACCTTGAACTCCTGGTAAGCAGACGTGCAATTTCCTTGAAACGTTCAATCAACCTCCCTCTTTGCTCAGTCATCATCAGCCTTTGAAACGAAGGAGAACCCGCCTCTCCCTTCTACCAACGTCCTCCTGCGCCAACTTTATCACCCCTTCCACCACCAATATCATCGTTATTATCATCAAATTCCCCCCTCCCTTCGTAACGCGTTTAACTGTGCTCACACATCACGCGTCCTTCGCCACACTACCGATCGGCACGTTTTGCTAAGTAAATATTATTATTGTATTGATGGTTCCTCGTTAATTATGGAATGTACGATCCCAATTTGTAAAATTCGAACTAAGTAAGGAGATGTGTATCGCCGTATCGTTCGTGCGTGGCTTGCTGCCCCGGCAGTCTACTACCGTGTATGCTGAGTCGTATTTGGAGAGAGAACGTACGCCTCGAATCGAATGTCTTTGTCGAAGGATGACCGTGTACGTATGAGCATATATTTAGGTCTTCTTGTTTGCTTTGTCTCTGCTCGAGGAGGTAAGATTGATCTTACGTCAAAAAAATGGTCTCGATAAAAGGAGGAGCGGGACCATTGGTACAGAGTGAGATGACAAATAAGAAAGACTGGGAATGACAGATCATTCGAATGAAAGATTTGCATGAATGTTTGTGGACTGTGTAAGACTGAGAGAGGCAGCGGAGGGAGCTTGCCAATCAATCCGGGGTCGCTCCCTCGCCGCTCATTTTTACGTCATAAACATTAATTATGATTATACATACAAAACAAAAAAAAAAGATAATGCATCCAGCAACACGATTACGTTACGTTTATAATAGTCATGTTCCTTTCCGATCAATAATTATTAATAAATCTATATCAACCTTGCTACATTATTTTGTACTTGTTTTTTTAATCTTAATATATTAGATAAATATATATATATATATAAATAATGCCGTTTTTAAGTTATCCGATCTTTATTATTATTATTTTTGTATAAATGTGTGATTAATAGTACGGATAGTGTAATAATTTTGTATGTTTATTGAACCAAAAATAAATATTATTGATAAAGAATCATCTTAGGCGTTCTGTTTAACTCTCCGTCGCTTTATTTAGGGGACTAGTAACGGTGTCGTCTGTATCCTCCACCTTCTCTGGAGATTCTGGTTCTCTATGTGATCGTAGACTTCCTGGCCCAATAGTGCTTAATATAACCGGCAGAAGAAATAATCCGTGCCAGAGACCAAACAATATTACCAAAACAAAAATCTTTAAAAACGCATGGAACACATAACTGTCCGAGAATACCATCATGGAAAGTGCAAGTAACGTCGAGCCAGCACCGTATGCAACCGCTGCACCAATGTACCTCACCGCGATATGTGCTCTTTTTGTACGATCTTCATTTCCGCTTACACTCGCAGCATTTATAAATGCGTGTGCAACGTGAGCAGCGTAATCCACACATAATCCAATGCCCAATTCCAAACCTGGAAAACAAAAATTAATATAATAGTGTTGACAAAATTGTGCTATGTTGAAATTGTCAAAGAAACTGATTACGCACCAATGCAAGATGCAATATCTATTGTCAAGCCCCAAAAGTACATGAATCCGCAAACATTCAAAAGTGTAAGAAGTACGCATAAAAAGATCCAGAAACATGTCTGCAGCTCAGCGATCAGTAACCCTGTCATTCCCATGACACAAATCAAAGCCAAGAAGACATTACGCTGAACTTCTTGAGCGATTAGTTTGTCGGTGACCCACAAGCTGAATACTTCGCTCCAGACTGTGACGAAACCATTGACTCCAGCATCATGTGCCACCTGCTTACTTTCATCCATCGCTGGGATCCATTGATGAGGACCATAAAATCGTTTAAAGGTAAGATCTATAGTAGCTACTAAAATCGGTGCAGTACTTTCACCGCACGTTAAGCTTTTTCCAAAACGGAAGTTCCGTTGATATTTGCCTCCATTTCGACTAAATAAGAACTTGGACAGATATTTTCGGAATTTCACGTCTTCTAGTATTTCATATCTTAAATCTGTTAATTAAAATATTTATATATATATATACTTATAAAATATATTATTGATTTGTTTCTTATAGTTTCTTTTTGAATTATTATTGTTGCAATGATAAAAAATATTGTCAACCTTTTTGAAAATATTCCAAGACAAATTTGGCAAAATCACTGGGCCAAGAATTTATACTTTGTATCGTTGATAAATTTCCAAATTTCTCAGCCAAATTTATTAACTTTGGAAACTCGGCGGTATAATTGAAATCTCCCATAAGAATCATTGCTTCGTAACCATGTTCGGGATATTGAGTGCGTCGTACGTCAATATATTTACTTAAATACGAATGGCTTGGTATAAACCAGCCTGGGTCAAACCATTGTTCCAATTTTAATGTACCCATAATTCCAGCCGATACTGTAACTATTGTTATTAATACTATCATTATCTTTCCGGGTTTTGTCAGAATTATATTTGAATATAATTTATTTATCAACTTTGCGGCAGGTTCTTCTTGCGGACTAGTGAATTTTTGTACAAAGTTTTCATGAACGATGCAAGGTAGTATCGAATTTCTTTTATTCTCGATTCGTCGGGCGTCGACGGTAAAGAAGGCAACGTAAAACGTGACTTGAAATAAAAACGTCAGTAGCACTCCAACCGCCGCGTAAATACAGAATGATTGAAGGGATGGCAATATCTAGAATTATATATAAAATTTAATATATATACACACACACATACATACTTTTCATCTATGTAATAAGTTAAATGTCAATTCAATCTTACTGTGGATGCACCAATAATAAAGGCAACAACATCAGTAAGAGAAGTAATAATAATAGCCGAGCCTGCATGCCCTAACATTAAAGCTATTCTTTCTTCTAATGGCTTATTTTGATTCAACTTGTATGTATGTATTTCTTTCCAAGATGCCATTATTAAAAAATTATCGTCTATTCCAAGAGCCAACAACATAAAAGGTAAAGAAGTATGCACAGGTCCATACGAAATCCCAAGAGCAGAGCACACACTGATTGAAGCTATAAAAGCACCACCCACACACAAAAGACCGCCAATTGTGAGATAGACCTGGAGAAAATTGTATTTTGTAAAATTTAAAATTTGTGCTTCTCATAAAATCTTTTTATGAAAAACCACATTCATATTCCAACTTCTTATATCAATGAAAGTTTAATATAGTACTCACTCTCCATCCCACCCAATTGTAATCCGAGAATATGACTAGAACGTAGAAAAACATTAAAATGAATCCTATTGATAATATACCAATATTTCCGAACATTGTTACAAATGTAACATCACCAAAGCTTCTACCAGCATCATACCAGATAGCTAATGTATTATTTACATTTTTTTTGTCATTTAAAATCCTTGCATTTTCGTGCAATATATCCAAATAGGATAGCTCCCACTGTAATACATCATCTGTTGCCTAGAAATAAAATATTATTTTTATTCCAAATATTTTTATGATATATGCAATGCAAAATATATAGAATTTATATTGATTCTGTTAAAGATCTAAGATGTTATAAAATATATATTATAAATAATCTACTATTTTTTTTATCAAAAAAGCGACATTTTAATGTTGATCTTGACAAAATCATTTCAAGAATAAAGCAAGGCCTAAATCATATAAAAAATTTAAAGTATGTGGTATATAATGTACACATTATAAGCTGTTTAGTGATAATATTTCTATAAGACTTTTGTAAATTCGAAACTATTTAAAACATTAGAAATCATGATTTAGGCCTTTTTATAAACTTACCTTACCCAATCAGCTGTTCCAACATCGTTGCCAAAATTATTCATATCCACTTTTGAAAAGTTTACATTAACTGCCCATTGTGTTCTTACTGCTGTGGCTGAGATGATTTTACCCTCTTCATCTCTTGTTATACCGCCCAATAATTCTGTAAAATTTAGTGGATGGCCCAATGTGGGACTAATTTTTGTGGTGTTTATATCTTTAATAATATCCTCCTTAGTTTTATGGAGAATCACATTAGTGTCATATTCCCATATATCCAAGATACTGCTTAAAAGGCAAGCTTTTGGCAAATTGTTTACTACATTACAATAGAGCTCAGGACTAACATGAACTGCAGGTTCAAATACAGTGTTATTAATTTGTTTGTCTGGTTCAATTTCAAAGAAATCATCAGTCAGCAGTTGATCGCTGCGCTTTTTTCTATGTACAATACCTGATATGACAGGTACTCTATTCATTAAACAAAGAGAAATTAGTTTTGGTTTTTGGTAAATCTTATAGTATCCATAAAATAAAGCTTGTTCAATAACATGCACAGAAGAATGCTTACTTGAAACATACATCTGTCCATGCAATTTGATCAGAAGTTTGTACAGAAATAACCTCCTTTGTTATTCCATTTAGCTGAAAGAATTTAAATAAACTAAAATGTATATTACACACATAGAGAAACCTTACTACAATAAAATATATAAGTAAAAGTAGATACTCTTGCAAGAACTTCTGGTTCTAATACATCATCAGCAGTTAATATCATATTCTCCATTCTCAAACCCTGTTCAAATTGTTCGAACATCCATTCTGTGTCACGAACAAAGTCAGAGTCCTGTGGAACCCATAATTTCACAGGATTTTTCTCTTGATGAAAAAAATATAAACCAGAAAGAGAAATCAATACTATCACAGTACTTCCAATTATCCATTTCAACGGTCGTCGAGCAATTCGCAACCCGAGTCTGAAAAAAGATATAAGCTGACAACGAAGAATTCTTATATTACTCAGAGGGCATATTATCAGACCTACCTATAGAAAAAATGTTCCACCACTTCTGATAAACGCTGTGGTATGCGTTGCAGAAAGCTTCGGAAAGACCGTTTGTGAACTATTCTCTCTTCTATCTCCATTTCTTTACGCTGAAATCGAATCACAGCACCATGATTTCTCTTCGAATCATGATCGAATTTTACGCGCAATAAGCGCAAACCTTATCGAATCACCTCAAAACGAATAATTCCGTTCGTAATCCGAAGTTACGGCTTTATAGTCAGTCCTTCGCAACGGGTGAAGGACAATGTATACCTAACCTCTAAATTTGGCGACCGATTAAGTACACGAATAGATATAGAAATGTAAAGAAAAATATACAATCAAAGACGAACACTTCCATTTGAAGCAATTTGTGCACGGAACTTTTGTCTAGCTCCGCGAACAATCGACTGTCACTATCCATAGTGACCCTTCTCGACTTATCCCTCGTTTCGCTGCATCAGGTTACATCTGATAGACGTTACGCTATCAGCGCGCGTAACTATCGTCTAATGTAAATTATCATATGAGTGGACAACGGAATTACATGCATCGATGGTTAATAAAAAGTATCTGTTTAAAAGAAAAATTAAATTAAAAATTTGTATGTTACCGTTTCTATACACTGATTTTGTGTTTTAGTCCCAACGAGGTCTAGAAATGACCGTATATACGTATACACATTTATTTCTTTGTCAAGTTTTTAGAGCTAGAATTGACGTGTATACCGGTTTTGAATGAATAAACATTGCAAGATCTGGATTTTCCAAGAAATTGTAATGACGTAACCAATTAAGAAGATATTAAATTCAAGAATTTATAAGAATATACTATTAATAAGAATATATTACAATCTAAATATATAAAAAATGAAGATATTAAAATGTCTAACACAAATATTTGCATTGTTGCTTTGCATTACAATTTGCACTCTATTTCAATATAGAAAACTAACTCCAGCCTTCACAATTTCCGTGTAATATGGAAAATTACAAAGGAAGAGAATTTACCAGGAGCACTACACGATTTCCACTGAGATCGATTCTTTAAAGTATCACTCGTACTTCTTGCCAGTTGAATCACGACTATGACGCTTTGCTCTACGAATCTGAACAGGTTGCACTCAAAATTAACTTAATAACTGACTATTGATCTCAAAGACGTAACATAACGAACACGTCATAATCTAGACAAGCTAAATACTTATCAATTAAATCCAATGATAACGAAGATATTGCACACCGAGGCAGTGTTCGCTTTCAGTACGTTAGCAGTTGAAACTCGAATAAGCACGATGATCGCGGCTCTTATGTGGCTCGATGTTGCATGTGCACATGCTGTCTGTGAAACAATAACTATAATTAATTTCTTCTGCGGTTTCTTTCATGTCTAATTACGAATTAGTAATCAGAAGGGTGCACGGCATATGACTGATGAAGCGCAGCGCATTGTCTTAATTTCTCTGGCAAATAAATTAAAATAAAGTTACCATCGTAGTTCTATAAATGACAATATATATTCTGGTTTATCGGTTGTTAATTCATGCATTGAAAAAGTAGCATGACGAAGAACACTGTAATTGGTCTATAACAGGAAGTTGATAGATCGTTAGAAGAACTGAAGATTTGTTTTTGCAACGAGTATTGTGTAACATGCACCTTATCCGGATACTTCAAGATATTTTATAATGTGTTAGAATCACGTTATTCTTTGTATAAAAACTGAAGAAAACATCTTAAATTGTGACTGTGAAAAGAATTGGTTAAGAAGTTTACTTATCATTTGTGACGTTTTATAGGCCAGATTTGCATTTTTGCTACTAGCTTGTGTTAATAATGAGAGTTATTGGACACTAATAGACACGTATTGAACACGGGGTCAAATACGCGCTGTACTTCTACATTGATTAAATAATTGTAAATTATTCGAACTGCATCTTTATTGTGTTAAATAAATCAAATTACATAAATTAAATATTCTCGTTGACCTATTATATCAATATTTTCGTTCATTTATTTGCCTGTACGTAAAACGTCTATTAAAAAATGTTCATTGTGTCACATATAGATGGTACAAATATCTCGAAATTCTTTCCCGCATATTTTGCAAAAAAAAATCTTCAATAAATATGAAATAAAATATGACACAAAAACTTTAAGTTTTTTCATATTTCAATTTTATTAAAGAGACCTTTATAAACCGCACTAATGATGACGTCTACATTTACTGATTTACGCGACACGAGACACGTTGAACGCTGCAGCTACGTATCGTATCAAAATGCAACGATCACGTTTCTAGAACTGCAAGAAATACGTATATTACTATACCGAGATCAGGATGCGTAGTAAAACGCAGATACGACGGACATGTAAATTAAAATGCAAAGTTCCGAGATGGACAGAATTGTTATGCAATAACGATGCAGGTCCACGAATTTAATGTGGAGCAACGTACGTAATATGCTAACTACCGCAAAAGCGGGTAAAATCAATCTAGCCATAGGAAACAGCGGTGACGTAGTCAGCCATATCGGTGCAATTAGCAGATAAGGGATGACAATTCCAAGATCATGTTGATGTGCATTTCTGATGCGAACCACGTCCTCGTGACCTCCTCCGTTAGGACATAAAATTATGTCGGTACTTGCCAACCACATTTTGTCCTCCTCGCTGTGAATCACCTGTGAAAAATCGATCAAAACGATGCGTTCCAATTATGGACTTGTAAATATTATTACGTTAAAAAATCTATTATCAATAATCTCTCCTTCGATAATCAGACTTGGCACTTTTTGCCAAGAACATAAATACGTATGTAATCAAGTGCTTAAGTACGTTCAGAACTACTTTCGTCACGATAAGCGGCGTGGCGTAATATAAATAATGATCAAAAGTATTTCGTGTTTTTATTAATGTCAACTTTGAAATGTCTAAATGTATGTTAACTCTGATTTGTCTGTTAGGTAATTTTGATAAGACAGGAAATATGTATTTTATAATATTCGATCACGAAATATCTCATCAAGAGATAACAGTGTATCTTGAATATACTTAGTCATACACCTACAGACACAGAAAAGATATTAGATGGTAGTATTTATACTAGAATTCTTATCGTTATAACTACGATATTCAAGATCAACTGTTATTGATTTCTTAAATCCGCTAATCAGTTGACACTTAGACATATGGCAGAATAGAAATCGTATTGGTATACAAGTGATGATTTTGAGAAATTAAATTTAATCATATATTTCTATAATAACTTTAATCTCTATCATGATATATTTTCATGATGTAGAAAAAATATGTATAATGAATTTCTTACAATAGTAAACGTAGAATACTGTTTTAGGAAAAATAACACTGAACTAAATTATCTTTTTGATTTTTAAAAATCTTGAAAATTATTTCCATGATTGTCAGCCAGCCATCCATGTAAACATAATATAATTTAGTTTTGACACACATATAGAAGATTAGGAATAAAGAAATTATTACGTCGAAGAGATTGATAGTCGAATGATAAATTATCACATACATACGTATCTCCCGGTTAAGAGATTATAAACGACCAGACAGATTTTTTATTGATATCTAATGCTAGATCAAAATAAGGATTATATAAGGAAAATAAGGATATTTTACCCGTCTGGTGGCTCGTATTCGCCCAGTGAACCACGTCAGGGCGTTCATCTTCAGAATGAGAACGCATGACCACCAAACGTAAACGACCCACAGCTCTTTCACCTCGTTCGCAAGATTGTTCTCCATTGTTTCACGTTAGCCGTCCAGCTGGCTTCGTACCGAGAAAGAAAACGCGAAGAATGGGCGACGTAGCTCGTTGTTTCCTTAACGTTTCATTCATCTCATTGCGTGCGCCATTCCGTATCTCGACGAGCAAGAAGGGGACCATTTATCAGTGTCGTGATAAAGCTACGATAATGGTGGTCAACGAACGACGGAGATAAATAAACACAAAAAGGAAAGAAGAAAAAAAGAAAAACTAAGAATGTACCAAAGTATGGAAACACGAGGCGTATTTCAAAGTTAGTATGAACGCGAGTACGCGAGTGGAAAGTCGGTTAAACGAGAGGAATCGACGGATGGAGCCGTGTTAAAATTCACTTCGCATGGATTCGTTGTCGTTCGCTGCTACCAGACGACTGACTACCTCGAAAACCGGTGTCCCGAACGTGATCTCGCTTTCTACAGTCCCATTTGGAAGTCAAATCGATGCGCGCCACGCTGATTCTTCGCTGGAGCACGTTTCGGAAACGTCGCGGCATTTGTTTCGAACGAACTCGTTTATTTTCCTCGGTGGAAACACGGCCGCGTTAAAAAGTTCGGGAATTGTAGGACACGTGGTTCGTGCAGCAAGTTTCCGCCGTTGAATTGAATAGCTTCGTGCTGACACGATGCTGAGAAATGCGAGTTTGTGAAGTTTTCGTGTTATTGTGAGATTGGCTTGATGATTTTTGGAAATGTGAAACGTTGATTGAGCAAACGTATAGCGAACTCCACATATTCTTTTTGTTTGAAATCTTGAGAATATTAAATATAGTAATAGTAACTATCAAAAGTATCCGGTTGTTATATAGGTTTGTTATATCGTTGAATTGAATTTTGGAAAATAAAATTTTGTTTGTTAGCTCAACCAGAACATTTTGACCGCCACTATAAGAGAGATAAAAGCATGTCTTCTCGTTAGTACATGTATTGATACTTCCATTTAAGAGCTTTTAATGTACATGTCTCTTACAACAGTTATCCTAAGATTCTTTATCACGGTCAATCGACGAATCCGATCTACTAAGAAACCATTAATCAGTAATTTATAATTTCTTAAAAAGAAATTACTGCCGATTTTATCCCTTTAACTCATAAGCATTTCTATTTTTCCTTATACTTTCTCCTTCTCGATCTTTCGCATTTCAAAGATAATTATCAGTTTAAATAATTCAAATAAATTTAATAAACACCTATATCTTTCTGAATATTTTCATAGAATGCTCTATCGAATAATAAATTTCAAAACTTTTTCGCAAGAAATGGCTTAGGAAACTTATTGCAAAACATAATTTGATCAGTTATCGTATTTTTAATTACTAGGTTGTCCAAAAAGTTTCTTTCGTTTCATAAGGTGATAATAGATGAACAACAATTTCTGTTTTATATTATTTTATTGAATTAGGTATGATGCATTTCGTTCTATTTCTATTATTATGTTCGTGCATAATTGAATAAACTAATATAAAACAAAAAACATTGTGCGTCTATTATTTCTTTATAAAACGAAAGAAACTTTTCGGATAACCTAATAGAATTAGAATCATTTCTAAAGGAAATTCGAAAAACTTCACATGTTCCGCACTTTTCCTCCCACCAAGAAAATAGCATCTAATTAAAGTGAAATCTTCGTAGAGTATGCGAATTTACTGTCACGTTACAAACGCCACTGGGCGATGTTGCTCTTTTTAATGTTCGCCTGTATCGACACGTCGATCAGATTATTTCCGAGGAAGAAATCCGTTGCGACGATGTTCGTTTCCTTCCACCATTCCTCTTGAAATTTGTACGTGAGATTTCTGTTCACCGAGTCGGCCATCTGCCGCAGTCCGCCGGATAAATTAAAGATTATGTCTAGCGGATACGGTGTTAATTCCGCCATCACCGCCCACAATGGATTTTGACTGTTCCGGGACTTCTTCGGACCCATGATAACTTTCTCCAAATATTTGAACAGCCCTTCCACCGTTTGTTGATTGCCCCAGGCTTGAGACATCGTTGGCCACAGCCAGTCGTATTCTAGAATAAAATTAATTTACAAGTACGATTCGCGAAATAAAATTGAAATGATATTGAAAATAAGAACGAGTACTGTGCACATTATATTTCTAAAATCCTCTTCTTGGATATTTAAATAATATAAAGTATATGTATAATATAAGTGTATGTTAAAATAAAATACCTGATGAACTAAGTACAGCTGGCTGAAAAGGTATTACCTGAATATTTTATACTAAAGTATATATTTTCGCAATATAATTTTATTTTGAAAATATTGAACAACTAATGTTGAGAAGAATAATAAATATTCGTAAAGAATAGATTTCTCGTAGTCTCTCTTCTTTAGTATTTTATAATTTTTGATAAAATGTTCTAAATATCTAACATGGTCAAGTGCTTTTATGACCAACTGTATAAAATTCAAGTAAAATTAGAACTTTCATTAAGCCAATTTTTATATCTGGATGAATCTGCATATTGACCTAGGTAATTTCATTGAACGGAGGTTGATAGTAAATTTACCATTAACAGTGTGCTTGTCGCCGTAGCAAATTATCAAGCGTTTCCCTCCGGTCCAAATATCATTCAAGGTCGGACCCAGACCTTCGACCCCTCTATCGGGTTTTAGAATCAAGCCTTCGAATTCTCGCAAGAGGATCATAGCCAATCGACAATGCCTGTTCGGTCTATCTTCAAATCCCACGGGAAATCTAAAAGTAACACAATTCCATGTTGAACATCGTTTCCCTCCAACTATAAAATATGCAGTTATTCTACTATATAAATATCACCAAATTATTCCAATTTTTCTCTCAATTCTTATCCTACAATAGGGTCATACATGACTTTCGAACAAAAATTTCCTTTCAATTGTTAAATACACGATATAAATATGTTGACCTACTACACTTAATTTCATAGCCATTTGAAATCAATTTGCATTACGAGCACCGAATTGTTCTCTCGGTATTATTGATCCGTAAGTCGTCAGTGTTGCATTATATCGCCAATTTACCTATGAAAATCCATGATGACCACTTCTCCCCTAGCGACGTTCAGAAAGTTTCTCACGTCTTTGATGATGGCCGAGAGAGGGGTGATCCGGATGACATCATGATTGATCCAGAATCTGCTTATGTGATTGCCCTCTTCGATGGCAGTGCCGTTCGGAATTGACGGATAATAACCAACCCTGATGTCTAGATATCTTATACCGTGCACTAATTGTGTCCATATATCGCGATCCTGTGTCAAGAGATATCTTTGAAACGCGTCCCGCCTCGTCAGGTCACCGTGCTTGTAACATCCGGAATTATGCGTTCCGGGTATCAATAAACTTCCTATCGGAAGCCTTCCTAATTGCTTCCTGAAAAACATAGCAAATCTTTTTTATATAAATTTTCGTAAAGGAAGATATTCTTCCTTAATAAAATTTAGATTTAAGAATTTATTGAGAAGAAAATCTTCCAGTAATGTTTGTTAAAAAAAATTTCGCAATGATATTTGTTGGAAATTAAAGAAAATGATTTTAGTACAATTTGAAAAAATAGATTCTTAATTTTAATTTCATATAAATTTTCTTAATGAGGAAATATTCTTTCCGAATAATGTTTATTGGCAAGTGAAGCAACTAATTTGAATAATGTTTGGAAACTTACGGAAGTTAAGTATATTACCTCAAGTCGTACATCCATGTTGGCCAGATTTGTAAGCAGGAACTGGTAAGGATAACTCCATCCTTGTAAAGGGCAGCATGGTGTTTCAGGCAATGTGGACCAGGAAGCGTCGCGCCATCCTCGGTATCCCATCCACCCGGAAGTGGTGGACGACCCACGGTGATATTCGTTCGGTAGTAACCGCGTGGATATTGCAGCGAAGTCAAAGTCAGCTTAGGCTTCACCGTTTTATCTGGAAGCGCGATGTCGATGGTTGCGTCGACCGATATCGAAATGGTTACTTTTGAATTTTAAACTTCGATGAAATTGAAGAAAATACACGCTTTTGTTCACTTAAATGGTTCGTGTAGCTTCTTTTGAATAAATTCATGACATATGACGTATATAAAAAGTAATTGCCATAGAAATGGAAAATAAAAATTATCGAAGATAAAGAAAGGAGAATAACGAAACTATAGATTAATTAGCATCGGTAAGACAGGATTTAATCCTTGAATCACTAGTTACGACGTTCAAGAGAAGCAAACAAAACTTATTACTATGTGCTGGGTCAGCAGTGAACACCTTGATGGTATCTGGGTATCCTGTGCCCGATGGACAATCGAGATCCCAATTTACTTCGAGCTCAGCGTCGACCACCTTGTCGCTGGCAGCGATTGGTCTCCACAATGAGGAGACTGTCAGCCATACTTTTCCGCATTGTGCTGCCAATGCTAAAATCACGAGTGTTATCGTCAGCAATCTTTATCGATCGAATTACACGATCCAAGCTATTAAGAATATTGCAAGTGTAATACGAGAAGCACAGAAAATTTAGATTTACGCTCACCGATATCGCAAAATAAATGAAGAAGCAGCAATATTACACCCTTCAGCATCATCGAGTGATACTATTTTATCCAAGCTTCCCGTATAAACCGTACTCCAACGTTCAGCGTCAAAGATTTACCTATATTTATAAATAAGGATAAAAATTCAATTCTAAAAATAATCGAAGTTATGAACCTCTCGACGAAGGTTCCTATAGAACTAGATAATTTAATTCAGCAATAAACGAAGATGTAGATTTTTTATTTAAAATATGAAACTTTTTTTATAATATCAACTTTTACAGTGTTCTGAGTCTAGCTACCGACTACTAGAATGTCTTATTACTTGAAAGAAACAAAAGTTCGACAAGGGTCGTCTTTGTTACGAGTTCATCAATTTCTTTTACTTTTTAGTATAACTATACCGTACCGATTTCAAATTACAATTCCCACGAAATCTAATACCATTCGAATAACCAAAATCGAAACAAAAAAAGGAAACAATAAAAAGCGAGATGAAAATACGAAAAAACCGAATCCGAACAGCAGAGCAACAGCAAAAGCACTTACACGTAGCGCGCACACTCCGCGAGCCACTTCCGACGCAGCGAGTCGATCGCCAGGAGTCCCTCGAGTCCTGGTTCTCCTTGCTTCTCGATGGCCGATCGAGCATTCAGTCGCGCTTCGTTGCCCGCCCACGGAAGCGTCGCCGCTTTCCCGCGTCGCTTTCTTGGCCTGCAGCTTTTCAAGGCGATCGCAAACCGCTCGATCGGCTCATCGTCCGGCGTGGCAAGCGAACAACGATCGATTCGCGGAGTACCGTAGGCTGTACAGAAGCGACACAATGAAGAAGAAGAATAGGAATCGAACGCTCGTTATCCTGCTGGTCCAACCGATCCGGTCGTCTGGAGACAGTCCAGTGACTGAACGATAGACAACCGAACGACCCGTAACCGGACCAGTTTAATATAGAACCCGCTCGCTTATGGGACATTCAAGCACATTGTGCCATCCTTCCATCACTTCCTCGGACACGTCAATTGCTCGGTGGGGACCACTAGGCTGTCCTCGTTGTCCGTCCGATGGAACGTGTTCCGTTTTTCTCTGTCCACCGTTCGATCATCCTATCGACTGCCGTCCAACCATCGGGGGTCAGACCCGGTCTGACCCGTCGGCATTAAACACCATTTCCTGCGTATGCCGTGGAATATATAGTTTCGAGACAACGACTACGGAGGGAGGGCGAACAGATCGGAAAGTACGCGCCGGGCACCAAGCATCGACGGATCCCGGTTCACCGGGGTTTGGGGACGGATTCTGATTCTACATTGAATTATCACCCTCGCTCGTGGCTGAACAAGCGGGGAGTAAGGGACGGCAGTCGTGAGAGCTAACAGGATGATGATTAGGTACAGGTGCAGCCAACGAGGCGACTCGATTTATCGTTACTCCGCGTTCGATGATGTTTACCGAGTACCGACTATGTATCCTTGGTGTGTATATTCAAGCCATAGGCTTCTCTCGAAACTGTTTATCATTCGCGGTATGTGTTTTTCGAATAATTTTGGACGAACGGGAAGATTCGATTTAGTGGAAATTAATTTTTTTTTTTGGATTGTATTCATTGGTGTAGAATGTTTGACATAGAATTATAGAGATTGTTATATGATCAGGCAATATCACGTTTTGCCTGCGCTGTTCCGATTATACGTAAATAGTTTAGTATTTCGTAGTAATATACACACGAATGGTTAAATAGTTTATTCATTTGTTCGATAGTGTGAATTTTAGAAAATTAAACGTGTTGTAAAATTGTGTAGTCAATGAATTAGATTCTCTGACACGTTTTTATCGAAATTCTGTCTTCCTTAATAATTAGGAGGTAGTACATGTATTCTGCTACTTTTTACGTAAACTCTGATTATAATTTAATTATGCATTATTGACTTTTTTCATACTAGAGTTCATTAAAATATCTTCAACGAATGACTTGAAATATTACCTGAAAATATATATATATATATGTGTGTCTATTTTAAGCTCTTGTCAAAGAACAAAAACGCGAATGCAATTCGATGTGAAAATTCTATTTCTACCATTCAGCCATATCGATGTTCTACATACAAAGAAACGAAGCGATTGATTAAATGGTACACGCAATAAAATAAAAAAAACTCTATAACTCGTTTAGTATAACAGATATACAATTTATTTACAGTCTCACGCGAGTACAAAATAACAATGATTTGTATGACGGACGCAAATGTGAGGACAAAGCGTCGAAGAGGATTGATATCGATTGCAACGCGCGAAAAATAAATTAAACGCTTAGAAGAATTCTTCTCGTCTTGATCGTCGCATTTCTTTCTCTCGCTCTAAATAAATAATTAGTTAATCCTACAGAGAAGTATGTATATTACAGTGCCTGGGTACAATTAGATACAATGACCCGCGGCTTCTTTCTATGCGCACGCGCGCGTACGCGTTAACCCAACTCCTTAATTACTCTTATCGCGTTAAACTCTTCTAATCGGCGTTTACAGTACAGAGAAGGACGTTAATACGATTTGATTCGTTGAGGTAGATAATTTAATCAGTCTATGAAGCTGCTTTGTCGGTCGGTTTGCTCGTTATTGGCATCAATTCGCAAAATTCGGTTCCGGCGCATTCTATTGAGTCGAGCTGAACGTTAACTTCCAGTTGAGCCCTAGCTGGACATTGAATGCGGCACGACCATAAGCCGGCAGTATTAATACTGAGCGTCTCCAGTTCGAACTTCTTCGGTATACGTGTAACTGTCGGAAATTGCATTACTTAGTTCGTTCGAGCTTTCATAAAAGTTCTTCGATCTTGATCAGTCTATCAATAATATACAAACAACTTTACTTAATTTATCATACCAGAAACTACAATTCGAAAGATCGTTCTGCGAATATGTTGCTTTCTATCTGACCAGGTACAAACGTTGAAGAGGGAAGGATGTTTTGGTAAATTGAACGTCAAGCCTCATGGCTGATCAGCGATCGCGTCACCGCGAAGGCGAGTGAATTAATTCGTAACATGATTATATGCCCGTTTACTTTACCTACAACCTATCAAATAAATTAAATTACTCGGCTACTCGCGAGGTTGGTGTGAATTACACGTTTCACACGCAAGAACGAACGACGAAAATTGTTTAAAGAAATTGTCGTTGAATTGAGTAACTTGCTGGAAGATGAATTCGACCATAAAATATAATCGACTCGATTCCTCTAACGAAAATTCTAGGTATTTCATGGAAACTCTAACGAATACTTATGTACAACTTAATGATTTCAAATTTAATGATGTCAAAATTGTTTCAAGGGTCTGAAAAAATTCAAACAAAAAACTATGCTCTCCTCTAGAGACGCATTAAATGTCTTGTTTCCTTTCAGTCTCTTCTTTTCTAAAAAAGATTCCCAAGGAAATATTCATCTTTATCGAACAATGAAAGAAAATGACGGTCGATGAAAGTACAAATTAAAGTCTTATTTTTTTCTCCATCAACATCGTCATTTTCTATTGTTCTTCTTATGGAATGTATCTTCTTAATGCGACGAGTTAGTTCGCTCGTTGCGTAAGAAGATTTAACAGTTCGTCGTGATCCATACTGTTCAACGTCTGTATATCGATACCCAACGCGTTCGCCACGCTCTTCATATCGAGGCCGAAGCTCTTCAACAGCTCGATGAAGTCCATTTCCTCGCCGGTGAACGGGTTGTGCAGCTTTGGGCAGCTGTGATTACACTGCGGCCAAGTGCAACGTTCGATTAACCGGAAGTGGCAGCCCTGGACACACTTCCGTTTGCCAGATGGTATCACCGAGCGCTGCGGTCTGGTACCGTTGAACATGCCTGTATGGTTGCTGTCGTTGTTCTGCTTGTTACCCTTCCGACGACCTAGAATTTCAACGAATTTCAGATGATCCATTTCTTCAAATATGTACATTCTTCGACGAATACGATAAAAGAAATGGATAACGGAGAAAATGTAAAGCGTGTTCGGATTAAATAATCTGAAAACATTTTCACGTAAGAAGCTAATATGTTTGGGAAAGATATGTTAATAATTTTGTTCAAACATAGAATTTTTGCCCCATAAAAAATTAATTTGTTAGCAGGGTTTTGTCAATAAAGTAGTGGCAAAGTGATTTTGTAGGCTGAAAAATGTTACCCCTTCTAATTAAAGTAGCATGGATTGCAAAAATAAATATCTCAACAATTGTAAAGAACTACAGGACGAGGTTACTTCAAAATAATTATTAAAAAGATTATGCAGAAGTTATAAAAAGTTATAAAACCAAAAGAAATATCAAAGATGTAATGTAATATTTTGCATCCATAATTTCTCACTTAGTAATTCTTATCTATATTATATATTATATTTATATATATTATATATTATATATATTATATTATATATTATATAATAATTTACCTGTAGATTTTCTGCGCTCATGTTTCTCCTTCTTCATCTTCGATATCTTATTTCTGTCCCTGCGTTTGCCTTTGTGCTTCCGTCTCTTCCTCTTTTTGTTCTCCCTGTCCTGCATCAGGGCGTTAGACGAAATTTTCCTCTCGATCGATTTACCGATCATCGACGATCTGACTTTTTGCAACTCCGCTATGAAGTCGCTCTTTCCGCTTCTTCCCGGTTCAAACGAAGTTCCGTTTCCCTTCGTCAGACCGGATCGTAGTAGCTTCCGCAATGACTTCGCGCACGGCTGGTTCGTCTCAATTGGCGAACGAGTGCTGAAATTAACAGGGACGAAGTCAGTTCGCTGCCAGTTTCGCGTTGAAGCAAGTGAAACGGCGGAAAATGAAAGAAGAAGCGCTTTGTGTAACTTTTTTTAGAAAGTACAATATACAACAACCTGGCTTTTGTTGTTCAGTATTTTGTAATATGATGATGTAAATTACAACATGTATTACACAACTCGACTTTTGTTTATTAATTTAAAATTGTTATATGGAATAGGATTTATGAATAAGTAGAAAAAGATGAAAAAATATGCAGGATATACATAAGTTAGATGCAAGATAAAAAATATACAAATTAAAATACTCGTTATAATACACTGTTCAGTATTACTACAAGGTCGTTCTATATTTCACTTTAATTTTCAGTGTCTATATATTCTATTTTTGATAATTGTTTTAAAGACAATTTTTATTATAATTTCATCTCATTTTAATAACATGCCAATCTCTCTTTCTGTCAAGCTTATAGGACTCCTTTACTTTTGTTTGCTTAATTAATACACTAAGATCGTTCATAATAGCGACCTCTTAATTATTCTACATAATGTTAAAAGATGAAGCAAACCTTGAATGTGTGTATTCATAAAAATATTCATAAAAATAACTTACGTAAACATATACAATCGAATAATATAGTACAATTTGATTTATACAGAATACTTCGTTACCTTTTTTATTTTGTATTCTTGGAAAAATTAGTTTTGGAAAAGACTTGATACTCACTCGTTTCGACGGTTCCCAATCGGTATTTGCTCCCAACAGTGCAACGCCTGTGCCAAGGAAATCTCATCTATTTTGACCAACTGCCAATCTCTTTTCGTCAGAACGCTATGACTAATACAGCTCGGGGCAAAGACCGCGCTAACGTTTTCAAATGTCTGTCGCAGACTGTCACCCATCTTGTGTATATAATCCCATTGTTGCTTAGTCACCGGTGCACCCACGTTATCCGCCGACATCTGCGCCTCATCAAACAGCCATTGGAAGACGAACAGCGGCGCTACGAATTTGAAAATGAAAAACAAACATTTTCATCTATTAATTATTTTACACCGAAATTTCGTCGTATATTTTATATTAAGTTTGACACGCAACTTTTTCCCTCTGAAGGTCTCAACATGACAAATTTGGAAGAAAAAAGGCCTTTGAATTTTTGAGAACAAATATTTTTCTCACTCAATTGGTTTACAGTGAAATTTGCTTAATGATTAGCCTTTTTGTCAAATATTTTATATTATACTCGAAACAAGCATCGCGTCTTCGTCTTAGAATCGTCGATTCAGCAAATTTAAAGGAAAATACAGTTCGATCTGAAATGGTCCTCTGAGACGGCGAAATAATAAAATATACTAAGTAGGATAAACAGGTAAAATGGAAGTTGCTTTACCAGTCAACGTTGGATATAGTCTATAGCCAAAGTAGCACCTCCACGGTTCGTTTGGGTACTTATTGACACAATTGTGCGGCATTCGAGCCTTCCAAAGTTCCATCCCCTTGTGAACAACGTCAACTGGTGACAAACCGTTTGGTGAATAGGGAGCCCTGTCGAGAAACCAGCCCGAATCCGACACACCTCTTATCGCGATATGTTTCAATCCTGCGATTCGTCGTAGTAAACATTTAAATAAAAAATTTCAATTAACGTATATAAATAATATTTAATATTTTTATTCGCAAATTTAATGATCTAATAGATCTTTCAAATCAACATGGACCCGTATTTATTATAATATTGCATGAAGTTCTAAAAAATAGAAAAGAAAAAATGTAACTCACCCAGATTGTGATGAACTAAGCTGTGCACGTGATTCAAATTCAACATAACACCGGTTCCACCAGCGCTACTACCAGCCAAAAGAAGGGAGCTTGCATTCTCAAGTCCAAGAGGAATTAGATCCCGCACCACTTGCAGTACAATCTCTGCACCCATGAAGGAAAACATGTCATTCGGTAAAGCTCTAGTACCGCTCCAACTGTCACTCGTGCAATAAGGGACGAATCTAGAGATACAAGGAAATCTAGTTATGAAAATTTGATGATTACGTATCTTCAAAAATCGTTCAATATCGTAAGAAAATTTTAATCCATTTGAGAACAAAAATATGGTCAAGATGGACAATACCTACACGTGATTCGCATTCCACCAGTACGGATTCTCTTCCGGATTAGCTGATAACAAGCCACCAACTGCAACAAATTAAAGAAATTTTTCTGTTATAGTTCTTAAAATTTTATAACTTTGATTTTAATTTTTCTTCTATCCTTAAGTACACGAACGATCTGAAAAAGAACGCCCTCTTACTTATTCGAACCTCTCTCCCATTTTAACTATATCCACTAAACCTTATTGTGTGTTGCTCGAGAGAAATCGAACCCCCCGAGCAATGCGACATGTTGTCACGTGTCGCGAAACTCGTTAAACAGCCGACAGACAGCAGGGAGAAGATTGCGGAACGGCGCGGCGTTCCATTGCAAACGTTAGAAAGTGTCGAGTTAGGTGAACATACGACTTTCCAACGGAAGCTACTCACCGTCGCGTGTCTCAGGCCACTGAGTCGACGTCATCAGATGCCTTAGCCTGAGCCACCTGTTTCTGCAGCTCTTATGGTCGTAGCAGTACCAGCCACCTTCTAAAAAGATGATCCACCTCTTGGAACCATGCGACTTTCTCAGGTAAAACCCTGACTGGGATCCGTCGTTGCATGTGATCGACCTGTTGCTGAGGTAAACCCTCTTTAGGCCTCTCTGCTCTTCTAAACCGTATTTCTCCAAAATCTTGATTAATTTCTGGATCGTGTTGCTCTGGATCGTTGCCGTGCTAGAAGACACGGAAACGGTGTTCGTTGGTTTCTCTTCGGCGGCTATCGTCAGCATAAGAGCCGTCAGGCACACTGAGATCTGAAATCGATGCGAATTATTCGTGGTACAATACTTTCACTACGCGTAGCTATGTTTTAAACAAATCTTGCTACTTGATGTAATTTTTTACATTGATGAAGTTTGTGAAAGAATTTGTGGATTATGAGAGCGTAAGTTTGTGCAGTTGATGGGTTTGCTGCTTTGGTGTTAACACGGTACTTTTTTAGAGTATACATAACCAATCACAAGTTCAAGCATATGCTGGTTTTCTCCAAACGAGCTTTGGAAATTTTTGGGAAAAATATTTCTATGTATCGATGGCTTTATCTTTTTCGGCAATTTCCATTTGGAAAGTCCTATATCATGTTTGATCCGCTTAGAAGTTAGCTGGAGCAACTCCGTGTCCCAAAATTTTCTTAATTTTAGTACAGCAATACGCGATAAGTATTCAATTTGTGAATTTAACATTTTAACATTTTTTAAAGTTAAAAAGAAATATAATTCCCAAGTTATTGATTTCAATGGAATTGATTAGTTTCACTGAATTATCCTGCAAGAAAATGAATCCAACTATGAAAATTAAATATATTTTACTTATTTATTCTCATTGGTGCACTTCATATAGTAAATTTGATTTTAAAACGGGAAGGTTACTAGTAGAATTAATTAGTTAAAACACAGTAGTACAAAATTTTCATTATCAAAGATAAAATAGAGTCACGTAATTTATAAAAAGCTCTTTTCTGGATTGAACAATTTTAAATTTTATTCCTAACACGTTTATGCTGAAAAAATTCCAATCTCGAGCACGTGGTCGGAAATCAAATTAACAAGATAAAGGACGAGAATCCCGTTTCGCGAGACCGCGTTATAAACTGGAAACTCCGGCTGAGTACGTTAATCACCGCACCGTATAGTCTATGATAATGAGCCGACGGAGATACTGTGGCTGAGTGAGCAGAAACTGCAAGCGAAGGAGATAAGCTCTTCATCGTCGGTCTCCCACGTAGTTCGAAAATGACCATTATTCAACCTGTTAGGCAAATACATCTTACGATGGGGTAAACAGGCTACCTGTTCCAACCACTTTGATCCCCTTGGCGAACGAAGGACGTGCCGTCATGTCGAAGAATTCATGCCAGTGGCTTTAATACGTTAGCTTGATGAATCTTAACTAGATTCTCATTATGATGATAGTAATGCATTAATATTTTTTGCTTCAATGGCTCCCTTGCATGTATAGAAAGCATCATGTAGATACTTTACCCTGCTACATTTTTTGCTCACTTCTGACTCAACCATATTTCTTAAATAAAAACTATCTCAAGTTTAAACAAGATATGAAAAAATTCTTAACATTTCGATTCTATATTTTTTGAGTTACATATACATATTATCGTCTTTACATACTGTCATTGTATATGAGCAATTTTATTTTTAAATAAATTTAATCATCATATATGAATGTAAACTTCATTTCAATCGGCTTTTCTCTTCGTTATTAACAAATTCGACACTCACGACAATGATCCAGCCTCCGCTGGGTAAGGATTGTTAAAAATTCTTTCATACTTTCTTCAAATTTATAAACTTTTTATAGGAAGAAAAATACGACTGAAAAATATAGATGTAAAAATATAGTTGAAGTGGAAATAACCTAAAGATTGTAGTCAAACTAAAGTTTCAAGCAAACTGGCAATGCAACATCCTTGCAATTTAGTATCTATAGTAACTATGCAATTCGGCACGGGTTTATATTCTTAACGACAGAACGTACACGAGCGTAAAATACTGGAATCTTATGCTCGTGGATCGTTAGAAATATAAATTTGCACCTGTCAAGGATAAAAATCACGCAGCGTCACGACTATCACGAGTAGAAAATCGCAGTGTAACGTCGCGACTCGTCGCCATCGCTCGTCTAGTCGTCTGCATCGGGCTGTTAACTATAACGACTATTTCCAACCATCTCTTGAATTTCACCTATACACTAATATACATATACTAATCTTTACCTCGTTCGCAACATTCCTGAGAGACCAAGCGCAACAATTTCAAATCGGCCAATTTCCCTCCCCTTTCTTGATCCCCTCCTTTACACAAGCCTGTAATTTCTCCGTCGACAGGGATTTTCACCGTGAGGGCATAGAAAGCAATAACAACGTCGGAACGGCGCGGTAACAAACGAGCAGCAGGCCCCGGGAATAATTTAAAAGGAGGAAACGTCGTTTCTTCACGGCGCCACTCGCTCTTTCTCCTTCTTTCTCTTGCTCTCCATTACTATAGAGAATATAACTCGTGCGTTTCACCACAACCCCTCCTTCAATCTCTATCTTTCTTTCTCTTTCTCTTTTACATACGGGGTGTCCCAGTAATCATGAGACGATCGGCAAGGTAACGATTTTACAGGAAGAAATAAATAGAAAGTACAGAATAACAATTTTTCATACGGTACTTTGTTTTCTGCGAAATTGAATATGAAGATTTGTTTAGT
Source organism: Bombus vosnesenskii (assembly GCF_011952255.1). Classification (NCBI taxonomy): domain Eukaryota; kingdom Metazoa; phylum Arthropoda; class Insecta; order Hymenoptera; family Apidae; genus Bombus; species Bombus vosnesenskii. The sequence continues at coordinate 10,570,666 of NW_022882924.1, forward strand.
GTACGTGAACTTGACTAATTGCTACCTACGCACGAGTAAACTACCAGCAAGAGGTTATTTTTCGTGCGAAAATAAGCTAAAAATGTAAGGTAAAATTTGTCTGTTTGAAGTCTTGTTTACAAGGGTTCGAGCGTGTTTAGTTAAAAACCCAGCACAGCCGTGCTTACTTCATAAATTTTCAAATTTTATCTGTTTGAGAACAGGCCGACCTAGGAAAATATCGTATTCCACATTTTCGACTTATTTTCCCATGTAGAATAAACTCCTGTCAATTATTCACTCCTGCCCTGCCTGCAATGAGAAAAGTTAAAGTATACTTGACAACTTTTCAAACCCAATTTTCTCCAGAACGAAGCATCAGATTTATTTTACATTTTCAACTTATTTTTTCGTGTAAAATAGCCTCCTTGCTGATTGTTTCATAATTAGCGGGATACCCTGTATAACACGCACGTGTATACAGTTGCTTTGTCTGGCTCTTTCTCTCTGTTGGTCTCAGCGTCCCAGCCCAGCAACTCTATCGCGATGTCGGCTACTTAGGATCAAGTTCCAGGTTGCAGAACGGTAGCCGACGGCGGAAACACCTCGGAAACAGAAGCTCGTTCTGGCGGCCAGAGCCAGATGAAAGGGAGCCGCCCAGCTATGGACGCTGGAAAGGAGAAACGTTGTTGCGACGCAATTATGATCGGGCATAATGGGCCGCGAACACCGGATCGGCTTTGGAGCACGTATCGAAACACACCGCTGTCGAGAAAGAGCTCCTTTCAGTACGACCATGAAGCGAAGTACATTTCGAAGATACTTTCGACCTTATCCGAGAAAAAAAAGTTGTAAATTGTACTTTTGTTTCTTTCATTACTATCATTATTATTATTTTTATTGTAATCAGCATCCTTGTTTCGAAAAGGCATAAGCTAAATCGATGAAAAGGACTTATCAAACAAAATCGCATCTTTCTCTCGTAAAATTCGTTATCGAAGCTAAACCCGAATGGACACCCTAGTCGCTCACGAACCTCGCGTCGTTAATTACGCTCCAAGTGGCCTCCACTCGCCGAGGGAGAATATATCAAAGTTCCGTTAACCAAGACTAATCCGTGCCGTGTCGTCGTGGAAGCGGACGAACCAAGTCGTAAATATCATTTACACGGGACTAGGAAAGCCGGAAGGTTCGTTCATCTTCGACCTGAGCAACGTTTCACAGTTCGATGACGCTGGAAATCGCGGAAACACTGTCGCCAGTCCCACTGTAGGGAAAATTTCCCTTCTACCGAGGAGAATCGATCCCTGGAAGGCTGGAACGCGATCGCCGTTCGCTTTCAGACGATTTTACGAGCAGGTTCTGCCTGAAGCGCCGCTGAGAAACCGCGACGAATCTGAACTTTCGGGCAGATCGTAAATAAAATTCACGAGCCCGGACCCTCCCACGCTTTGCGTAACCACTTTATTATGCTGTAAATCAAGCTGTCCGTGCGCACGAACGGCCCTTTGCCTCGTGTCTCTGAAAAATCTCGTGAACAAAAAAGGGGAGCAAGAGAGAAAACCTTCACTGTTGTGGTGCACTCCTTTCGCTAAAAACCATAGTGACACGTAAATTTCCGGTCGTGTCACTTTAGTTTGCCGATCCTGTGTCCACACTATTAGTTTTGGACGGTTTAGTGTGACCGCCCGTGAACGTTACGAGCGTACGCTTATAAAAGGGTGGCGCAAGGGGTTGTAGTGTTGCAGTAGCATAGGTTTCGGCTTATGGTTTTTAGTCCTTTTTGTTCTGTTTTTCGTTGCGTGTATAAGGGTTTATTATACGACGTATTCGATATGAATAATGTGAATAATATGAATATACGATGAATTTCTTACTTGAATTTATCGATAATTATATTGCTCTTTAAATGTATGTCGGTACATATGTCTATTAATGGGAACAGAATGAAGAGCCTCGATGCAATACAGTAACTATCAATTTAACAAGACTTACAATAGCAACGCGTGTAAACAAAGATTAATGCTCGTAAGTCTCAAATATGCACGCGTTGCGATCTAAGTAGAATCATTGCTATCGAATTACGACCGTTTAATGTTTCCAACGTTTTTTAAACATCTTATTAAAATTGAAAAGTGTGGGTGAACAATTTATCAACTATGACGTATATACTACATAATAATTTGAATAACCAAGGACCATTTATCATTCATATCGTAGGTACTGTTGTAGTATCTGTATAAGATAAATGAAATTTTTACACGTAATCCTAACTTGATGTCCAAGATTGAAATATTTTGTGCAAAATTCCCAACTCCAATATTATATTTCCTCAATAAAAAATCACTTAAAAGAGCTTAAAACTTTTTGTCCTTTAATTACTTCGATTAATCAGATTTTGGAAGAGATGAACGAGGCGTCGTCCGGCAATCAATTTCTGCAGGGCTGAAATACTGGTCGCCCTATAATCCACTTCCATCCCCTTTAAATTTATAATCCCCCTGGATCTACGTATAATTCGGGCGTGCATCTCAAAGAACTTGTCCCGGTGCTTATGGAAACCCTCTCTCGTCCTTCCCTTTTTCCTCTAGTTCGCCACTCTCTTTCTCTGCCTCTCTCTGGCTCTACCCTGGTTGCTCCTTTTCTCTCTTGCGCAACCAGCACATTAGAGGGTGTTCTGGGCGTGAAGGTGTCCGTCATAATTTGCCAGCCGGCGCATAATCCCCGTGACAAAGGCCGACAAAGTGACGGTTGTTACTGGCCGCCACCCTTTCTTCAGACTGCTAAGATTCCGGTAGCAGGTAAAGCGTTTAAAGATTTCGGCCATCCGAAACTCGGATAGATGAATCACGGCTCGAAGTTGAGATCTTTTGCTGGTGTTCTTGTCATTTCATTTGAGCGTTTCGTAGATGTTACGAGCATATACATTAGTAGATTGCGAATGTTTGTGCATATCGTTACGAATGCAATCAAAGAAATGGAATCCAAGAAAATATTTATGCCACCCATTAAATACTGTAAAGAGAACTCGATTTTGGATATTTCTAACGAAACAACCTCTTGTCAAAAATATTTTTATCTCGTATATTTAAATAACAAAATATACTTTTATTATAAATAATAATTGCCTGATATTTCTTTATTTTCTAACGAAGTGTATAAGTTATATATTCACTTTTTTCGTAGCTTAAAACTAAGTCCAAGCTAATCTAAACTAAAACGTGATGCTTGCAGAGTAAAGGGTTATTCGTGCAAATGTTATAAAACTAAGATTTCTCTATGGGTTAGCGTTCAGAACGTCTCCTTTGAATAGAAAGAATTTAATAATCGCGCTGTATCAAACGTACGCTTCGCCAACCGACAGCTGTCGATATTCTGGGAAACCCTTTCGTTATTTCGTCCCTCGATTCCATCTATCCATATCGCCATCGAATTTCACAACGTACAAGCCGCGCGCGATCCGCTTATCGTCTTCTGCATCCTTCGTGCCAATTTCACTATCCTTCCGTAGCTCTTCTTATCCATAAAGAATCTTTGACGCCGTACATGAATGTATGCAAAGAATTCATTTACAAAATTGAATTTTTGTATGTTCTGAAAGGAGCATCGTAGAACTAAGAAAATTCTCTTATCATATAGGAAAACGTTATTTTATAGATATTAAGTTACATAGAAGTTTAACATAAACATTTTCTTAAAATTAATCAATCGCACTATTTTAAATAGATCATCTTCATTTGTCAGATAAAAAATTAACCTACTAATTGGGAAGCTGTTTAGAAAAGGAGCTCATAAGACTTTAGTTCTAACTTTTTAATATTACTTACGTTCGGATTAATAATCGCAAGGGCTCTTAAAATACTTTGCTTTTTAATATATACGAAATAAATACAAACTTCATAATAATTAAGCCATTTGTGTCAACAAAAATTATCGAAGTCTTCGTTTCTAATCTTATAATCATTTCACTCTCAGTACTATCTACTGTTCAATTTCCAACTTTCACTTCAGAACGTGCTCCAAATCATGAAGTTTTCCTATTTAATTTCACCATACTTTCTACCATACATGCTCAATTCTTCAAGTTCAAGAGGACATTTCAACTTTTTAATTTTTATTTGCAGAATGGAGTCTTTTCTCTTGAATCGATTCAAATTACCGATGAGAGGTAGAATCATCGAATTTCGTTCTCAAAATCAACTTTTACGAGTCTACACTGAACCATTTTCCCAATATCCTCGCTTTAATCGATTATCTTGATTATTCTTATAGCTTCTCATTTTCAAAATGATTCAACTATCCAACTTTTTTTTCAGAATCGAACTTTCTTCGAATCAGTTCAAATACCACCCAAATGATTTTTTCCCTCAGAACCTCAAAGCGAATCTCTTGGTCTCAAGGGAGAAGAAACATTCGAATTCTCAAAGTCTCTTTACCCACCTTTCTACGTTGGCAGTCGCTACGCCCACGTAAACATCCCCATGTCGAACTTTACAATTTTGTTCTTCCAACCGAATCTTCTTTCTCAAATCGACCAAACTACCCTTCAAACGATTATTAAATTTCTGTCTCAAAATCAACCCTTAAGATTCTATACCGAGCCATTTGGACTCAGACACACGAAATCCCAATTCCCTTTGTTATACGTCACGATGTCCGCGTTTCCTAGCGGCTCGATTTTTTCCAGAAGGTCGATTCGTTTCGCGGGTGCTGCGGTGGCCGGTGGTGCGTGGCATTCCATCGAATGCACGCTTACGAGCCACCGGTGCGCCTCTCTTTCTCTTTCCTCTCTCCTCTCGGTACTCCACTCGGTGGACGCGAAAACAAGTTAAAAATAGCCAGCGAGCGGATCGCGGTCGGCACCTTTGAGACCGCGGCTCGGAACCCGCAACAGTCGTTGATCGTTCGCATCGTGTTTCGTCGTCCGGATGTTGATGATGATGGTGAGAGACCGTCTCGTTACCATTACGAGGGCCGCTCACGCAGCCGGCTAACACGCACCGCAAACCTCGCATTACCATAACCGCGTGCACACAGAACCGTCCGCCGCTTCTTCGGGGCTTCCACCAAACGTAAGAGAAGGAAAAGAAGCGAAAGGTAGGAAGAGAAAGAGAGTGAAAGGGAGAGGCGAATCACCGTGGCGTGCTTTCGAGCTTACCGCGGGTTTAACGATCTTACAGCGCGACTCTTGGTGAACGCTTTTACTGCTCGGAGACCTGTTAGCTGCTCTACTAAGATTGACTGCAATTGTCAGCCGCCTTTAGCATCCCCTTTCGCCAAGCGCGCAACTTCAGCTCCCCCAGGGGGAGGTTTAACGTCGTTTGCTCGCGTTTCTATTAAGCCGTCTCGCAATTTCTACATCCTATGTATTCCGGCTTATTAAAATATTTAACTAGAAACGTGGCTTTACTACTGTTGTGTTGAATTATGGAATATCAGAAATTGCTGTAGACTGACGGGCTGCAAGCAGATTGAAATTATATTTTTAATTTGTAAATTTTTTTGGATAAATTTCATTCGTATTTAATTGAATTTATGATAGATCAAGTAAGATGGAAGGTCTCTACGTATTAGAATAATTTTGTACATTACTGTTACATATTTTAAGATTATAAATTGGCACACAAATCATTTGAAGCGTTACGGGGAATATATGTGTCGCAATGTTGAACGAATTAATGAGAAAAAGAATAATCGTATAGTACAATGTTGCATTTCCTATGTTGATTCACGGCTGTAGATAAGCCGTATCGGTGGAATGATTCATGCCATGCTTAGCTGTTCGGTCTACAATTAATGAATGGATGCGATAATTGCAGCAACAGCGGATCGAAAATTTGCAACCTAAACCGAAGATAATTTATAGGGATTCCCGATCATCTAATTCTCATTCCAAATGTACAAACGAGCATAAGTTGGAGATTATTAACTAAAAAATTATCTTAGACCAAGAGTCACACCATAAATACCTGTTGCAAGTATCTCGTTCTATTAATACGATTTAAAAGATTTTAAAAAGAATTTTATATATCTTTCATCAAAATTCTCTTACCACAAATAAGAGTGGAATATCTTGTATCTCTTACTTGGCTAGCTGTCGCGCCCCTAACTCATGCTTTCTTGCACCATCTTAGGAAACTTTCTCCCTTTTGAATTTATGGTGTCTATGTATATACAGGGTGGTTGGTAACTGGTAGTACAAGCGAAAAGGGGGTGATTCTACGCGAAAAAAGAAGTTGAAAATATAGAATAAACATTCTTTTTTTAATTTTTTCTTTTTTTTTTTAATTTTTCCATCGAGACAACGATCTACAGTGAAATCCGTTATAACGAGACGTGATAAAGTGCACGCGTACCGAGCGAAAATTCAAAGTCGATTTTCTCGAAAACAAAGCCTCAAACGAAAAATTTTTATTCTATATTTTCGACTTCTTTTTTCGCGTAGAATCACCCCCTTTCCGCTTGTACCACCAGTTACCAACCACCCTGTATATGTATGACTACTATATTGAATTTATAGTCTCATGCACATCAACGATAAATATTCAAAAGCACTAAATGTCGTTATACCTTGTTTTAACAGCTTCAAAGTCGTTAAATTGTCGCCGAGTCTTTAATATCTTTAACACTATTGTCATTCTAATTTAATGCTTCTCAAGGGTGCTGCAATGAATTTTGCACGATGAATTTTACACAAATATTTTAGTATACGACTTAAGAAACATGCTACTACTTAAAACATTCGTACACTTCCATCGACTACATGATTTTTTAAAAAATCTTCCTGTCTTTTCTTTAAATAACGAAAAGACTTCACATCATCCTACTCATTCTTCTGGAATTGTTACTTCAACAACTATCGAATAACAAGATCCAAACTTTGATTATTAACACGCAACATGGCAGGAATCACATTTTTCACGACAACAACAGCAAAGCAGAAGACAGGTAGCTAAGCAAAGAGAGTTTAGGCCAGGCATCCAGTCCGTCTCTAGTTCGTTCAACATCTATCCTCGTCGACAGCTCAATCGATGGAGTCGGTCGCGTATCTTCTGGCGGAAGAGAGCGGCGCGCCGCTTAAAGAGACCGACAACCTCACGGTGAAGAAGAAGAAGAAGAGAAGCATGTGCGCGGAACATCTCAAACGCGCCGTCATCCGTGCCCGTACCAAAGATACGTTTTCAAGCGTCGATCGTGCGTTCTTCTCGGCCGGACGATGAGTTTCGAGCCCTCACAGGGATGTCGATGGCCTCGTTAAGCCGAGGTTACGAGACGACGCTCGGTCCTTCTTCGAGAACGGCTGCCTCGTAACGCTCGCCAGAACTCGGAAAGCACACGACGACGATGATTTTCACGCGAAATGACCGGCAGCCGTGTACACTGCACCGGTACGATGCATCGAGATCTCGCTACGAGATACCAGGCAGGTGCTTTCGCCAAACGCCTCCTTCATCTTTCAACCCTCCGCGAGAAGGTTTGCCGAATTGTTTTTATTATACTCTATGTAATTGCTTGACGAAATTTTTCGAGAGAAAGACAAACGGATGAAATTTTAATTTCAACCTTGATTGTTAACCGTTTGAGGAACGAACATCTTTTAATGTAATTTTTTAAATCCTCTTAAAAATGTGGGAGTTATTAGGTTGTTCGTTAACAGAAACGGTCTTCTTCGGTGGTTTTGTAAAGATATAAGACACTAAAATTTGAGGTAAACTTCACGGAAAACAAGTATACTCATTGTTTACTTAATCACCAACTTAGAGAGTATGCAATAAAACCTACAAGGGTTAATGTATTTTACGTGCATAACTTCGTTTTCTGAAAATGTATATATCACTTACCATTAACCATTAACTTTCACACTCAGAAATATCGACACCTTCTAATTTTATGAACTAATTTTATGGACGTTTTACGTGCTCACCTTTATGTCCAATTTATAGACATTTTTTATGATGATCCGAACGACGTCACAAACATACACCACTTGTGGTAGTACGTTTCAAAAGTCGCTTGAAAACGAGGGTAAATACGCATCGCCGCGTATACGTATCCGGAACAAGGCAGAATGCCCATAGATCGAAAGGCAGAGAAAGAAAGAGCGAGCGTGAGCTCGTGTTGGAAGGGGTAGATGAGGCACGCTGTGATATCCTCAGTAATTTATGGTGAAGGACTCGAGGACGAGAAGAAGATAGAAAAGAGAAAGACAATATCAACTGCGCTACACGTTTGAACGAGAGAGAAGTCGACGCACAACGCACGACACATAGAGAAAGTGGAAGGATAGAGGCAGATAGGCCATGAACAGAACACACACAGCTTGTGGGCACTCGAAGAAGAGACGAGGAGAAAGACGAAGAAGAGGAAGAGGAAGCGAAGAGGGGTTAGAGAGGAAGGAAGAGGGAGCAGGTGGCAAGATAGGGTATACACCAGTGGATTAAGGCGCGGAGCGGCGAGTCAAAGAGATTTTCTCCCCATCCCGTCTCGGCGGGGGCCCCTCGGTCTAACAAGGGCTGAAATATGACTGCCGCAGCCCTACCTCGCCTTGCCTTAGCCTGCCACGTCTTTGGCCGCCGTGCGCCTTTCGAACGAACCATGGAAAAGCGAATGAGATATCCGTTGCCGACTAATTTATCGGTCGCTCTTCCCTTTTGCTTCTCAGCGAGACTGGGATCAACGCACTTCCCTTGAACTTTCTCGATTTGCGTGAAACCCCTTGGCCTACTTTGGACACCAACCCTTTAGACGTCTCTTAGTGATGAAAGAAAAATTGGATATTAATTGCTCCATATTTCTTCGATCGACTTCTTGGTATTAATAAATGATCTGAATATACACGGTTATTCGTAATAATTTACGTCTACACACTAGTCAAGTGACTGTCAGAAAGATATCTACCATATTGTGAATAATATTTATCTATTTACCATAAATAATAATAATATGATGGTTCGAAAATACAATAAGATGCAATACCATTGTTCCATTCAACTGCTCATTCGCGATTGCATTTTTATCTATTCGCGATCAAAGCTACACGCTAATTATCGAGCTCTGAGAAATTCGATTGTGACGATTAATTATATTTTGAAAACGATATCGAACGAAGAAATCTTCGGATTTATCGCGAAAATACGTCGCTTTTCTTTTTATCCCTTTCCGGAATAACTCGGTACTATTCCGGTTGTGATTGCAATCGCGAACAGCGCAGATTCGAAAGATGGAAGGATATCGGTGCAATTAAGGGATTGTGCAAGACATTTAGGTTCGTTTAATGGCGTGGCCGTTTGAAGCTGATGGAGTAAATGGAGGGTGTTCAAGAAAGAATACAGCGTACAGCGGTTTAATGATACGCGATAGTCAACAGAGCAGGTGGTGCTCCGTAAATGTACGCTTATAAGTTAAAGTTTAAGGAGAAAGAGGCTTTTTGTTCGGACATATTAGAGAGCTGCGTGTTCGTTACGGAATTTGTTTTTGTTGTGAAAATGTTTGCATTTCTGTAGAAATGGTGGGTTACAGAGAGATCTTTGCTCATTGAATGTAAAATAAAGTAATCGAAACTGTACTTAATAATAAAGTAACAATAACAGTTTTCAAAAAGTTTCGTGTAATTCTCAGTAATTCGCACCAATTCATAATTGTTATTCATAATTATACTATGCTATTGTAGATCTCACATGCATAATACACATTCTTACAACGTGCAGCCAAGTTTCTTCGTGGCACCACCGTGCATTGTATAATTAATTTACTCGTGCATTCTCCGAATCGCTCTTTATTCGATATCGATATCGATATTGTGGTGTAAATATTCGCTTGGTCTTCGATCACACAAATTCTTGTTACCACGATAAGTACGTAATATATTTGTGTGTAATAAATGGGGATATATAGTTATTATTATAAAACTTTGTTATATTATATATCATATTATATTATATAAAACTTTATATTCTATTATTCATTATTTCTTCTTCGCTTCTCTTTTTTTGAACAAATTACAACGACCATCGTGCTCGTTCTAAAGTAAAACAAAAATCTAAAGGAAAATAGATTCGTAAAGAACAATTCTACATTCTCGATCGTATTAAGTTCTTCTGAATGGATGAAGACGAAACGATTCCTCCGAAGTAGCCAGCGCCATCCGCGATTTCGTGGCAGTTGAAAAATGTGCCAAAGAAATCGCGCGAAATTACAAGCTGCGATCGCAGTATTTTTCTACGGGACGCAATGACGATGATTACTTTGTACGCAATGACCACTCGGTGCGCTTTAAAGCCGCAATTTGCACGAGCCGCAGCTCAAAGGGTGTTTCATGCTGCGAAACCGCAGCGGCTGTCGCGATTTCCGGCCGCAGGAAATTGCCGAAATTACCAAAATCTCAACAACGTCCCGAGAAAGACGAAATATAAAGCGTTCACAGAATTGTCCTCCTTTCTTCTCTTTCTCTCTCTCTCATTCCAGATAAGATCTGTATGTTAAGCAGGGAGTCTTTGAGTCGCTCACGATTCTCGATGCGTTTCTCTAACGCGCTTCATGGTTCATTATGCCGCGTAATCGCGAGGACATTTATATTCTACGAAGATTTCTCTGTGCTATTGTGCCATCGACCTAGATGCGCTAATTGGCTTAGCTCGTGATTCGATCGATTGTCTTCTCCTTTTTGGAGATGTATACTCAGCTTCTCGATCCTTTGAGCAACATCGATAATTAAGTCGCCAATGCATAACCCGGAGTAATATTAGTCTATAAGATTGCATCTTTAATTTAAGAGATATAGAAATAGGAAATAGGATATATGTCTTCGACAAGAATAATAAAATACTTTTAGGAAATTCTTATTTGAACCTTAGTAATTGAAAGGTTTCACTGTGAATGTTATTATGTTGCAGGAAAGCAATGAATTACCTTATCTCTTCTTTTGTACGATAATATATATCTGATTCTACATAGAGATTTTTTTTAATGTCTCCTCCACTTCTATCTATATGCACTTGTTACTTCCGTATCATAAAATTCCCGATTGTGTTCTAATTATTTCACTAGTACATATTTCGTCTTTTCTGATATAATTCTTCTACGTTGCTGATTATGGAAAAGTACATTACGCCGTTAGGGTGCCTTCGAACTATCAAAATATATTGCCAATATTTCAAAGTTTTCAACTGAAAGGATCAATACATATCGTCGATACAACTGTCAATATTGTATATAATTGTCGATATTGTATCAATAATATAAATATAATATGAATTCCTCTTTACATCATCAATTCTTACTTCCCCAATATGATGTCTTCACACCCCACACTAGTGTTCCATCCGCTTACCAAAAATCAAGATAAGGTTCATAAAAATATAAAGACTATGGTGCACAGAAGAAACCTATCGGGTACTAATAGTGTGCAAAGTAATCGGGAGCGTGTGGTGATTGCACGGTGGTCGTGACTGTCGGTTACGGTGGTAGAGGATGGTGGTGGCATTGGTGGCGCTGGCTCGGCCACTGCTAGCGGTGCTAGTGGCCGTGATGGCAATGGTAGCGGTGGTCCATCGGAGTAAATATATTGGATGGTGGTAGGATTGGTGGCGGTGTCTTCCGCTCTCTACTTGAGCCGCGTGCCCGCTCGCTCGTTCACGCCCGAGGTGCGCCTTTGATGTGCCGCCTACACCGCGTTCTTGCTAACTCTCGCGCCGCCAACCGCGCCGGATTCTGTTTTTCTTCCTTGGCAAAAATCTTCCACCGTCTTCCTCTTCGTTTCTCATCCACTTTCCACAATTCCTTCTCCCTTCCTCTTTATACCAGTTGGCGGCAAGCCTAGCGTATATACACGTTCGCACTCTTACATCCTTTTGCTCGTCTCTGCCCCTTCCTCCAGCTCGGTCTTCTTGCTTTTTCTGTCGTTATTCCTCCGGCCGGTTGCTCGTAGCCGGTAATAAACGAGAGTCGGAAAAATCGCGAACAGAAGGAGAACCGTCCGACGACGATGGCCTTGATTCGGAGGCGAAACGGAGGATCGATTATCGCCGGTCGTTTGAGGAATCGACCGCAGCGGAAATGACGTTTTTGCGAACGCGGGACCTTCTCTTTCCTCGAGTAGTACGCACATAGGCTTCCCTTCGCGTTTGCGTGTGACTACCAGGCGGATTTGAAATCAAAACTCCCCTCAGAAGAGTTGCGTTTGAAGTTTATTCTACGAAGAAATTCAATTTCAACTTGGATATTAATTTAAATTTAGATTTTAGATAGAAATTTTATTGCCGTTTTTGATAAGTAAGATTCGTTACGTATAACAAAGTTGTTTCGCACGACCAATTGTCACCAAGAAGAGTACCAATTGTTACGAAATTGTTCGATATTGACTTCTGCATATTTCTTTGATCGTTTTATTCGTATTAATAAACGAGATACGTACTAATATATAGTCATTCATAAATATCTTCGTACATCTGAAGAATAAAAAAAAGAAAAAATAAAAATTTTCGCGATAAAATTACTTGAACTCATTATTTGTACGTTCTACATTGTACATCTTGTACATTGTACATCTTCGTAGTGAAATTTGTTTAAATATATTTTATCCCTGCTGTTCTCCTCGCTTCTTTTTCTTGTTTGTATCTCTTCAGATATCTTTTTTTTCTTTGAATACTTTATTGGTACGGAGCACGAAATATACAGAAGGTAATAAAATTATACTAAACCAAACATTTAAACTCCATCCGTATTTTAATAGTGTCTATTAAATTCTACCGTCTCAAGTTATACAGACCCGACATCCTACTTGGACTGCTATCCTTAGGAAGGATAATAAAAATAACCCTGTTATAAGATATACGAAGACTTTCCTGACTTACCGTGCCGTAATTTAAATCCTACTGAAAAATGGACAGCACGTCAGTTTCCCAACGTTGTGTTACGAAAACGACGTGGAACAAAGAGGCATCGAACGTGGCCGCGAGGCGAGTTAGATGAAATCGAACCCAACGTAGTAGCAGTTGCGTAGGCCAATCATTTTACGGGGGCTTATTTCGATGACCTATCTCTCTCCTTGTTTTGTGTTCCCTCTCCGTTCCCCCGCTCACGGACATTCTTCACGCGTGCTCGGTCCGCACGCGGATCCTTTTGCTGCATCCTTACGCTTTCCGGAAGCCCCTACAAACTTCGGCGCACTTCAAAGGTTCTCTTGGCGTTGATCAGCGCTCCGCCGTACAAATCGATAATGCGATTCATAGTTGCTCCGTGACGAAGTTTCGCTGTAGCCTTTTGTAACGTGGACACAGAGCCTCCGGGGACCTAATAGTCCTGCCTGTTCGACTTTACCGCTCTCCAAAAACGAAATCCTTATTTGATTCGTATAGATTGACCTATATCATCCAACTACATATATACGTAAATAGGAGCGTTGTAAAATTATATTTTAGTTTAAATGCCGATTTGTTTAGAGAATTTTTCGTTTTTATTGAATCGTGGCTAAGTTTTTGAGAGAATGGTTATCCAAAATTGTAGGGTTCATTTCGCTTCGCACGATGATTTTTTTAAAAGATCTTAGCATAGAATGTTAAGCACTTTGTGCTTTTCATAATTTTGTGCTTAAATTTTCAATATTTCTATATTACATTTCTGTATAATTAGTTGCAGGTGTCCCGCGATGTTCCAATTATTTCCGAAATTTTTCGTTCGCTTTTACTCAAAGAGTGATAAACAATTTGTCGAATTTCGAAGTGAATCTTCGCCTCGATTTAGCAGGTTCATCGTCACAGAGAAGCAGAAGCGATTCTCCAGAGCTGCATCGAGTCAAAGGGCTTTTGAGGGGGCGCCTCAACAAATTTGCAAACGGTTAGCGAGGGCACGCGTATTTATTCAGCCGTTCGTCTCTTTTTACTTCCTCAAAGACAGCGTCACTACCGCTTTTCTGACCAGTCGCTTCCTTTGATTCTTTCTATCGGTTCCCTCTTCCTTCTTTGTTCGCTACTCGTTTCCTTCTTGCCGCTTTCCTCTTACTTCCCTCTTAGGATCATTTCCTTTCTATCTCGATCATTTTCTTGTCTATTTGTTTATTTAACCATTTTTATCGTTCGTCGTATATCTGTAACCTTCTTTGTACATACCTATAGAGCATATAATTTTTCACGCAAATTTTTTCTAACGTTATTGTACATATATATGCTTCTCTAAAGATAATATAAATTTTTTGTCATTTCTTTAAAACATTTATTATATATATATATCACTGTTTTTCCATTACGATAAAAGGTAAAAGACTTCGTTCTCTATGTTATCCCTTTGTATCTATTTTTTTGGTTAACGATTCGATCGACTGAAATATACCTGCTGTTGCTCTTTTTCTAGTTTCAAGTTAATCCTTCTGATTTAGTACTCCTTGATTTTTATCTTTTTATGACTTTTATCTTTGCCTTCTATCATCTATCTACTATCCCTCTTCTTTATTCTGTCAAACCTTCAACCTGTTACATCCTGTATCTCCTTCGACCCTTATCAAATCCACGAATCCTCCACCTAATCCTTTTTCTTTTCTGTATCTTTCAATCCTCAGCATCTTCTGTCAAACCTTCAATCCTTTGCCCTCTATCAGCCTCCCTTTCTCCCTCATTAAATTCACCAATTCTGAATCTCACCTTCGTTTCTCATCCATTCCTGCCTCATCAAACTTTCACTTTCTGAATTCACCTTTTCCATATCCACATACACATTCTATCTTTCACTCTTTCCCTTCCTAATTTTCCTTTCTCCTTAAAACCCATTTAGTTTTATCCTCGAGAAACCTTTATCATCCTCAGTAAAGCTTTATTTGAGGAGCAATATCTACAAATGTGCATCTATTCAATGATCCTCAAGAAAACCATACTGTTTATGGGACGTCCTAATATTTACCATCCCCTTGCTTCCAAGTGTATCAAATCTCCCTTTGTGCTTCGATGGGCCCGTCACTGTGCACCACCGTCTACCACCCCCGCCCTATCTTAACTCTCTTTCTTCGTCCATTCGTGGCCCGCTCGTTGTTCGTACACCCGTGTATATCGGTCTGTGGCGCACAGTCAGTTCACCGAGTACGCGGAACAAAGAGGAACAGAGGCGAACAAGAAGGACAGAGAAGGAGGAGCGTTTGATCTCACCGCCAAGGCAGATCGGCAAAAGGCCTTTTTCTGCGGGCCCCAAGAGAGCTTCAAGCCGACCTCAAAGACTTGACTGATGACTTGCGGCCACGACGACTCCGCGCGCATGGCTCTGGTCCCGCAAACCAGCGCTGGGACAAACCGACAGTTCAAGGGAGAAAAGAAGAGGAACATGTCGAGAAAGACGAACGAATGCAGCAAATAAGTAGAGGAGGATGGTCCACGTATGGCTTGCTGTTCTAGCGACGAACGCCGATTTCCTGCGAACGACGCGTGCCTACTCGCGTGTCCAACGAAGATTTGGGATTCCCTCGCTGGACACGGAACTCCGATGCTCCGACTCCAAGACTGGATTACACTCGCACTCGTGCTTCGTTGGTTTCACGGTTTACGTTTCAGGTGGTTGTAATGAAGTTCGTTCGGTGAGATTTAATTTTTGAAGGTTATTGGTGAGACGAATTTATCGAGAAAAAGTAGTATTTTCTTTTAGAGATGCTTTGGATTAGGTTCGTGAAAATATAAAAATATTTATCGTATTAGGAAAATTTGAGAATTGGAGTGAAATTTTACAAAGACTTGGGAATATTCGAAAAAAGAAGAAAATTAAATCAGGAGTTTACTAGATGAACACCTTTCGTCAATCATAGTTACTACGATACATTTCTGAACAAGCTTACGATTTGAGTTAATTGAGTTAAGAATTAAATATAGGAGCAACATTTTTCATATGAACACAAATCAATCTTAATCAAAACCATCCCCAAAAATCACCAAGTCATCCATAAAACAAATATACATCATCAAAACAACCTATATATATATATATATATATATATATATATATATATATATATATATATATGTAGGTATGGCTATATAGCACCAAGCAAATATATATCAACCGCAGGATCGACGTATCCTACCAGGAAGCAAGACCCGCGATTTCATCCTGGCGTCATTGTCCCGACTACCATGGTGCTTACATAACGAACCGAGAACCATCAATTACGTCTTGCATAAAGCGGCGCTCGCCACGCAACAGCACTCTGCTCCGAGTCCGGTGACGCGAATAAATCGTCTATTGGCCCAGAAAAATCCGCCCGTGTCACACTTTTCATCGTCTAACCGGAAACCGGAACCCTCTGTGTTTCACTCGATCCACAGAATGATTAATTAAAAATTTTACATTGACTATCAATAGGTTAATAATGATACCAAAAGGAACAAATAGCTACAATGTATATTTTTGTTTACTATAATATGATAATACGTGATGATCTAGATTTTATATGAATAGTAAACGAGACGTAGTAAACGTTGTTTGTAAAATATGCTATGTAAGTTAATTAAGATTTGTAAAGTATAATGGTGATACGGAAAATACAGTAGAACAATCTGTTCAGTAGTCCAAAAAAAAGATATGAAATTTTAAAAAATTCGAATTCTTCTCACTGAAGAATTCATCTTTATTTCGTCATATCTACTGCTTCATTTTTATTCGCTGATCTACCAGATTATTTTTTAATTAGTCACAGATATACTGCGATAGTCTGTTGTAAATAGAACTCATAAACATCCATATAATTACTATTCATACGATGTCCACTCGTTTTCCTCATTAACTATTACATTAAGTTTACATAGTAAGTACTCATGTTCAAATAAGCAGATTCAATGGGCAAAAGCTCAGTTAACCGGATATTAACTAACACCTGGTTTGTATGAATGAAATTCTACCATGCAAATATTTCCCAAATTTCCCTCTAAACGTAAGCTAGAACCTTTTACCACCGTTCTCTTCATAAACTCGATCAACCAGTCAAAAATTGATAGTTGATAGGGTAGTAATGGTATCTAGCAGACAGAGTACCTGTAGTGTTGATCTCAGTGCACGTGATCATTGGAAAACGAAGCACGAGCAAGCAACTAACAAGGAAGAGACGACAGAAAGGAAGAAAGAGAAAGGCGGAAAGGAAAAAAGAGAAAGGGAGCATCGGGGGCTAGTCAGGTCAGCGTCGCCGACGGCTGGCTGGGCTGTGGGGTATACGAGGAAGAGGAGCGTTGTTCTTGGGCCCGCCGTTCGGAGGGGATGGCTCGGAGGAGAGACTGTCGGCTCCTTTGAAGTCGGTCGGTACCGTGTGTAATTAGGCCGCCGCTCCCCACCCCGCCCTCAGTCTCTGATCTCGCCGCGCTGTGTCGCTAATTGCTCACCGCCCCACGGCAGAAGCGTCGTCGTTGTCGTCATCGTTATCCTCGTCCAATTCTACGTCAGGTACCAACGTCGTTGTCGTCATTGCCGCCGCCGTCGCCGTCGTCGTTGAGGAAGAGTAGTCATGGGGTCGTTGTTGATTCGGGTTTGTCGAGTCCTCTTAAAGTGTAACGAACTAGACAAGCTGCCCCGTCTAAACTAAACATCAACGTGGACGTGTGCTAATTCCTAGCCAGAGGCTATGCACCAGGTAGACCTCGAGTTGGACGAGCTTCGGTAGCCAAGCATAAACGATGCGATCCAGAAGGTTTCTCGTTGCCCCAGGACCACGTTCTATGTGTCTCTATAGGATAGGGGTGCTATATAGAATCGTGTTAAGGATTTTGGAAAGTTTGGAAGTTGTATTTGAGAAGTGGTATTGAAGGTTTGCTTTCTGGCATTGAGTTTTCAATTTCAATGAAGCTTTTAGTGCGATGCCTTAAACTCTTGCATACTTTGTTCTTTGTTTACTTTTGTAGTTTCCTTAGGAGACTTCCGCCTTTCGCTCGCGTAACTGTAGCTTCATTAAGGGCTAAACCATATATACATTGGTACTGAATAACGTCGAAACACATGCTATACCTTTTCAAGGTTTTATGGATTTTACCCCGGAAGCCTTGATTTTCATAATCGTCATTTTATTGATAATTGAGTTTAATTCAATATTTGTTTCTTTAATTCGAAGTTATTTTAGTTTTATTTAACATTTTTACAATGGATCCATTTATACGAATCTGTTAGGAGTCAAGTAATTAATGTAGCTGATAAAAGCCCGTCGTAAGAATTCTTGTTCGAGCAAACCGTTTCAATCAACAAGTAGGAACCAGAAGTTCATTTAGTCAGACACTAACTTAACTTTCCTTCACATAGATGGAGCTCACATAAACAAAGCTCTACTACAAATTACTCAATTTTTTAAGAATCTCTTTTTATTTACTTCTTTCCATTTATTTCCTTACTATTTTTACTCGTTTCTTCTTCTACCTTTTTTCAAGTATTAAATACAAAGTCCTCTTGTTTGGAAACAATCTGCGCGTTTCTCGTAAAGCATACAGTTAGAATTCTTTGCGAGCCTATCTAACACCGTTGCTCCCATTTTTGACGTTCACATTCCGGCTGCAGCAATCTGCCGGCTTGGAAAAACGTGCTAATTCACCGTCTTACAACCAGACAATGACTCGGTATTCAGGACATTCCGGACATTCGGTTGAATGTGGAAAGACACGCGGAACCAGTGAGAGTTCGTTGCGAAAACCGGAGATGTTTTAAACCCAATAAGTTATGCCAAGCAATCGAACAATATGAATATATCTACTGAGAATGAGAGTATTACGAGTTTCGCAGACTACAAGTTAATTCTTCGGTAGGAGTAAAGCTCGAGGAGAGAGAACGTTTTCTGTCGAGAATATAATCGAATGAATTAATCAGTGATTCATACGATTACAATCGCGAGACTGTAATTTGTTTCGTCGGTGTTCTTTAATTTGAAACATAGTAATGGAAGCAGATCTAGATAACGGAGGTATACGCTGATGTAATGAGTTAAAAACGTACCTTTACGTAATTAAGATCGGTAATTATTGCTATGAAATGTAATAAGCCTACGTAATTTATAACGTACGCTTCTTTTAATATTTTCCACTTTTCTTCCATTGCTGGGAATAAAATCATATTAAGTATATTATGTGTCTCAACCAAATATATTTGAACTATCAAAAATTTGATCGATAAATCATTCAATAACAAAGTATCTTGGACGTTGTATTTTTTTATAAATGTCAGACAGAAAAATCCGAAACGACAGCTTTTACGGCCTTTTTTGTAGGTAGATTGATGGTTTGTTTTCATCTTTATGGAACTTTCTGACAGAAAAAATATTCGATACTGTGTGTTGAAAGAATATCCTAACAAAAATAAAAAAGCTATAAAATTCAACCGCAATGAAATAAATGAACTATCCGATAAGTAGAAAATAATCATAGGTAACGGTTAATATTATACTGAAGACTAATTACTAGAAACTTCGGTTAAACAATATATTTATTTCTATGCAAACAACAAAAATGACAGATCTTTTTGATCGACCCATTACATTAAAAAGCATTGAAAGTTTATTTTTAGTTGCACCGTAGGATTTTGGAATACTCCTAACAGAACAAATATTTTTATAACTATGCTATTCGATAATACGCGATATTAAATAATCCTTATAATCCTCTATTAAGTCAAATCTTAACACCATAACTTGTAAGACCATATTGTAAGTTTAAATTTCGAGATACCTTAGAGTTTCATTTAACTTAACCCATTCCCATTTCACTGTAACGGTTGATAAAGCAATCAATATCATTCAAGGATTAACAAAACAGCCACCGGAATTTCTTTGATCGACTAAAATTCTCAAATCAGACTCTTATTGTTAGAAAATGAATTCAGAGTAGAAACACTTTTCGACAATTCACCGAAACGTACAAAACGCTACAACAGCGATGGAGCATCTTTCTGCGAGCTAACCGAAAAGACACATGGAGATTCAACCACAAATCTAACCGAAAATCCAGCTTTGGCGAATCGAAACAAAACGTTCCGACGCAAATGTAGTGGAAAGGCGAATAAATAAGAGATAGAAGGGCTTAACGAGCGGAGGAAACGAGAAAGCAGTCGCAATGGGCGAGTCAGAGAAAGGGGAGAATCGATGTAAAGACTATGCATGGCGCGCGAAATCACAAACGAAATCTCGATGTAAACATGCTTAAACTGTAATCTCTGCCTTTCGGCTCTTTCTCTCGTCGGAGTTGTACTTGTTGCACGTCTACCCTTTGATGTCGGCCATGCACTGCTCGAAATCAATTTAGACTCATTAACGGGGCTTGAACGCAGTGCCAAAGGATATCCGAGCAAACATCGCGTGCCATTAACCTTGCCTCCTTTAG
Organism: Bombus vosnesenskii; assembly: GCF_011952255.1. Lineage (NCBI taxonomy): Eukaryota > Metazoa > Arthropoda > Insecta > Hymenoptera > Apidae > Bombus > Bombus vosnesenskii. Next base: position 10,590,957 of record NW_022882924.1, read on the forward strand.
CAGGTGCCGCGGAGTCCTCCTTCTCGACTTCCTTTTGTTTCTCGCGAGCGTTTTCGATCCCCTATTTTGGGAGACACGCGTCGCGCACCAACCAGATTGCAGATTCTCTTTTTCAGGTATCTTGGATACGATGCAGCGGGAATTTCGTCAATTTGAGATCGATTGGGAAGATCGTTGCTAGAGCGCGGATTTTTATGCACATGTGGAGAATTGAAGAGTGTAATTATTAGAATGCAGATTTTTATGAATTTATGAAAAATTTAAAGGCGCAAAGATGCACAGAATAAAATGCAAGAATACAGAAAATGTAGAAAATAGAGAACTCGTTATAACATTTAACAGATAAAATGATTTCTGCTTTGATTCCATTTCCTTGAGAATGTTTATAAAAATATTGGTATAGATATTCTCAGTCTAGTAATGATACACATTAATAATACAAAAGCATATAAAATAAGACATAGTAGTCGATACAGCGAGGATCGGATAAAATTTAGGGGTGAGATTTTGAAGTTTAATGTCGATCGGGTAATTTTTAAACGATTATCGACGAACGATGTTTCGGATTTTTCGCTTTAAACGAACGATCTTCGTTTAAAGACGGGTCAAAGATCTGAAGATTAGACTTCAAAGCTCGGTAAGAAATTCTTTTACCGGATGACGCATGTTTTCTCGTTCAAAGCAGATTTTTCTGTTCATTGAACGAGTGTTCGAAACTTGATACTGAGCAGATGATTTCCCTTGAGATCAAATAACCCGACGTGCTTTAGTAGCGCAATCATTAAAACGAAAATTTGCCGATTCTGGAACCATTGGTAACAGAGAAGAACGATTCAATGACAATTTAAATATAAATAATTATAAAATTCCATTATCAAGATTACTTTTCCTAATACAAGTAAAAAGTTCAAAATACATAGATAAAGAATTTTAAATCAAACCAGCGGTCCTCTTGCGCACAATTTAACTAATATCATTGGTGAAATCTTCACTAGTGAATTTTCTAATTTGCAAGTCTCCTGATTACCATATTTGACACATAATTACAACAGACAAATGTATAATACAAACTCCAACATGTACCAGCTCAATGCCCTAATATTATTGTCCCATAAATTACGTGTACGCGAGAACTCAGTTCTCTAAACAACCAGGGACGAACCATTCCTCAAGTTGCGACCTCTATCCACTTAATCCCCCCGAGAAGATTTCACGGAAGTAGCAAAGTTCTCTCCTCAAGTCGACAGCCACGTTCGCAATAAATTACAATGTCTTGCCCCTTTGAGGCGCAACGAAATGTCACGAGCATTGGACGGCTCGTGGAATCTGAACGTAATTAATCGAGGGATAAAAAAGGAAGAAAGTGGAGAGGATGGTAGAGTTTTGGCGCCACGTATCCAATGGCACAACCAAAGACACCAGCGTGCATCCCATGGGCATGGGCAAAGAACAGCCATAAATTTAGGCGAGTCGTTCGTTCTCGCGGTTTGTCGCATGCGTCTCGATTCGCGAGCGTGATTTATTATGTGTTCGAGGATCGCGTGCGGTCTCGTTCCAGACGCATGTGCCGCCCCCGGTTGGAACTTCAACGTCGGACTCGAGGAAGTCCAACAATCTCGAGGGCTCTTCGCTCTTAAATCTAGCGGAAGAAATTTCAGCGTGTTCTGAATTTAATTAGCCTGCTGCGAAGATATCTTATATCTCTGGCTACCGTGATCTCAACATTTTGCTCTTATTCTGTTTGACAATTGAGTCTGCCAGAGGCCAAACTGATCAGCTATAAATTTTAAACCAGTAAAATGTATACCAAACACATTGAAGTGGAAGACATACGAAAAGACATATAATGAACAGAGAAATCCAAGCTTTTATCCAGTGTTTTATTCGGAAAAAATTGCGTTGTTGTCAATTTATAACATTCCTAGTTTGGTTGATAAATTTTAAATTTTGAGCGCAGAAAAAATTTAGATGTGAATGGCGTGGATTTTCAAAAATGGAACAATATTTCCATTGGTGTCAGAGATCAAGTTAACCAATACCACTGATATACATTTTACTATTTTATCTTTCTTATCACAACATTATCGATGTTTATATAAATTTATGTTTTAATGTATTACATAATTTAAGAAACTTGTTTCATCTACTATATAATTGTATCATGACAAGCACTTTAATTCGCACATTTTACATATTTTTCCATATTACTAGATGATGTTCATCAATTATATTAATCCTCTGAAATAATATATCATATCCTATAAAAAGGACAATACCATTAAACATTTATAACTAAAGGATCATTTATTCAATAATTAAAACTACAATAAAATTAAAATCATAGTCCTCTTAAGTTCCCAACACAGCAGTACTTTGTTATTTTAAATATCATTCACAAGAAATTATGTAAGAAACATGGAACTCGATCCGATTAAGTGATACCAAGTAACAGTAGCAACTTCAAACAGATTGCAACCGAAAAGAAAGCAAAGAAAAAAGTCAGGGATTGCGAGGGCGGTCGAAACAAAGAAGTATTTAGAGGGTTAGAGGCACACTGGCAAAAGTCAAATAATCCCAGGATGGCCGGAAATTTCGTGAAAGCCAGAGGTTCAAAAGCTTTTGTTAAATCGTACTTAAAAGTTAAAACTCGGTAAAGGACCTGATCAGATATCGGGGCGGGTTGGGGTGTACAATGGAAGGAGAAGTACAACAGGGGACCATGGAAGCTGGAGATGGTCAAAGAGCGTTAGAAGAAAATCGGGTTGTCTTGCCGCTATCCGTTTTACGCTTACACATACACACCAACCCTTTCGTTGGCATAAAATAGAGACACCATGGGAATCTACTGTTTCTTAACAACGCGCATTGCTCTTCATTACTCTCCCACCGTTTTTGATTTGTTCATGTATTCATGGACTTTATAACATTTGTTGATTACATGTTATTTATATAGTTTTTGCTTTACTTTGAATACATGATATGTTTTTGCATATTATGCACATTTTATAGAAATTTGCCTTCTTTCAATCTCACATAAGCGTATAAATAATAATAGTTCAATTATAAACAAGATTATCTTTTTCAACTCTTTTATTGCATGTACGAGAAAATCTATATATAAACGTAACGTCATATAATGTAACGTATGATTATTAAGCATAAAACAAGTTGCTTATGGTTTCTTGTGCTATATTTATTATTACGAATGTATCTAAGACAAGAAAAATATACGTTTTTAAATTGTTGCTTGCCGTATTATTATTCCGTATCGATAAATTATTTGGAGATATTTTAGTATCAGAATTATCGTTAATATTTTCAGATTGTTCCTCGTTTCTGTTACAACGAAAATCTTTGCAAAGAGTTTTACTTTTCTTTCTCGTTAACTTTAAAGAAGTTCCATGGACGTTTCATCAAATACTTACAGTAAGAAATAGCAGTTAACTCTTGACCCTACAATACAACACCTCTATACGATTTAAAAAACGTATTACTCCAAAAACACAATGAACTGTCAAAAAAAAAAGACGTCTTACGCTTTTCAAACAAGCGTTAAAAGCATCAAGAGAAAGCTTCGAACTCACCTGCAGCTCCATTCTCATCTTCTCGTTGTTTAGTTCCGGGTGTTCGCCGATCGTAAGTACTCCAATGCCACTCAGGAAGCTTCCCAGAGTAAACCAACCTCAACTTCCCGATCACCCTTCGATCATCTTCACCCTCTGCATCTCTCCTCGTGACAATGCTTCACAAGCCAAAAACACCACGATAATTCGTCATACTGTCATCAACGTGACAAAAACCTCGATTCCTCTCTATAATAATCGATGTCCGACGTGACATTCGACACGAGTCAATGTATATCCGCTCGATGATATGTTCCATGCGAAAGAATACTGTTGGAAAAGATGAATGAAAAAACTTGCTCGTTTTCTGTCGAAGCGGAGTGCAAAGACCACGTGGTGGCAGAACGCGTGAAAACGCTCCAGCTCGAACCGGTCTCTGCTCGATACACGTCCTCGTTGACGGTTCGCGGCGAACTGCCGCCACTTTTCGCTTCACACGCTTCCTCTTCTCTTCTCCTTCTTCGTTCCTTCCTGCGGGCCGAGCCCTTCTTCCGAGTCACGAGGAGAGTCGGTGCGCGCACGTGCCGGCCACGGCCGAGGAACAGCGACCGACACCTCCTCTTCTTCGCGCTTCACCCTTTCTCTCGTTCGCCGTTTGCCTCTCTTCTTGTTCGTCGGCCGCTTTGTTGCTGCCGGCCTCTTCTTGCTCTTTTGCCGCTTGTTTGTTGTGGGTGTTTTCTTTGACGGCTGCGTCCGCGCCGCTCTTTTTCAGACCCGGAAGACCACAGCCCGGGGGAAGATTAATTGACGGGGGATTTTTAGGGGAGGAACCTTCTGTCCCTTTTCATCTATCCTTACGTCTCTTTTTATCCCCTGATCCTTCGCGTCGCCACCTCCATTGTACCCTTTATTCCTCAGATTTCAACTCCACGCTTTCCACCAAACGGGAATTTGATCGACAGCACAGATGAGAGATGTATGATGACACAATCGTTCCTCGCAATGTTATAGGGTTTTGATGACAATTTACGATGATGTTAGGATAACTTTTAGTATATTTTTGTTAATTTCTATTGGCTGGAAATATTATTTGGTAAGTAGATTTTTGGAGATTCTTTTTCTATATTTTATTTCCAAAGGGTGGTTCGTTCATTCGTAGATATGTACTATGAATTCTGGGAAATTTTGTCTCGTGTAACTTATTAATGGATGTTGTATACAATGCTGTCTACTACCAGTTAATAATTTTTATTCTTTCATACCACAGTGTATATAATTTGCTCCCTTTAAAGTTTCAAAATTCCTTTCGTAAAAAATTCTGTCCTTTCGCAACCTTCGATACCCTCAATCTTCCTGGATACTTTTTTTCCAAGAGTTGACGATTCTATTTTTCTAAATATACCTGTTATGACACTATTTGCTCTTTGACGGATAAATTTAAGTCTACTTCGGTTCACCGTTGTTTGGATAACACATACGAGGGTGGTTCTCGTGAGCTGGAAGATCGAAAGATCCACGCGGTATCTAATTGTAAGTTTCAAGGACTTCACGTGACTCTCAGGTACGGGTATACTACTCCGAATGGTTGGAGGTTCCTTGCACCATCGGAGCTTGGCACTGACTGACAATCGGGCCAGGTTAAACCGCGCGAAGTAACCAGACAACAGTGTCGGCGCGGAAGGGCAGGGGAAGGCATCGAGTCACAGAGAATCGGCTGGAGAGGGATAAGGAAGGGGCGATGGAGACGATTTCACGTGGAGGGTTGTTTTGATTAGGAAATTTCGCTATGGTAATTGTTGCCCTTAGAATAGTATAGATTTGTCGTTAAGATTTAACTAGGCAGACAAACAGTAGCTTTGAATGGTCGTGAACATTCTGCGTCTTGACTTGGTATAAAGTTACAGTGTGCATGTATAATTATTTAGACAAAGTGTTTCGTGAAATTTTGTTGAATTACATTAGTTTATTTTATACTGATTTTATACTGATTTTTCGACCATTTACATTTTGGAACCTTATTTAGTAATACGTGGTAGCATTATGAAGCAAACGTACCGCCCACAAAAGAGTAACATGTTTATACTTCGATAAAAAAGTTTAAGTGTAACGTTGTTCGATATATGTACATATTTAGATTGCTTCATTTACCTCGGAGTGTCCTCCTTTCTTCGTAATGTTACGTAAACTTTCATCACTTCACTTGTAAGTTTTCGTAACTCCCTAACGAATACGCTCTTGTATCCAATATTTCAGAATTACAGACTATAAAGAGAGGAAACTATCTGCGTTATAGAAAATATCCCGCTAACCATTAGCATTTTAAGTACTTCTAAATATCTTCTGAAAAGTTCGATAGATCTTCACTTATTCGACACTTTGTACCGCGAAAATTTTTGTTACACTCCTGCACACCTTTATACAGTGGAACTTTTCAAAAGAGATAGTTTATAAGTTCTTCTAAAATTTGCTCAACTTCCTTTTTCCTCTTATTATCGGCGAAATTAACACAAGAAACAATTTTCATATTATCAATGTCGCTGCAATCGCGTTATCGGATTCCGTGACATCAACACTTTGCACTCCGAATTTTATTTTAATTTCGTTAGCAGCAGCTCCCAACGCTTTTAAGTGTTTTATTTGGAATTTACTTTAACTAAAAAATAAGACAATTTACATAAATAAAGGAAGAAAGAAATTCACTTAAATACCAGTTTTATTCACACTATTGTTGTATTTTGTAATTTTTAAGTGTATGATATATCTTGAAATAATTTCCAGAATGCAATCCTGGTTTCTTTTCGCACGTTTTATAAAAAAAAAAGGTGGAAAGAATGTCGAGTGGAATTCGACAAAGGAGCTCCTGGGATAAAAACTGACGTCGAGTCACACTCGGCATAGGAGTGCAAAAGGTTAATTTTCTGAATCTAATAACGGCATAAGGAGACCATATTTTCCAAACATATTACTCTAATTATATAATAAAACAGTCGATCATTATCTTATGATAGGTAGATTATAGAAATTTACAAGTGCAAAAATGATAAAAAAGATAAAGAACATACACGACATTCGTGGCACGCAAAAATAAATCAAATACCCGAATAAGGATAAGAATATATAGTATTTATTAGGCAAAATCTCTTTCTCTCTCTCTCTTTCTCTTTCTCTTTAGTTATGGCTACAGAAATATAAAACTGCATAAACATCCTGTACGAGAAATTTGGTCCACCCTTCGGAAGGACCCCGATATATTTATTGTTGCGTTATGAGAGGCCATGTGTTGTGGACCTTTCATTAAATGAACAAGTTGCGAAAATATCAACAGTGATTTATATTGTTGTTTGTTTTGGCAGATTATCTCTATTAGAGCAATGTGAGATCTCGTTCAATCAATAGATCGTTACATTGCGATAAGATTTGTTCACATTATTTTAACATAAATTCTGCTCGATCTTCCTTACCTTCTAAGCCGTTTTCACGTGATCCATATATCGTTAAATCTCCTTATCGAAGCTGCGGCGGGGGTTGTGCCGGTGAACGAAGGGGGAGGCGTATCGGGTAGAAAAAGCCTATTGCTCGAAAAACGGGTTTGCGGTGCCGCGGGTGCTGCCGGGTGCGCTGTAGTTTATCGTTGAAATCGTGTAGCACGTTACGGTACACCGCGATCATTAGCAGCTAGAAGCTGCCTTCCTGCCGGGAAGGCTGCACGATACTCGCTTAGATATCTGCTTGTTCCACCGAGGTGATCGCACCGATTCGAGGAACCTATGAACCAAACGTCGCATAGCAATTTAGGAGGGCAAAAATGTCATTTGTGTCATTTGTGTTATATAGGCAGATGCTTTTTTTCTATTCATATTTTATAATATGGTAATTGGAGCAACGAAATTGAGAAGAATTTTTTGTAACTATAATGGATTATCGATCGTCGGATTATTCAATGATTGCCGATTATTGGAAAGCATCGATTATTTTATGATAGAGAGTGAATCGAGATGGTTTAGGTACAAGAAAAGTTTCGATTTTCAAAGTGTGAGTTTCTCGTGTTATTCTAAAAACATCGTTCGTTTAATCCTCAATAAAATGTTATCGCCAGTTTGATGTAATTTGTGTCAAGTTTGATTCAATGCTTTCAAACAAAACGTACTACTATTTTCTTAATAAAATTTTACTTGCAGATTAGATCTTTTAGCGTGCGTAGTTAAATATGCATTGAGTTCTTTTTACTTTCTTTGTAATTTGCTTCGCAAAGAAATTAATTTAATTTTTCAGCTCGCTCAATTTAATTAAGTAAATCTTTTCCGTCTATCCTACTCTTTTACAGTAAAATCGTCTCTTTTAAACATCTTTAGCTTAAGTTAATATTAATTAAAGCAATATATATTGCTCCGTCATAAATTGATTAAAACAACCTGTTAATTCAATATCGATTTATCTGCAACTACCCCATGGGGGTTGAAAGCAACGAACGACGAAGGAAACTACAATGGAAGCCACTAAATGTAGTAAACTTCCACACGACACGTATACACAGACGTGATATACCGTAGAGAGAGTGGATAACCTTTTGCCGATCTCTAGCAGATTTCTTTATGGAGACGCCAGCTTGAGGCGATCGAAATGACGTTATTAACGAAGAACGTGACGCCAGGATGTTATCGTGGTCGACTAAACGATAAGCAAAAGATCAGGTCCACCGTATCAGGAATCTTATGGCGTGAGTCATCGCTGAACCGGTCGATACCAATTGAGGCCGATCGGGAGTTGAAACGATCGTTTGCGGCTGTGGCCTCTCCGTCTTTGGCGGACTTTTAAAACGATCATCGACGAGAGAAAACGAAACGATTCGATTAAAATTTGATCACCTTCTTCGCATGTATACGCAATTGAGAAATCGAGGAACAAATATGGGATTGCTCGATTACAATCGATGATCGGGTCTAGATGAGATCAAATATTTGAAACCGAAACGCGCGAATGTAAACGTATTTTGGAAGCAGGGAGAAGCAAATTCGAGGGAATGAGAACATTCATGTGTAAATTCGTGTGAAAGAAAATGTAAAAGAGAGAGAAATAAAAGCGAAGACATAGAATAGGAGAAATCTAAGTAGAATATACAGTCGATATCCGATACTCATATCTCTCGCTCAATATACATACTTACATTATGCGACAAGTGTCTTCTTGAAACATCGATATTTTTTCAACAAAAGATACATTGAAATACATATATGTAATCTTACAAATACTTTCATTATGTCCATAGTAAATACAGTTCGATTGCACGAGATAAAAATGTCCTTAAGAATCTTTATCTTCGTAGAAAACCTTCATAAAACGATCTTAGAGCGATCCAAACTGCAAACTTTTCTCTACAATTCTTCACAGACAATTGGCCGACCATCCACCGAACCATCAAAAGGAACGAAGCTAAAAAGTATGTCAGGTTTGCGTCGCAAAAGCGGGGCACGTCTTAGTCCG